>NW_022985517.1:792163-1290124 GCF_010093505.1 Neohortaea acidophila
AGGTGGATTGGCTCGAGGTGGATTGGCTCGAGGTCTCCGTAGGCGACACGGTGGATTGGCTTGAGGTCTGCGTGGGCGACACGGTGGACTGGCTCGAGGTCTCCGTGGGCGACACGGTGGATTGAGTCGCGGTGGAGTGAGTCGGCGGCGAGACAGGAGACAGTGTCGATTGACTGGTCGATTGGCTTGTAGAAGTCTGCACAGGAGACTCAGTGGATTGGCTGGTAATCGTCCACACCGGCGATTGAGTCGATTTGCTGGTAGCCGTCCACATCGGGGATTCAGTCGACTTGGAAGAATGCGTCCACACTGGGGATTCAGTTGACTTGGAAGAATGCGTCCACGCAGGGGACTCGGTAGATTTGGAAGACCAGCCCCATGTCGGGGTGGAGTTTGGCGATTGGGTCGCGGGCGTCCATGGCGACTCGGTCGTCGTGGTTCCCCACGAGTGATCGGGAGACTGCCAGGGGAAGGGCGCGGCCCAGACGAGGGGCAGCAAGGCCTGAACGGCGATAATGGGAAGCTTCATCTTTCAACGACAGCCTTCAATGAGCGACTGAGAAGAGAAATGAATGGGAAAGAACGATGGGGGACGATGACGGGGAAGCGACAGGGATGGGCCTCCGTTCAAATATTCGGCGACAGGATGGCGAAAAGTGGACAGCCTTGCTAGGAGATGAGTGTGAAAGGGCTTACGCAGTTGGGGCCAGCATCGGCCCGTCCACTTACGTCCGTCGATGATGGCGAAGGCGGGCCCCCCGTGATGTTTGTTGCCCACACCACCCTCCTCACCGAGGAAAAGCACCGAACAGGAGGTTGGGATCCACCGGGGATGGTATTTGATATGAAAGTCAATATTCTCCTGGTCGGCAGGATTGTCGACGTTTGACAACGGGAGATGCCGGATGGGGATAGTGTCCGCACCTGTTGGCCACTTTGGTGGTGTGTGAGACGCGTAGTTCGGGATGTCAAGCGCTTGATGTGGAGTTGGACTTCCGTAAAGGGGTGTACTGACGCCGTAGACGCTGGAGGCTAGCCAGGCACCGTCCCAGATCGGTGGGAGGTATCCACTGTGCAGCGCCGCGTGGTTGTGCCTGGACCATGGTATCCAGAACCAGATGAAGAGTAAAGCATAAGGACATTGACTCTGAGATTGAACGTGGGAATTTGTAAGCCTACCTTCAACCCGCCATTCTTTGGTTCGAGGTCCTTGCCTTGGCTGAGGGAAGGCATCGTGATGCTGCTCGCCCGAGAAGTATTGCGTAGACACATCACAGTACAATGGCCGAGATGTGGGCTGGCTTGCACCAGGGCTGTCTGTGTGAGACGGATGTATCCATGGCGTCAAAGGCTTTCCAGTGGGGGCTACGAGATCTTCATCTCTCGGTGGACGGCAACGGGTAAGCCATTGGAGCGGATTGGGCGGCAAATGGCGACAGAACGACGGCGGATGCCAAGGTCGGGATGGGAAGGGCGATCTGGTTTCATAGCGATCTGCCGCACCGAAGTGGTCGGAGGTCTGTCGGAGGCTGTCAAAATTGTCAATGGTACGTGTGACGTTGGACATTGAGTGGAGAAGGTCAAGAAAGGAACGCCGTCGAGTCATCGTGCCTGAGCTAGCGTGAACGATGCAGTCAGGGGGAGATCACGGCATTGGCCAGGGCTTAGTATACGCGGCGTCGTACATCTGCCGAGAGCCGTTCCGCTGGCGTTCGCCTTGCTACGGGCCGATGGAGCACTCTGCTTGCGGGATAAGTTGAGGAGATGACTTCGACTCTGCTTCCATAGTATGCCATGGGCGGCACCGGCACAAGACGGCAATCACGCATGGCTGGGTCGATGAGGTCAATGGGCGCACGCGGATTGCCGGAGTGCATGGTTTTCGCGGCCGAATCTTGTTGAAAGTTGGGGTGCAAGAGCGGAGCACGTTCGAATAAGCATCGAGCCAGACGTGATCGAACCAGGGATCCGCGCAGACTTTGGCTTGGCGCGTGTGCAAAGCCTCCGAATCGGACATCTGCGTCAGCCGCAACTGTCGGAGATTTACCATTACCGCGGCACGGCGGCGTTGGGTTGTTCTTGAGGGTTGCGTCAAGATATTCGGCCGCGTGCGGCCATCCACGCTCTACGTGGCCAGATGCGTCGAATGCTCCGGGGCTGAGTGGTTATTCTCCGCTCGAATGAGATGGTCCCGGCTGTCCGTCTTCTCCATCATCTCCACTAGTGTTGAACATTGTGGCCACGCAGGCCCGGCAGATTCCCCAGTTCCCGGCATGGCGGCACATTGTCCAAGCGTCAGTATTTGAGAGCAATTCCAGATGTATAGTAATCTGAGGTGGAACCATTGGGCAAACAAGATTTGGCCTAGCAGGTTGCCCTAAGAAAGTCGCAGATGCAGGCGGAGGGCACGAATGGGATCCAGTACTAGGCTACGATGGCGACACATCGTCCATCACCACCGCGTGAAGTTGTGATAAGGAGCTTGATGATCTTGATGCCCCTGATGCGCTTGCCAACGCTTCCGTCCTTCCCGTTGCAGGGCGGTGAGGCCTTCTCAAGGTCATTGGTTTCCGAGCGTCGGGGGCTAGCGGGAGGCTGTACTCCCGCTCTTTAACCCATGTTGATCGTTCAGCTCACGTGATTTTCAGTCTCCTCCATGGTTAACCAAAGTCATTCTCGAATGATTGTCCGCAGAGAGCCGCAGATCACGAGAAGCATGTCACTTTCATGTGTCTCTACAACAGAGGTGTGTCGGATCACATGAGTTCAGGACTACTTGTCGATTTGTCATGCAAATATGTCGTCAAGCACTCAGTCAAGTCCCTGACCATTTATGACCACCCACACTTCTTCCTCGCTCAAAACTCAAACTCCTTCCTAAATGCCCCCAGATCCATATCCGGCCCCACCATCTCACTCAAATCGCGCCGCCCCATCTGCGTAAACACCCTACGCAGCGTATCGTACAGATTCGTACTCTGATTCTGCTGCAACAGCCCCTCCACAATCGAATCGTCCACGTCCCTCCCACTCCCATCCTGCAGCACCTCCTTCGCCTTCTCCCGGCCCTCCTGCTCCATCACGCGGTGCATGCTCAGCGCGCCGAGCAGGTGCACCGCCGCCTCCTCCTGCACGCCGAGGTTGATGCACGAGACGCCGAGGTTGTAGCGCGCGCGCACAAAGTTGGGCTTGAGGTCGAGGGCGCGCGAGTAGGCTTCGATGGCCTCCTCGCTCCTGCCGCTGTTAGCGAGCGTGGCGCCCAGCCGGTTCCAGAGGAGGTGCTCTTCGCCTTCGCGCTTCATCACGCCAATCTGCGTCGATTCCAGCGCGGCGTTGAAGCAGTCCACCGCTTTGTCGTAGTCTTCGCTGCCGTAGAAGAGCACGCCGAGGCCGACTTGGACGTCGACGTCCACGTCGGAGCCTTCTGGGTTGAGCTGTGCGGCTTCGAGGAAGAGGTTGGTGACGTTCTCGTGGAGGATGTGACGGTCGGTGAAACCCAGGTCTTCTTCTTCGTCGAGGCCGCGAGGCTTGACGCCGAGTTGGGGATATTTGACGCCGACCCAGCGTTCGAGGGTTCGGTATGCGAGAGAGTCGTAGCCTTCGTTGGTATAACTCACACTCAGGCCCATCAATGCTTCCAGATTGTTCGGATCCAGCTTCAACGCCTGTTCCAATGCCCGGATGGCAGGTGCTTCTTTCTCGTTTTGTGCCTGTGACTGCCCAAGCGCCACCCATGCTTCCACGAAGTCTGAATCCTTTTGAACAGCCGCTTCAAATGCTAATGCAGCAATGGATAGATTGCCACCTTCCCTCATGATTTTCAACCCCTCCTCGTATGCATTCGGGACATCCTTGAAAAGATTGTTCTCCTCAAACATGTAGGTCCCGAACTCTGGGGCATTCTGGAAGTCGCGGGTTGGAACCTCCCCGAACTGCCCCTCGAAGTCTTTCCACTGGTCGTATTCGTCGCCCATGTGACCGGCATAGTCCATGTCGCCAAGTAGATCCCTGCTGTCGTCAGCTCTAACTCCATGCCAGCACTCGATTCCCAACTCACCGGTCAATCTGGTTCAACTCTCGCTCCATCGCCTCTTCCGCTTCTTTATCCAATTCTTCAGTCTGATCTTCCGTGCTCAGCTGCTCGAATTGTTTCTCCCAGTCCGTATCACTCAGCTCTTGCACCCTGCCCTTCCCCTTCCCCTCGTACATCGGCTCCTGCGGTCGATTCATAAACTGCGACTGAAACATAGGCCGCTGCATCCCAAACCCCCCACCACCATACATGGGCTGCTGAAACGACGACTGTTGCTGATACGAAGGGCTCGCCGTCCGCGGCTGCGCCTGTTGCGCCCGAAAGCTAGCAAACTCCTGCGGATTGAAGCCAGCGCCCCGCTGCTGTGCAAACTCCTCCGGTGCAAAGTGAGGCGAGTGCTGTGCAAACTCGCCCGCCCAGTTCGGGCTCCCAGCGCCACCCCGCTTCAGCAGCTCTTGCTCTCTTCGCAGCTGTTCGAAATGTAGGCCGCCGGTGGGGAGCGCTTCGCCCATCTGCGGGCCCGCGTGGGCAAAATCTTGGAAGGCGGCATCGTCGGGTCGGGCCTGTTGTGTTCGGAAGCCGTTCAATTGGGGGCCCTGGCGAGAGGCGAGGCGATCGCGCTGTAACGATGTGTCGGCGGAGGTTTGTTTCTGGAATTGGGCGAGGGGGTTGGCGCCCGTGGAGCATTCTGGGCCGCCGAGGAATGACATGATGGCAAGGAGGGAGTGGAGGTAGTCGGCGTGTAGGGGATGTGATGTTCAAAGACGATGTGTGTGGTGGCTACTTAATGCATGTGCCGAGGGGTCATGTACCTCGGCGGTCGGTGATGTCAGGCCGGCCCAGAAGTACGCAGCCGTGCTCATGTTTTCACCGCCGCTTCGGAGACGCTTATAAATTGTATGCCGGGTGAGTACGTAAGGCTGCACGCATGTCACTTCATCCTCGTGATTTTCACTCTTCGTTGATACCTTCTGTTTATTGCAAACTTATGTGCCCTCAACAAAGATGAGAAATGGCGGCCATCATGCCTCTTACCGCAGCCAATCTTGCGACCGAACTGCATAATACCGCCAGCACCACCGCTCCCACTACTTTGACGAACTTGGCGGGTGCGGCTCGCGAATCAGCAGCCAAAAATCCTCCAGCCCTTTTCGGCCCGTGTAAGGCTCCAAGTCGACATGGAACTCCTCTTTGACCACAAACTCGTTCGACTTGAACATCTGAATCGAATTCTTCGTCGCGGGAACGACGGTTCGCGCTCCCGCACGGTCAGCAATGTCGTTGCAGTATCTCGTCAATCGCGTGCCAAGCCCCTTCTTCTGGTAATCCAGGTCGACAAAGGTCCCTCGACGGTCTGAAGGAGAAAGTAAGTCGTCAGCCTCCGTGCCAAATCTCTCACATGGACTGTGCGGGCATACGAAAGTCCTTTTCCGGGTCGTAACCATGCCGGGTCCCGGCTCCCAGGACGTCGAAGAACGTCGGTACCAACTCTGCCCTCATGCCCTTTGGGATCTCAGGGATTTGCATGGGTTCCGCCTTGTCTTGCTCGCTGATGTGTGCGGGAACCTGCGAATCGTAAGCCGCCATGTCATCAATATGGGCTTCATGTGTGCAATATGCCTGCAGCCCGGTGAAGGCGACAGTCTTGCTATTGAAAGACTTTTGTCAGAAGTGTGCTCACAGGAGAGTCAGGAATGGAAAGGCACAGCTTCGCTACCCGTTCTGTTCGTCCACAAGGACATAGAAATGGTGGTACGGTTTGGAGAACAGGCCGGCAAAACGGTCGCGCATCCATGCCACCGCATCTTCACGAGTCGCCTCGTGTTGAATCGCTGTCCAGAAGCTATAGTCTTGCCATGCATCCACTATGAGCTCCCCCATTCGGTGGAAATCCTGTGGAAGGGTCGCGTCTTTCAATGTGATAGCCATGTTGGCGGATAGTGACGAAGGTGTATGCAGGTTAAGGTGGAGAAGAGAATGGATCTGCGGGGACTCCACGCTTTTGAGTCCGACCCCACGTATGATACCTACCTGTGAGACTGAAACGGAAGGGCGGAGCCCATTCTTCAGCCTCACAGTCGCCTACATACATCAATGCCAGTCATCCATCAGATCGTCTGACTCAGCAAGGCGAGCCTCGCTCGTTCGGGCTCACACGCTGTCTGCCCGGCCGCAGATCGTTTATTCAGGATCCACCTCGTCCGCGATGGCAAGGAAGCGCGCCTTCGAAGTGCTGTCGCTGACACAAGGTGGTTTACTGTACAAGGTGACGTCCGGTGAGGCACATAAGGTAGAGTTGCGTCGACGAAACGAGCTTAGCGTACTGGCGCTTGGTCCACCTGAAAACGTTCACTTCTCTGAGGCGCGCGCTGAGATGCGGCCATGTTCAAGTCATCTGCAACTCTTCCGCCCCTCGCCACCCCGGAGAGTCATCAATGACGGCCGCCTATGCGGAAAGTCGTCGTGACCGGCCTGGGAGCCATCACACCACTTGCCGCAGGCGCTAAAGCGACCTGGAAACGCTTGCTGGACGCTTCATGCGGCATCGGATCCACTTCAGCCCTGGGCCCATCATTTGCGTCTCTTCCAAGTCGTGTTGCTGGACTAGTGCCACAAGGGAGTCGGGAAGATGGACGTTGGCAAGCGAAAGACTGGTTGCCCGCCAGTGAGGAGCGTCAAATGGCCCTTTTTGCTCAATATGCCATTGCCGCCGCCGACGAAGCACTGGACGATGCCGACTGGCACCCTTCGTCACCGCACCAGCTTGAAAGGACAGGTGTGACTGTGGGATCTGGAATCGGGAATCTAGACGAGGCGTACAACGCATCCGTGTCTTTTCACACCCATGGTTATCGCAAAGTCTCGCCATTGTTCGTTCCTCGACTCTTGATCAACCTGGCTGCCGGGCACATTTCCATTCGTCATGGATTCAAAGGACCTAATCATGCTGCGACTACCGCCTGCACCACGGGTCTACATGCTATCGGTGACGCTTCTCGACTCATTGCATTCGGTGATGCAGATGTGATGGTTGCTGGGGGCGCAGAGTCGTGCATTCACCCGCTAGCCATCGCTGGCTTTGCTCGAGCCAGGAGTCTTGCTACCGACTGGAACGACAGCCCGCAACTTGCATCACGGCCCTTTGACAAGAATCGCAATGGCTTTGTAATCGGTGAAGGAGCAGGCGTTGTTGTACTAGAGGTCAGTGGGCTTTCAATCACGGGAGTTCCGCCGTACTGACGCATTCCAGGAGCTCGAGCACGCAAAGGCACGTAATGCAAAGATTTACGCCGAAGTCAAAGGCTATGGACTCTCTTCCGATGCCTTTCACATGACCGCTCCTCGAGAAGACGGCGAGGGCGCATTCCTCGCCATGAGACAAGCTTTGAGGCACGCGGAGATACGGCCATCTGACGTGGACTATGTGAATGCGCATGCTACTTCCACAGTATTGGGCGATGCTGCGGAAAACAGAGCAATCAAGCGGCTGCTCCTCGGCTCGGAAGGGAAGCAACATGCGGCGGACATCAATGTCAGCAGCACGAAGGGTGCGATTGGGCATTTACTTGGAGCTGCTGGCGCTGTGGAAGCCATCTTCACCATTCTTGCCGTCCATCACGTAAGTCCGACCATGGATCTTCGTCTTGGTCCTGACTAACACAGCGCGCAGAACGTGCTGCCCCCGACGCTCAATCTGGAATCTCCAGGCAACCCTGCGGAAGAGTTCAATTGCAACTATATCCCCCACGCGGCCCAGCAGCATACTGTAAATGCTGCCCTTACGAATAGTTTCGGGTTCGGTGGAACGAATGCGAGTTTGTGTCTTGGCAAAGCGCCTTGATGGCCGAAATCGAAGGTCTTATCATCTTGGCGCGGCGCCGAACCCCGCATACCAATCACCTCACCCTACCCTACTAAATGGTCGCGAGTCCGACGGAGCTTGGTTTCACCTGAATGAAATCAATCCCGTATTGCAATATTCAACGGCCGTTCAAATGGAGAGTGCTTCATCTGGTACTCCACGCCGATGGACCGCACTGACTCAAAAAATCAAAGCCAATGGCGCGAGATACCAGGCGCATATCCCTTTACTCAAACGCCTTCCTGGACCGGCTGTAGCAATCATACTGCTACTTGTAGCAATCAACCTACTAGTATGGGCAGCCTGTGGAATCGTCCTCGCCTTCCACACCCCTCTCGTCACAACCGCCGTCCTATCATACACTCTCGGCCTCCGGCACGCCCTCGACGCCGACCACATCTCCGCCATCGACCTCATGACCCGCCGGCTCGTCGCCGCCGGCCAACGCCCCGTCACAGTCGGCACCTTCTTCTCCCTCGGCCACTCGACCATCGTCATCATCACCTCCATCGTCGTCGCCGCCAGCTCGGCCGCCATTTCGCAGCGCTTCGGCTCCATCTCGCAGGTAGGCTCCATCATCGGCTCCTCCGTCTCCGCCGCCTTCCTCCTCCTCCTCGGCGCCATGAACGCCTACATCTTCCACAGACTGCACCAGCAACTCCGCCGCGCCATCGCATCCCCCACCACGCCGTCAGCCCTCGATTTCAACTTCGACGGCGCAGGACCCATGTCCGCACTACTGCGCAAAGCGCTCAAGATCGTCGACCGGCCGTGGAAAATGTATCCCGTCGGCGTGCTGTTCGGCCTAGGCTTCGACACGTCGTCGGAAATCGCACTCCTCGGGATTGCATCCATTGAAGCGGCGTCGGGGACCTCGTTCTGGCTCATCCTGATCTTCCCCGTCCTGTTTACCGCCGGCATGTGTTTGCTCGACACCTTTGACGGCGCGGCGATGATGAGCCTGTACACTTCTGCGCGCCTGGCGAAGGATGCGATTGCCGTGTTGTATTACCAGTGTATTCTGACGGCCATTACGGTGATGGTGGCGGTGGTGATTGGAACTGTGCAATTGCTGAATATGGTGGTCAACGTGCGGCCGGATCTGAGCGGGGGCTTCTGGCACGGTGTGCGAGTCGCGGGAGATAATTACGACATCATTGGCGGTGGCATTTGTGGGTCTTTTATTGTTTTTGGACTCTTGGCCGTGGCGTGCTATAGGCCATGGAGGAGGCGGGTTGATCGGATGAGAGCCTCGACGACTCTTGAGCATGGTGTTGTGAACGGAGATACTGGTGCACACGGCGAGATTACTTTGAGTGACGTGGAGCCGCCGGGGTACAATATCCAAGGAGACTCTGGGCCGGAAAGGAAGACGAAAGGGGGCACGCAAGTGGTAGTTGAAGGGTAGAGCAGACGCCTAATGCTCTGACCGGGCACTTATTGACCGTTTGATTCTGGGGTATCATCATATCTATAATAGAGACTCTAAATCTATCAAATTTGCTCGCTTCAGCAACAAAACTTTCACCCACGCAGGCGATTACAAGTCATAACGTCGAACATGCAATGGAGAAGCATGAAGTGCTGCTCCCGCGGACCACGAAGCTGCCCCCACCTCAATCCTCGACACTCCTCCGACGAAACGCCGTCTTTCCACTCGCACTACTCGCCAGGCTCGCGCTGGTCAAAACCTCCCCCCGCGCATACTCGAACGACGGAATAACCAAATCGATGGATTTCGGGGCAATCGTGCTGCTCGACCGATGGGGATGCCTGGATGGTAAGGGCCGGGTGTCGAGTGAGGCGACGGTGCCGACGGAGGAGCTGGGCGTGTGACTGAGTGAAGGGATGCCATCGGTGAGAATAGAATTGCGGTTGTCGGGTTTCGATGAGCGGTGGTGAGGCGAATGTCGGCGATGGTGACGCGAAGGGGATGCGTCGAGAGAAGTGAACGCTTCGCGGGAGTCGGGATCGTCGCTGCCGACTTCGTCTGCGTCGTCGGTGGTGGTTGGCGAAGTGGAGTCGGATGTGGGGTGGTTGTCTTGGAAGTAGAAGGATGTGGGTCGCATGATGGTTGGGGAGCGCGGGGGGATGATCTCGGGCTCCGGGAGGGCGAAGTATGTGGATGCGGATGGGATGCTGGATGTGCGGAGGATGGTTGATGGTGCGGAGATGGGGCGAACGGCGTCCTTTCTTCGACATCTGGGAGATGAGTCAGCTTATGCGGTAGGTTGAACGTGGAGGAGGAGGACATACGCTTCGGAGCAGTAGAGGATGGAATTGCTCGGGCAGACAATCTGTTTCTCGCAGGTCGTGCAGAATTGCGGAAGACCAGCCATTTCCTCGTCTTCACTGGCTTCCACCGACATGGACTTCCTGGAGCCGGAGAGCGATCTGGTGCTAGTAGAATGAGCGTGGCTGACGTTCAGACTTCTGCGGTACACGGTGGTTTTGGAGTTGCGATGCGGGCCCAAGGGCGGTCTCCGATGGGCTTTGGAATTCATTGGGGCCGAGTTGGATGGAAGTAATGTCTTGGAATGCTGGGGACAAGCATCCGGGTGTCGCAATGCGAGGGGCCGTGGATTTCGTTATCTCCCGTTGTTATCGCGAGATATGGCGTGGCTTTCCCCGGCTTTGGCAATCTAAGCGAGTGTGAAGGGCAGGAGGACATACAAAGCCGGAGCGAGGGACGGCAGTGAGGAAGTGAATAGAAGAGCGAGTGTGAGGGAAAAGAAGAGGGAAGATGAGTCTGATGAGTCGTGATATTGTCGTACCTTGAAGGAAGAGGATGGCGTGCTAGCGTGACACAGAAAAAAGACGAAAATGTGCCGTGCAAGCACGCATGCATGCACGCCCGTTCGCACACCGCCCACACAATAAAGGCAGAGCAGACACGTCTCCATTCAATTCATTCACCCAGCCGCGTTTTGTGGGCCGACACGCATCGCTTCAATGAAACACGTGGGGTGCGGGTGCGGCGGCGCGTCAGCCCAAGACGCCCAAGCAATCCTGCTCTTCGAAAAATAGCAATCAAGCGCGTGTGGTGGAGGAGAACGCGTGTGGTCGGTCGGCATAGGAAGGGCTACGAAATTCCGTGTCCACCTCCCCTGCCGCGCGTGTGTCAGGGAAAAACGCAGCCGATCTCCCGCGCTTCTCCGCGTGCGCTGATCAATTGGTCTGGAAGCGCTGCTCCTGGCTACTGCAGGGAGCTCCGACGTCGGGCTGCTACGGTTGTGGGCAAGGGAGCAGGTCTACGCGAAAGATGCAACGCTTGCAAGGGGAAGATTCCTTTTCCTGAGGGTCGTGGGGTCTCTCTCGGCCCATCATCCAACCACAGTCCATCGATGCCATGCACGACGTGGCCGCTCGCAGCCCAAGAGCCACAAAGAAAACATGCTCAGGAGGAAGCCAGGGACCCACCCTTTTCCTCTTTGATGGTGACTCGTGGGAAACAAGGAAAGCCGATCATCGGTCATCGATGGATGGTGCATTTCGTATTGCGAAACTATCCCTTCGACAAATTACATACTCGCAGTGCTTTGCTGCATATTTCAGGACCTCTCCACGTTACCCACTTCTCCACCAACTTCCCCCGGTGACTTGGCTCCTCGCCAGGACTCTGCAGTTACATGCAAGCCATTTCTCCCTGTTGTTGGTCCTTTGGCGCTGCGTTGCCGTGTTCTGTGCTGTCTGCCTCGGACATGGTGTGGAGAGCTCGTTCGTTCGTTCATTGGAAGGTCGACAGCTAGCGGGTAGCCAACTCGATCTCTTCATCGGCTCCATGTTGATTGCAATTTGCTTCGTTCGATGTTCGGAAAGATCCCCTCGATCTTTGACGTTTCACTCAGCCCTGGCTTGTTGGCAGAGGCTGAGCACTCCTCCACGGCTCCATCGATCCCCTCCTGCACTTGACGGAGAAGCGTTCCCGGCGAGTCTCGTCACTCATGTTGCTCTTGTCTTCTCTCGGGGCCAGCGGGAGTGTCATATCGCGGAGCACTTGGTCGAGAGATGAGTTGGAGGAAGTTTTGCTGAGCTTGCCGCCGGAAGACCTTCGCTTGAAGCCCATGATGATAGTGAAGGTGAGTGAAGTTGATGTCGGTAGGTTGAATTGGTCGCAGGTATATGCGAACTGATGGATTCCAGAGTGATATGTATCTCTAGACAAGGTGGCAGATGGTTGGTATATGAAGTCTGACAGCCCTTTTGTAAGCGAGGCATCACGACATACTTATACCACCAGTCATCATGGACATGGAGATAACGCGGATCCCCGAAATAGGACGACAACCACCGGAGCGGACTTTGGCGGAGACAAAGACGGCCCAGTCGGGTGCGGCGGACGTCTTGGATCCGGCGCCGCAGCCAATCATGTGTCGTGCCGAGACCCGACTGCTCTTGTCCGGCTCCGTCTTGACCGCATTCGTCATCTTCGATTCTTGGCGTAGTCTCGTCTTATCTCCTACGGGTCGGCCGAGGAGGGTTGTCGTCCAGTGCATGCCTGTCTCCAAGGCTGCCGTGAGCATGCTGAGAGGTGGCATGCTGGGCGGATTGCGAGCTACAGCCTTCTGCCATGTCGAGATGTAGACCCTTCGACTCTCGTCATTGCCGGGTCTGACATTCTGTATCGCGTTACGAATAGGTCCAAAAGCTGCCATGTAGTCCCACAGCCCCGCATCTACACCTCCGAATGCTGTCATGCCCGTGGTGAAGACTGCCCTTCCGACTCCAAGGTAAGGTAGGCTCGTATTCCCCAACCGCTATCTCTTCTTGGCGAATATATCAAAATGTCCACCCAATCCGTCCACTCGCAAGGCATCTATCACGGCCTGCCCGTCTACCCCTCCAACCTCAACGGCCTGACAGCAATCATTACCGGCGCCAATGGCATCAGCGGCTATTACATGTACAGAGTGCTGTCGCAGAGCCCTCAACTCTGGAAGAAGATATACTGTCTTTCGCGTCGACCGCCCTTAATCCCGGGTGGATTGCCAGACCACGTCGAGCACATCCCCCTCGACTTCCTCAAAGACCCGCAGGAGATAGCAGCCGAGCTCAAGAAACGCAACGTAACAGCCGTCGACCATGTCTTCTTCTTCTCATACATCCAAGTCCAGCCGAAACCTGGCCAAGGCCTCTGGTCAGACGCAGAGGAGATGTGCCGAGTGAACTCCGCGCTACTGGAGAACTTCCTCAACTCGTTGAAACTGGCATCCATCCAGCCGAAGAGAGTGCTACTGCAAACCGGCGCGAAGAACTACGGAGGCCACCTGGGTCCGACGAAGCTACCGCAGGAAGAATCGGACCCGCGTGTCACGCTCGAGCCAAACTTCTACTACCCGCAGGAAGATGTGCTCTGGAAGTACTGCGCGGAGACAGGCTGTGGATGGAATGTTTGCATGCCTGGGCCGATTCTCGGCGCCGTGCCTGATGCGGCGATGAATGCTGCTTTCCCGCTGGCGGTCTATGCTGCGGTGTGCAAGAAGCTGAATCGCACTTTGGAATTCCCAGGCGATATTGTGTCGTGGCAGGCGCTTCAGTCTACTTCAAGCTCGATGATGAATGCGTTCATGGAGGAGTGGGCTGTTTTGCTTGGCCCGCCGAACGAAAAGTACAACACATGTGACAACAGCGCTTTCACTTGGGAGAGATTCTGGCCGCTGATCGCGGGATGTAAGGATTCGCCGAGATATGGAGAAAAGGTATTGCTCGCTGACTTGAGGTAGGGTATGGTCTGGAGTGGAGCGGTCCGCAGCCCGACGACGCTTGTACGGCTACCGAAACCCGCTTCAACCCGCGAGGCTATGGATCAAAGGGCGTGACGAGACGCAAGTTTAAGATGACCGAGTGGGCCAAGGGGAAAGAAGTGCAGGAGGCGTGGGCTGCGATCGCCGAGGAAAACGGCCTCGGTCAAAAGGAGCTGGTTGATGTCGACCGAGTGTTTGGTTTCCTCGACGGGACCTTGTGCCGCTCTAGTGCGCTCATTTTAAGGTTTGTGAAGATCAAGGTTTCCCTTTGACGTCCTCTCGCTGACTTCTTACAGCATGGATAAGAGCCGTAAGCTGTAAGTCAAGTTCCTGCGAAGAGCGCCGTTGAAGCGGGTATGCTGACATTCAATCAGTGGCTGGCATGGATTCGTCGACTCATGCGAATCGCTGCTGGAAGTCTTCGATGACCTGGCCAGTCTCAAAATGATCCCGCCCGTGCCGAAAGTCGAAGTGAAATTTATTTAGCAATACCGGGGTCTGGTCCAGTGATGGACAAGATTTTCAGCGGCACCGCAGTCGCATAGAACAAGGCAATTTGTTCTCTCATCGGTTTCGCTTCAAAGTCGATCTCGTGGACGTTGAATTTACTCCGCACTAGGCTTCCGTATTAGCAAATCGCATGACGGCCAGCAATAGGAGACAATCTTACCACAAGCTTGTCTGAACGTCTCAAAAGTCTCGATGTTTCTGACGGCTCCTGCAATAAGCACCTTGAGGCCCGGCAGCAGATTGAAGAGAAGCCGCAGTGTAGTAATGAGGGCTGCAATGGCGGGCTTCTCATATGTCTGTGGCTCATCAGCGGCCGGTCAACCGAAAGCAACATGAAGGGCATGCATACAATGTCTGCACCCAAGACAACGTCATACGGCCATGTTTCACACTCCTCTTCCACCCAGCTCCCAGCCAAGCCATGGCCCCATCGCAGAACACTTGCGTTGACATTCTTGTCGTCCAATTCGTTGAGGAAGAGGTTCTCCTTGAGCGATTCGATGACGCCTTCATCACCGTCGGTAGTGGTGAGATGCTTAGCTTCGAGGTGTTTGGCACAAAGAATGGAGATAAAGCCGGTGCCTGCCCCGAGCTCAAGCACATTCTTGCCGGCGATTAATGAACTACCCTCTGAGGTGAGAAGGTATGATCCTAGATGCAGCGCCGCTTCCCAGGTTCGATAGCCCGTGGTGAGAGAACCCGAGATGAGATGTCTGCGCTCGAGGAGTGTGATTGTGGGCTCTTCGTTGGGCGTGTTGGATGAGTGAGCAGATGGCGAAAGACATGAGAACGTCACGTATGCCTTTTGTTGCACAGCAGTGGTTTCTGCAGGCAGTTGCATTGACATGAGTGAGGAGAGATGTGTCATGAGATCGTCAGAGATGTCCTACGATCGGCAAAGGCGATCAGAAAAGAGCAAAAGAATGGACATGCAACATTGATATCTCGAAGTATTAAGTTCGACGAAAGAGACCTACATCTTCTTCGGGATCCTCAATAGCATTCTCAATTCTATTGAGCAATGGCTTGAGAATCCGGATTTGATAACTCTCCGGTGGGAGTTGAGGATTGCGTTGTGCATCGAACAAATTGGTATACAACCAGCCTTGGACATCTATATCGCGCAATAGAGGCTTAGGTGGCCAGCAAAGAAACGCCGTGTCGAACAGCTGGAAGTACTGGCGTCTGAAGAGGATGAGTTGTGGATCCATGAAGATGAATCGTAATGAATGTTAATTCCCAATCGAAGGGTGTGGTCGAGTGACTTTGTAAAGTTGATGCCTCAGGCAAGCGAGAAATCGCCAAGACCTCCGGCAAAAGCCGACCCGCACCAACTTCAATTTTCCAGCAACCCCAATCAGAGAACTTCTGTCTGCAGGCGAGCCATCTCCAATCCATCCCACAACCCTCAAACAGTCGCCAGATATCAACATGGCCGACACTCAGGTGACCTTGCGCACGCGCAAGTTCATCCGCAACCCGCTCCTCGGACGCAAACAGATGGTCGTGTGCGTATACCACCCGTCTCCTCGCCCTGGCGCCCACCAGCATCAACATTGGCCGACCGCATCGTGAATCACTACTAACATCACCCCAACAGTGACGTCCTCCACCCCGGCCGCCCGAATGTCAGTAAGGACGAGCTCCGCGGCAAACTCGGCGAACTCTACAAAGCCTCCAAGGACCAGGTCTCATGCTTCGGCTTCCGGACACAATACGGTGGCGGCAAGAGCACCGGCTTCGCCCTCGTCTACGACTCGGCCGAGGCCATGAAGCAGTTCGAGCCCCGCTACAGACTCATCAGATATGGACAGGCGACAAAGGTGGAGAAGGCGAGCAGACAGCAACGTACGTGCATTGTGGACCCCAAGTGGGTAGAGGCAACAGCAGGATGCTAACGATGATTCACAAACAGGCAAGCAGAGGAAGAACCGTGCTAAGGAGTTCCGAGGGACTGCCAAGCTGAAGGGAGGCGCCAGTGACAAGAAGAAGAAATAAGGGAGCCGTAGTGGCAGGGTGGCTGTGGTGTTGTGGGAGTGGGCTACAAAGCGAAGAAGCGTCACTTCTGCGAGCATTGCGGCGGGTAGACATTGCACTACATCGGCGTCTTGTACGAAGGGCGATAGTCATTCAAATGCAATTCAAATGCTGAAACATACACTCACACCTGTTTGGGAGGATGCTGGAGAACTTTTGGCCATTGATTGGCATTCAATGCGCTCTACACGTGAGCAATGCACGTCAGTTCGAGGTACGGTACGGTTTGTCGCATGTCAAAAGACCATATGGGTTCATCGTTCTGTTGTTCCAGGTAGGTCGCTGACCGTAATGTCTATGTAAGACCCTGTCATTAGACCCAGCTGCGTGTCTATGGCTCACCCACAATAATTATCGAGGACGTATATTGACGCGGATGTGGAGAAGCGTGGAGACTGAGATCAAAAAGGACGTTCAAGCTACAAGACATTGTCGCCGACATCACCCCTTCTTCTTGTTCCTCTTACTGCTGGACGTTGGAGTGTCCACACTGGTAGCCATTGCCGCGCCATTTGGGCTCGGTGCCAACACCTTCTCATCCACAGACGCATTCTTGACATCCTCCTCTCCGATGGCATTCACGCTCCCCGCCAGCCACTTCTGAAAAGGCTGCGCAACAAAGTATCCATCCGCCGTGAACCAAGTAGTGAAAGGAGCCTTCAATTGCCGTGTCGAGGAGTTCGCTGAGCTCGACGACGCGCGGGTCGTGACTGTGAGGTAGTATGTGGGATCGTGTTTCTTCGTCTTCGACGCAAGCGTCACCTAGCCCAATCAATTAGCCTTCGCCCTCTCGATTCATACCAGTCGACACCCTCCTCACCTTCTTCCCATTTTTGGTCCCCTCAAAAACAAGCCCCTTCTCCACCCCCCACATCCAGTACGTGAAAGTAGCATTGAGCAACGCGTACGCCGCAACAGCGTACGCCGTCCAGCCCTTGGTCGCTTCCCAGCCCAGTTTGTAATCCGCTGCGAACAGCGCGCCCGCGATGATCACGGAGGTGTAGCCGACCGCGAGCCGGAAGTCGAGCTTGGAGTTGTCTTGCTTGAATTTGAGGCCGCGGAGGTAGTTTCCCATTGCATCGTCGGTGGTGTTTTTGAGGTCGTTCAGGGAGTAGGGGGAGATTTTGCTTTCCGCCATGGTTGAGTGTGGTGGGTTGGGAGGATGCGACGTGCTGATTGATTTGTTTTGATTCCTGCTTTCAGTGCATATCTAATGCTCGGGAGGACAATTGGACGCGAGGCGTGTAGTTGGGACGTGTGAAGTATCCAGCTGTCCTTCAATAGCTGGCGTTCAGACTGGCTGCGGCCAAAAGTCTTGGCCAAAGGATACAATGGTGAATTCGATGCATCCCATCTGCAAGTCTGCC
Source organism: Neohortaea acidophila (assembly GCF_010093505.1). Lineage (NCBI taxonomy): Eukaryota > Fungi > Ascomycota > Dothideomycetes > Mycosphaerellales > Teratosphaeriaceae > Neohortaea > Neohortaea acidophila. Next base: position 809,717 of record NW_022985517.1, read on the forward strand.
TTACACTCTCACAACCTCATCACCCACCTACTCCTGCCCACCCGGCGTCAATACGTCGACATGGCAGCTCAGATGGATCAGCAGATCCACCGAGATCCGGCACTCTTGTATGTCCCATCCGCAGAGCGTCCACCTTCGCTCCAACTCACGCTGACCTTCTCCTCCAGCTACTGGATCCTGCTCCCCATCACCGTAGTCATGATCCTCACCGGCATCCTTCGCCACTACATGAGCACCCTCCTCCAAACGACGCCCAAGCGCCAAATCATCGAGAAACTGCGAGAGCAGCGCTACCTCCTGCGATCCCAGGGCCTCCGCGTGGCCTTTCCGCAAATCTCCAAGTCGGCGTTTGAGAAGCGGAAAGAATGGTGGATTGACAATGCAAAGGAGGGCAAGTTCCTCGCGGATCCGGAGGCGAGAGGAGCCAAGCCGAATCCCATTTCTGATCCGGCGATGATGGAAAATATGATGGGCGCCATGAAGGGGAACGTGGCTATGATGGTGCCGCAGAGCTTGATCATGGGGTGGATCAATGCCTTCTTTTCGGGCTATGTCATCAGTATGTCTTGTCTGGCGGCTGTGACGTGGTGAGGCTGGTACGGGAATGCTAATGTATATGGGGTGGTAGTGAAACTCCCTTTCCCGCTTACGCCGCAGTTCAAGCAGATGCTACAAGCAGGTGTCGGAACGAGGGATCTGGATGTGCGATGGGTGAGCAGTCTCAGCTGGTATTTCCTCACGCTGTTTGGGCTGCAACCAGTGTACAACTTCATCTTGGGCAGCAACAATGGTGAGTACTGGCGAGCATCTACAACGGGTGGGCCGGGTGCTAACAACTCCGTCCAGCCGCAGCACAGGTGACACAGCAGATGGCTCAGGCACAAATGGGGAGTCCAATGGGCGGCGCCGACAATCCCGACAAGATATTCGCCGCGGAAGTGGAGAACCTGGAGGTGATTGAGCATTGGTATATCCTGGATGGGGTGGAAGAGCGGTTGATCAAGAAGCTCGAAGCTACTCCCATATAGGAACAAGCAAGCCAGGACGGCTGCAGTGAGCTGCAAGATAGGCTTTTTGTTGCCACACACACCGTAGCAGATGAGAGCCCGACCAGGATGTCGCCTGCGAACTGGTGTCCACTCTCAAGACCAGGAGTATACACTGCACCAGAACAACCATACCCTGCGCCACCAGGGGTTGCCTTCGGAATCGTCGTGGTCTATATGCCAACCAACTGCACCAGCTTGCCCTGGTCGACCGCGGTGGAAGTTTGGCCGGTGTTTGCCTTTCCTGGCCGGAGCCTTGAATGGACGCGTCTGGGCCGGAGGAATACGAGCTGGTAGCGACGGGAAAAGTGGGGCGGCAGGGTTGGCAACCTGCGAGCGGTCAGCCCACCACACACGCCTGTTCCTACCAAACATCCCAGCTGCGCCGCATTTCAGCCCGCCAAGAACGACAGATGCGCACGTTGCCATCGAGTATGTCGTGCATCGTGCGTGCAGCTTGCGATGCAGTAGATGTTTGGAAGGCAATGGGAACAGTAAGATGCTGCTCCGCGGCATCGGCCAAGCTGCTGCTGGTCTGAAACCTTACACCTCGTGAGGGAGGGGACGAGAACAGAAGACTCGTATACACCTTGCACCCTCGCAGTGCGCCTCCCGCGGGCGCGCAAAAGTTTGGTCGGGTCTCTTAACCCCTCCCGCATCTTCCACTTCCTTCCCGCTTTCTTTCCTCCCACCTCTTTGTCTCGACGTCTTTTGCATCAGTCGACGCAGCTCGTATCGGGGATCCAGGCGGCGCCCGCTCTTGGCCCTCCGCAGCTCTCCCAGCCAACATGGACAGCCCAGTATCCCCCAGCTCAGAGACCGGCACCAACACCTTCGCATCCATACCCTGGGACCGCCGGCCGAGCGCAAACCTTCCCGAAGTCGTCGAGTCGCCAACCTTTGAATCGCACTATCGCCCCGTGCATGTCCCCTCCACAGACAGCGCCCCTCCATACGGCTTGGCGGAAGCCTACGACCTGCAACACCGACTATCGCTCAAAGGCCGGGCCGCGCGGAAAGCCTCGTCGCCCGGCCTCGAATCCGTCTGGGATGAGGAGGGCGCGAAAGAAGTCGTTGGGCCGGCTCCCAGCGACAAGCAGAGCTACTTTGTCGATCAGGAGCCTGCTCCGGCGCTCACGCCTTCGCGGTCCCAGAAGAGCGAACATAAATACCCACCCGGCACATTTGGATACCAGGGCTACGATGGCGAAGGGTCCAATAACGAGAGGGAGTATTGCGGACTGAGGAAGAAGTGGTTCTTCGCTTTGGTCGCCCTTGTGGGCGTTGTGATACTTGGGGTTGCACTGGGGGCTGGCCTTGGAGTAGGCTTGGGTCACACGAGCTCGTATGTGTGATGCTCGGTTACTAGAGGCCGTTCTTGTCACTAACATCATTTTTCAGGAACCCAACGCCACCGGCAAAGGACACCGAGTATCTGATCGGCGGGGCTATCGATAAGAAGTATTTCTCAACCACCGGAGCGTTCAATGGCTCTGGAATTGCTTTGGCCTCGCAGTCCTTTAGCCCCTCGGGATCGGATGCGGCCCAAGGGACGATCGTGATGTATTTTCAACATGTACGTGTCTTCATCGTTAACCCATCGCGGCCCTGGCTACGCTGACTCCGATGTAGTGGACAGGAGACATCCGATACATGAAACTGCAGCAAAATGGCGACTGGGTCGGAGGTACTACCTCGGAGGTAGTGGCGGTTGATGCGAAGAACAGCACGCCCATCTCCGCAGTGTCCTATTCTGTCGATGGCGTCGACGCGTGGCACATCTTCTGTGAGTATTGTATCCCGTACCGCGATGGTATTCCCCGCTAACCGGCATCCAGATATCGACGAAAACAACATGATCAAGCAGCGCTCCCAGACGAACACTACGTTAGTCTGGGTGGACGGAGAGATCAACGAAGCGCAGCTGCAGGCCAACGATGCCGACCAAGTGGGAATGCAGGCCTGCTGGTACGGCAACGACTACGGCGACAGCAATTACCTGCACACCCCGCTTCCGAGCAGTGGGAACGCTTCCACCGAATACGGGATGCGGATGTGGTATGCTTCCGACGACAACACCTTCCTCCAATATGGCTGGCGATACGGCGATAAGAACTGGACCGCGCAAGGCCAGTTTGACAATCTAAATGGCCATGCCGGCGTCGGGTGTTATAGCTGGGGCCCGGGCACGGTGACTTATGTGATGTTTGTGAATACCGACAACGCGGCGGAAATCTACTGGCGAGACACCAATACCAGCTTGACCAGCACCGCCAGCCATCCGATCAATAAATGGACAAAAGGTGAGCTCTTTTCGTCTCACATTCCCGACGCGCAAAGACATACTAACAATGGTTCAATAGTACCCTTTACAATCCCAAATCTCGAACCCTCCACCTCGCTTGGCTACACCAACTTCTTCTACGCCCAGTCGAATGCGACGTACACGATGAACGGGTACAACATCACCTGGGCCGCCGAGAATACCACCATCGTGTCCGCAGACAGTTTCACCGTGCAAGGAGAGCCTGGCATCCCCGGGACGCACCTCAGCGTCTCTGCCATTCCGGACAGCGACGGCGGAAATAACATTGTTGTCTTTTACCAGACTGTCGGCAATGATATCACGGAATTCACGCGAGATCTGGTTGCTGGGCAGTGGACGAGTGCGGATGTTCAGATTCCGCAGCAGTGAGGCGGTGTTTGGTGCTGGGGCGGATTTGTTTGAATTTTAGCGAAGGTGTCTGGGCTGGAAAAAATAGTGACTGAGGGACGGCACCTTGTTTGTGCTATTACATACGTTGAAGGTCTGCTTTGACCGAGAGCCACACTTTCTCATTCACACACGTGACGGGCACAGACAGCGCAGTAAAGTGAATGCTGGGCGTAGAAAGTTTAACCCGACGCGCTAAGGCACCTCTTAACGCGACTCCCGCTTTCGTAATTGAACGACGCACGCTCAAGCTCCGCGCATGCCATTCACTTCAACCAGGTTGTAACACCTTGACAAGCTCGTCTGGCGCAAACTCTGCAAGACTCCTTGAAATGTTTTGCTTCTGCAAACTTCTGTGAACAACTGCTTCACATCGAACATGCCGCGAGCCAGGAAACGAGCTTCAAGCGTGGAAGCGGTCGAGGAGGTTGCAGCACCGGAGATTCAGGAAGAGGAGGAAGAAGGTGGCCAGCGACTGGAGTTCGACCAGCCATTAACATGGCGCCCAGGAAAGCAGATCCCAGTCACCGAACTGCTATCGCGGCTCAGGACCCTCGCGGAAGAGTTGGAATCCATCGAACAAGAAGATGCGCACCGTGCGACACTGGTTCCAAAAGCACAGGAGCTCGCCAGTGAGCAGCTCATCGGACACAAAGACAAGGGAGTCAGAGCATACGCCATGCTATGCATCGTGGAGATGTTCAGATTGCTGGCGCCGGATGCACCTTACAAGAAGAGCCAGCTGAGGGAGATCTTCACCCTCTTCACTTCTACCATTGTCCCTGCTCTCGCCGACCCCTCCGACTCGTTCAACCAGCAGCACAATGCCATCTTGACGTCGCTCACTACGGTCAAGAGCATCATTCTCTTGACGGACATTACTGGATCGGACAAACTCATGCTCGACCTCTTCACCAATTGTTTCGACGTGCTGTCAGGAGTGGCACGGGGAGGCACGGCAGAGAAGCTGCCAAAGAACCTGGAATACAGTATGACGAGCATGCTATGCACACTGGTGGACGAAAGTACAGCCCTACCGTCCGGTGTCGTGGACATTATCCTCGCACAATTCCTTCGTGCAGACCCGAACTCAATGTCGGCCACGACGAAAAAGGGAGAGAGTAAGGCCGCGCAGGCCCCCCTCGAGCTCCCTCCCGCTTACAACATGGCTCTCTCTGTGTGCAACACTTGTGCCGACAAGATGAATCGATATGTTGGACAGTACTTTGGCTCGGTGCTGATCGATGCATCCGAGACCGTGGCGACTACGAAAGTGGGCAAGTCGAGAGGGAAGAAGCGGACACACGACGAGAGCGATGACGAGTCAATCGACGGCATGCTTACTCCACCTGCGGAAAACGACTTGCTTGAAGTTGAGAAGGCGCATCGACTTTTGCGGGAATTATGGCGCTCCTCTCCCGACGTCATCCAGAATGTTGTCCCTCAGATCGAAGCGGAAATCGAGGCCGAGAGTCCACAGCTCAGAATGATGGCTGTTCAGACTGTCGGAGACATGATTGCGGGAATTGGAGCCGCTGGGCCGCCATCACCCGCGGTGCTGGATCCTGCAGCTTATCCACCGCAAAGACTTGAGGATTACGCCTCAAGGTCACAACCGCAGAACCCTCTTCTGCAGCCGCGAGCCCCTCACGCCTTCTCTTCCGTATACTCAACGACATACCAGCGATTCGTTGAACGACACAAAGACAAGTCTGCGCTAGTTCGAAGTGCCTGGGTCTCCGCAGCCGGCCGCATTCTTGCTACCTCTGGCGGCGGCAAGGGCTTGGATGATGATCAAGAAAAGGCACTTCTGGACTGCATAGCCAGACTCCACATGGACAACGACGAGCGTGTTCGCCTTGCGGCTGTACAAAGTGTCGAGCTATTCGACTTCCATGCCATCATCCAAAAGATTGGCAAGAGTGGTGGCGTGAAGACGAGCGGCTCAATCCTGTGCAACCTCGCAGACCGGATGAAAGATACCAAGCAGCAAGTACACACAACGGCTATGGTATTGCTCGCACGTATCTGGGGCGTGGCCGCCGGAGCAATTGCAGAGGGGGATCCCAGTGTCCACGAGCTGCTAGGCGGGATACCATCCAAGATCTTTGAGGCGATGTACGTCAACAAAAAGGAGATCAACGCCACCGTTCTGCAAGTGCTGTTTGACTGCCTCTTACCGGTGTCATACCCTCCTATCAAGGCAAAGCAGGAAGACCCTCAACGCTCTAGTGCAAGTCAACGTGAAGCCGCCGACACTCCGAATCCTGACGCCCTCCGTGCGGAACGAATCTTGGTCTTCATTCGCGACCTCGAAGACCGTGCCAAAGTTGTGTTCTTCCGATTGCAGCAGAGGCGACCAGCCATGGCAAAGTACGTTGAATCGTATCTGAAAGCATGCGAGGCGGTGAACAGTGGGGAAAAGGATGGTGAAGGCAAGAGCGCCAAAAAGGATCTCGACAAGATGATCGCCGTCCTCGTGGACTCCTACCCAGATGCTGCCCTTGCCACAGAGCACTTGAAGAAGTTTGCGAAGCACCACGATCGCAGGAGCTACCAACTCATCCGTTTCTGCTTAGATCCTGCCAGCGACTACCGCAAGGTCGTTCGATCGATGAAGGAGCTGACGAATCGATTCAACGAGGCCCCAAGCGCCATGTCTGGTGTGCGGGATACGATCTTGCCCCTGGTGCGCTCTGCGGCCATTCTGGTGTACAACCGAAGCCATGTGCCAGCCATCGCGGAGATCTCTCGTACAGATGAAAGGGGCCTAGGCGCAGCAGCGCACGACGTGCTCAAGGAGATCTCCACCCACGCCCCACAAGTCTTCCGAGTGCATGTGCACGAGCTATGTGAGTCGCTGAAGAAGCAGACCCCGCGTGCTGGATCGGACGATTCGGCCGCTGAGGATACGCTCAAGGCATGTGCTGGCTTCGCTCGGCGTTTCCCCGAAGGCCTGCCCAAAGACCGAGAGTTCTACAAGGCCATGGTCGCGTTTGCTGCTCATGGTCAATCGCCGAAAGCTGCCAAGCACGCCGTCACGGTCATCACGTCTTCTGCCGATAAGAAGGAGATGTACATCAAGGAGATCCAGACTGCGTGTATTGACAACTTCACATATGGTGACGATGGTTTTCTTGCAAGGCTGGCCAGCATTGCTCAATTAAAACTGCTTGCCAATAAGGAGTACGCCGACCTGGACGACAGCATCATGGATATCGCTATCCACCAAGTCTTGTTGCATGACAGGACGATTGCGACTGACGAAGACCTTGCATGGTCAAATGATCTGGACGAGGACATCTCCGCGAAGCTGTGGGCGCTGAAGATACTGGTCAATGGTCTACGTGGGATGGACGTCGCCAATGAGAGTACAGAGGCGCAAGAAGCCACGAAGGAGGCGGCTGACAAAGTGTACAAACTCCTGAACACGCTGATCAGGGATGGCGGTGAGCTGTCCAAATCCGCCACAACTCCGACCCACCACAAAGCGCAATTGCGTCTCGCGGCTGCCATTCAGCTCCTCAAACTGTCCTGCAACCATAAGCTCGATCACTTCCTCACTCCTGCGGATTTCAACCGGCTTTCGTCGCTAGCACAGGACAGCACGTCGGAGATCCGAGCGGGGTTCGTCAGAGCTTTGAAGAGATATCTCGGTACGGGTGTGCTGCCGAATCGTTTCTATGCACTTGCCTTTTTGTACGCCTTCGAGCCGACCAAGGAGACCATGCAATCTACTGTGACGTGGCTGAAGTCGCGAGCGGCTCTGTCGGCCAAGTTGAACGACGGCGTCATCGAGGGCGTCTTTGTCCGCCTGCTGAGCCTGCTCGCCCACCACCCAGACTTCAGTCGGAAGCCAGAGGAGCTTGAGGATTTTCTTGAATACATCATGTTCTATCTCAAGAACGTGGCCACGCAGGCGATGCTGCCGACGCTGTACGGCATCGCTCAGCGCCTGAAGCAAGTGCAGGACGGCATTGACCCGGAGAAGAGCGAGAACCTGTACGTCATCTCTGACCTGGCGGAGGCGATTATTCGCCATTTCGCCGAGCTCAAAGGTTGGTCGCTGCAGGTCACCTCTGGTCGAATCATGCTCCCGAGTGGATTGTTCCGCAGGCTGGCTGGACACACTGTCGCGCAGGATATCGCGTCGACGCGATACCTTCCCGACGAGCTGGCGGAGAATCTGGAGGACCTGGTGAAGAACAGTTTGAGGCCGAAGAAGAGGAAGTCGGATGCAACGTCTGCGCGGCCGGCGAAGAAGCCGAAGACTGCCAGTGCGAATGGAGAGCGGAAGAAAGCTGGGGTCAGAAAGGTATCGAAGGCGAGTCAGGCTGTGAAGAAGATAGAGAATGAGGGAGAGCGCAGGAAGAGTAATCGCGCTTCTTCTGCGAAGAACTATGCCGAGGATGAGGACAGCGAGGGGGATGACGAGGAGGTGCAAGAGGAGGCTAGTTCGCCGCCGCAGCGAGAAACATCCGCAGCGGCACCCGCGGATGACGACGCGGTCTCTGCGGCTTCACCTGCACCCCAGCCGGCGGCGAAGAAGGGGAAAGCGAAGGGGCCTACGAAGTCTGTGCCGTTGAGGTCTCTGAAGCAGACGCCTACGAAAAATGGTCGGGCAACGAGGGCGAGGGAGAAGGACATTATGGATGTGCCTAGTGATAGCGAGTGATGGAATGCTTGCAGTATGAAGTGTGGATTGCATGCATATGTGTGATGGGGAGAGCAATGAAATGCTGTGCACGTGACCACCTTCATCTTGTCGCTAAAGTCCCCACTTCAACTTTCGACGCGGAAGATGTTCTGTGCTCCCTTCATCTTCCAACTTCAGTCGCTCCTTACCTTGATGAAGCCATTTATTGGTCCGGCAACTCGTGGCCTCCCATGAGTTGACAAATCCCCTCGCCCGATCTATCAAAACCCTTCAACCCTGTCCCCCAAGCTCCTTACCGCCCGAACATCTCATCTACAACAGCTTCCCTTCCATCATCTACAGCGCCGACTCCCCCTCACCACCTCACGCCCGACCATGGGCTCCTCAATCAACCTCGACGCCATCGGCATCCGCCTCTCAGGCGAAGACGTACACCTCCAACGCAGCGCAGTCTGCGACCTCCTCGACGACAAAACAATCCGCTTCCCCGGCGCACAGCCCGTCTCCTTCGCACGCCGCCATCTCGCCGAGCTCCGGCACGTCGACTACTTCATGTGCGAGAAGACAGACGGGGTGCGGTGCCTGCTCTTCCTCACGCAAATCTTCATCGACGGCGAGGGCGTGGAGGCGCAGTTCCTCATCGACCGCAAGAACGATTACTACTATGTTCCGCGCGATGCGCTGCACCTGCCGCGCCTGGAGGGCCTGGAGACGTTTCACACCGGCACGCTGCTGGATGGCGAGCTGGTGAGGCAGACGTTTCGGAATGGACAGCAGGAGCGGCTGGCGTACTTGATTTTCGACTGCCTTGCTATCGATGGGGAGAACGTGACGTCGCGGCCGTTCGACAAGCGACTCGCGCGCATCGAAGCGCTCATTACGAAGCCGTATCAGAACTTCGCGAAGCAGTTCCCGCAGGACGTCGCGGCGCAGCCGTTCCAGCTGGAAATGAAAAAGATGGAATTTCCGTATGGGATGGAGATGATGTTCCGAGACCGCATACCCAACTTGCCGCATGGGAACGATGGGTTGATTTTCACGTGCAAGGGCACGGCGTACAAGACGGGCACGGACGAGCACATTCTTAAGTGGAAGCCGCCGCAGGAGAATACGGTGGATTTCCGCCTGCTGCTGGGTGCGTTCCCGTCTGTCGAGGATGAGGAGGACGGGGTGGTGCGGGAGGATTATGACGCGATGCCGGAGATGGAGCTGTATGTGAACTATGGGGATCGCAGGGGCGAGGGGTATAAGTCATATGGGCCCTTGAAAGTGACGGAAGCGGAGTGGAGTGCGATGAAGAAGCTGAACCAACAGCTGGACGGGCGCATCATCGAGTGCTACAAAGACCCCGCGACGGGCGGGTGGAGGCCGAAGGTAGAGAAGGACGGGGCGCCGCGCTTCCGCGACGACAAGAAGGACGCGAATCACATCACGGTGGTGGAGAGTGTGCAGGAGAGCATTGACGATGCGGTCACGGAGCAGGATTTGGTGCGCGAGGCGATGAATATCCGCGAGGCGTTCAAGGGGCGTGAGAAGGCGCGGAAGGAGGAGGAGAGGCGGCGGATGGAGGCGGAGAGGGTGAGGCAGGAGGAGAGGAAGCGCAGGGCGAGTGAGGTGCGGAATGGGATGGATGACGGGCCGACGTATGCGGATTGACGGTGTTGTGATAGTTCATTTTCAGCGCGGAGTTGGGTAACTGGGCGGGATATGATACCCCTTGGAATCACTTTTGCTCTTTTCCCTCATTCTTCCCTTCCTGCGCCGCCTTCAACTCCTCCGCCGTAAAAGCACGCTTCATCCCCACGCTCTCCTGCTCCACCACCTTACGCACGGCATTCGGATCCCCGAACCGCACCTCGCCACTCGCAATCCGCTCATCCCCCAGCTCGTCCAGCATCTTCAGCTGCGCGCGCAGATACGCCGTCACGAGCGCTACATCCCTCACATCCGCCTCCACCTCCCCCTTGAACACATTCCTCCACACCGCCGCGGCCAGAACTGCATCGCCCCTCACCAGTCCCTCGTCATACGACAGGATCACGCCTCTCCACTGCTGCCAGAGATCTTTCAGGTATTTGTTCCGCGAGCCGCGCATGGTGATGGCATGCCACTGCACCATCCGATCCTCCGCCGCGTAGAAGAAGTGATCAACGAGCTGCTGATGCCAGACGCGCGCATGCTCCGCAGGGAAGCAGCGCAACCGCACAGTCAACACATACATATGCAGAAACATAATCTGCGCCCAGGCATTGAACGTAGCGTCCAATCCAAGTCCACCACTGCTCTTCGCCGCATACCACCACCCCTGCCCCTCGCCTAGATCCTCGCCTGCTGCGGTTCGCGGCGGCTCTTCGGGGGTGCTGGCGAGGCGCGCGGGCACGGTGTACTCGCACTGCCGGCTGCATTCGCGGAAGAGGTCTTCGGTGCTGCCGTAGGCGATGTACGGCTCTGTGGCGGCTTTGAGGGCGGAGCTTTGGCGCAGGGTGGAGGCGAAGGAGGTGATGGCGTCGTGTTGGCTTTTGGGGATATGGGGGAGGGGTGGTGGAGGGGGTGCGGGTGTTGGGTCTTGCTTTCTTTGCGCGTGTGTGGTGGAGAAGGGAAGGCTTCTTTGCAGGCGGGGGAAGGTGGTTCGTTTGATGCAGGGCGATCTGCTTGCTGCGCGTAGGCAGGACGTGCAGATTGAGTTGCTGGCCATTTTGGCGAGATGTGGTGGAGGTAAGAGGATGGGGATGGATGAATTGTAAAAAGATGGATGTTTCTTCAAATGCATGATCTCACCACGCGATTGACTTTCGGCCCGCAGCTCCATCGCCAGCCCTGCAGCCTTGCCAGCAATCAACCACGTCACTCACTTTCTTCGATTGCACTCTTCGTAGCCTTGTGCCGATCGAATGTCCATTTCAAATTTAAGTCTTTAGGTCATGCCATACCCTTCAATCATGCACCTGTAGTACAAATGGCATCACCTCCCCTCCGCCCCCCTAAACTTCCACCCCTCAAACTTCCCACGAAACAACGCCAAATGCCCATCCCAAGCCTCCAAATCCAACCGCTTCAACTCCTTCACAAGCACCCTCCCCTCCCGGATCCAAAACCCCCACTCAAACCCCAAAATCGGCCGCACATCCCTCGAAAGACACGAGTCCCCCACCTCCGCCAAAAAGCTGTGCGCACTCCACTCCACATCCGTGTCGCGCGGGCGGAAAGGGCCGTCGAAGAGCATCGGCTCTGGACCGAACCAGACGAACGGCGTATTGAGATCTTTGGTGATGGGGACGGGATCCATTTCCCAGGCGTGGGCGGCTGTGAGGCTGGGTTCGCCGCTGCGCGTTAGTTGGATCCAGCCGTAGTAGGCGCCGTAGCCGCGGGCGCCGGTGGAGTGCACTCTGGCTGTGATGACGGGGAAGTCGAGGGTGCGTTTGAGTGCTGTCTCGAGTGGCGTGTCTGGGAGGAGAGTCGGGAGGAGCAGGTCTTTGCCGTAGTCGAGTGGGTTGCTGTCGGGTTCTACTGTGATGCTTACAGTGCCTTGGCGCCGGGCGGAGAGGTGGAAGTCGAGTGAGAGGATTTGCTGTTTGGACACGCCTTTGATGGATGTTGTTTCTGTCATTTTGCCTGCTGGTGAATGATGGTTTTGCGATTTCCGTGGTAAGGAAGGAATGTAAGCGGGATGAGGGCGAAGGTTTGGGGGTGACTTGAATTTATACAGCTGCCCTAATTCAGTAGCAAAAGGCTGGCCGCGATCAGCCCTGTCAATGTAGAGCGACATTTCATTTGCAACATCTACGTTCGTCGTTATCAATTCAATGAAATACTCCTCAGCTCCTTCAACGTCGGCGCGGAGCCCAGGACGTGCATCAGCAACGCCCCATAATCCCATCCCAGCTTCGTCGCCGCCATCGCCGTCAGACTCGCCTGGTCTTCTCGCCCTGGCCGCCCCGGGCCGGTCTGATTGGGCTTCATGTTGATATCGAACATGGCGAACTTGGAGCCCTTCTCCTTCGTGACTCGTCGCACGTCGATGCGAATGGGAGCAGTAACGCGAAGCATTTCCGCTACATGTTCGCATTGCTTGCAGATGTCGGCATAAGTCGGATCGGCTTGCAATTCCTCGTCGGAAAGAATGCGGGAGTTGCTAGTCACCGCCACCACTCCGTTGTAGGGCGCGATTCCATCTTCGTGATTGAAGCGGACGACAAGTGGCAGCGACCAGTATCCCGGGTGGTCGCTCGATGGAGGCATGATCGTTACTGTGCCTTCCTCGCCAGGTAGATACTCCTCCACCATGACGAGGGGGCTTTCTTTCAACAGACTCTCCAGATGGGCACGCAGCGTGCCCTCATTTCGACATAATTTCACCCCGTGGCTGCCCCGACCACGAATCGGTTTGCCCACAACGGGATACCGCATCCCCAAGACCAAAGCAGTGTCTGCACAGTCCAAAATCCGAGAGTCAGGCAGAGTGAATCGCGCCGTTCGACGCAACAAAGCATTCACAAAGTTTTTGTCGTCGAATGCATCGACCAGCAGCGGAGGCTGGCCGACGACCCGCAACCTCGGTGCATATCTATCCAACGCCTCGGACGCCTGCAGCGGATGTGCGGCAAAGAGGGTGGTGTTGGCCCACAAGTGAGTCGCGCCACGGTCAATCGCGGCCTTGATGCCTCGCTCCGTGTCGGGAAAGCACCAGCCATCATCCTGCAGCGGGGATGGCTGTTCAGCCTCTGTAATCACATCGTGGCCATGCTGTCGAAGGACGTAGCATATATCCGCGCCCGAGTCTCTGTAACCTGCATTGATGTTCGTGTGAGAGTGGAGCTAGACGGAGGGCTGCAGCTGGCCGCTTACCGCCGGGTTTCTTCGGTTTGCGCAGGCCGTTGACTACCGGCGGTTCCACAGCCTGGTATAGGACGGCGATGCGGGTGTGTGGATGATGCTTGGGCGAAGCGAGTATTCTCAATCCTCTGGTGCTTGCGATGGAGCAGACGATAGGGGTTCGGGTTATTCGAGATAGCCTCGCGCGGCGAAACATGTGAATGCGCGCTGTTGGGATGTCGGAAAACGTACGGGTTTAATCGAGCAGGAGTCGGCGAAGAGTACGCATGCTGGAGATGAGGAGAGCGTATGCTGTCACTCGATCCATCCACCGAGCTGAAGGGTTAGGCTAGTCTTACGAAACAAAGACTAATCAGAGGGCGAATGGGAAGCAGGAACACCACGTCAATGCTGAGTGCTCTGATAACCGGTCGTGAATTAGAGGGCTTCCAATCCATGTATCTGATCATCCCATAACGATTTTTTTTTTAAACATGCGTGGACATGAAGAAGAGGGTGGAGTTGACGAAGGTCTGAAGGAGTTCGATCCGTGGAGAAGGCACGAGCGGCGACTCCCGCTGGGCCCGCCTTAAGACCACCCCGACCTTCACACCTACACTTGACTTTCTTCTACACGGCCTCCACATATCCGCGGCGCACACAGCCATGTCCGACGACGAAGACGATAGGTCAGACTCCAGTTCTGACAGCGAAGACATCGAGACGACCGGCCTCATCGCCACACGACAGAAGCGCGTCACCGCCGGTAACCTCTACGCAACCCTTCGCGCCAACCTTGATGATGAAGAGTTGCAGAAGGAACTCCTGGCGGAGGATGAAGAGGGAGATGCCGAGGATTACGAAGGTTCGGACAAGGGCGACGACGACGATGTATTAGACTCTTCCAGCGACGAAGAAGATGCCGGACCCCCCAAAGCAGGCGAGCAGGAAGAGCTCGAAGGCGAGAAGGCGCTCAAGCGACAAGAGCGCGTGGAAGCGAGGAAGAAGCGCAAGGCTCACGACGCAAGACTCAAAATCCCGGCATGGCGGAAGAAGAAAAGTGTGAAGCTTGCAGACGACGTGAAGACGGAAGACGGCAGCAGCACAGCGGCAGAACGACCGCGGAAGATGAGCGAGCGCTCCAACTGGCTGCCTACCCCTGCCGATGCGCCTGTTCGTCAGTCCGGCCGCTCCTTGGCTGTGCAGAATCGCGAGATAGTACACGCGAATCTCAAGCAGAGCGCGGAGCGGAGCGAGCGACAGCGACGCGTCATGAAAGATGCGGCGGAGCGCGAGAAGACCAACAAGCGCATGACGGAGATGAGTCAGGAGGAGAGGCTAAGGAAGTGTGAGAGGATTGAGCGCGAGACGGCGAGGGACTTTGGCCGCTGGGAACGGGACGAGGCGGAGAGACAGAGGTTGCGGGAGGAGGCGTTGGCGGCAAAGAGGAAGAGGGGGCTGGAAGGCTCGTTCTATCGCATGTGGAGTGGCAGTGTGTTATGGGAGGGTGACAAGATCAAGATCAGGCGGTTGAGCCATGGGAGTAGGAATGTCGATGAGATTGTGCTGGAAGAGAAGAAGGCTGAGACGCCGAGTGAGAAGAAGGATGCAGAGGTTACAGACTCAGCGGCTCCAGCGACTTCTCCGGCACCATCGCCCGGGAAAGATGCGGCAGCAGTCCAAGCTACAGGTGATGGCCAACTGGACGCCCCCCCACAGCCTCAAGATGGATCGTCGCAGCCGCCGGCCAGTACCACGAGTGCTTCCACTACCACGCTCGACTACCTACCAAGCGCGCCATTCCTCTACATCCCTCAATCAACCAATCCACCGCAAATCCCGCCTCACGACCAACCACCTACACCCTCCCAGCAACAACCAACCCAAATCTACCACGGCTGGCCACCAGGCACCCACCAATTCCCCCTCGAAAGCCCAGCAGTCGCAACCCCACCTCCCCCTCCCCCAGCCCCCACAATCCCCCTCGTCCGCG
Source organism: Neohortaea acidophila (assembly GCF_010093505.1). Taxonomy (NCBI): domain Eukaryota; kingdom Fungi; phylum Ascomycota; class Dothideomycetes; order Mycosphaerellales; family Teratosphaeriaceae; genus Neohortaea; species Neohortaea acidophila. The sequence goes on from NW_022985517.1 coordinate 824,938, forward strand.
AACAAGCCCAACGCACCCTCCTCATGCTCGAAAACTTCCCCACCCTCCGCAAAACACCCAACCCAACCCCCAAGCGCATCCCAAAATACAAACAAACCGACACAACCCTCGACGCCGACCCAATCAAACTCCTCCTCCTCCCGCAAGCCTTCCCTCTCACCCCCGCCCTCACACCAGAAGAAAGCAAATACCTCCTCACACGCCCGCGCAAGCGCGCAGGCAACGAGGTCCCGCTGCCCCCTGCGCCGTCCAAGCACCGGTGCGCCCTCACGTCGTGGCCGGCGAAGTTCCGCGATCCGAAGACTGGCTTGGCGTATGCGGATATGCATCAGTATAAGGCTATTCAGCGCATTCTGGCGGGCGGGTGTCAGTGGAGTGGGTTTTTGGGGTGTTGGGTGGGGAGTAGTTATGGGTTGCTTGGGAGGCCGGCGAAGGGGGTCCCGGAGGGGTTTGTGGGGGTTGGTGTGGGTGGTGTGGCGAAGGAGGGGGACGGGGTGAAGGAGGGAGTGAAGGCGGAGGCGGAGGTGGATGGTTGACGTTGAGTAGGAGGGATTAGATGCTCTTTGCTCTCTAGAATATGGATAGAAGTATTGAATTCCTGATGATTGCTGGTGAAGTGGACAACTCGGATTTTTGGTCGTCACGTTTTCTCATTGTTGTGAATTAATGTAATCCTCCCCTCAAATTTATGTACGCTCTGCCCCTACCCCTCACGTCGAATGTCCCACGGAATCCCAAGTTCAATATGACCTTACTGCTCCATCCTCGAAATGACGCTTGCAACGTATTGAAGAGTCGACGCAAATGTGGAATGCCTGGAGCAATGCCGATACCAAGAGGAAGTAGAGGGTCCAGGAGAAAGAGCAGCAAGCAATAGCAGGCGCGGCGCCCCAGGTCCTATATGCATGTCGATGCTCTGGCCGTGTGCACGATTGACCAGGAGTAGGTTGTGTCTCCACGCGGGAGTTTTGAAACGTCGTTCTGTTCGAGGGCGTGTGGTGTGAGGCCACCACTATGATGCGCCCGGGACGTGTCTTCCGCCGACGCCTCGCGCATTGCCCTGCGATTCCACGACGGGTGCCGTCGCAGGCGCAGGCGCGGGTGCTTGTTGCCCTCTTCTTTCGGACACCACGGCAACCGCTGTTGCTTGCGAGACTGCGGTGGACGCTCCAGCGGCGGGCTGAAGTGGCGCAGTGCTGGCCCTGGCGTGGATTGGGAAGCGCTCGGCACCGGTGCTGCTGCTGCTGCTGGCCCAGATGGCACTGGCTGCTGCTGTTGCCTGTGGTGCGCTTCGACTTTCTTGAAACGCCGCCAAAGAGCCCCATCCCAGCCGGCTGCGTCGCCTTCGTTGATATACCGAAGGAACTCGCCGGTCTGCTGAGCAGTGTAGATGCCGCGGTGTTCGACGTACGAGGTGAGCAGGCGTGTCATGACGATGTCTTCAACGGGCAGATGGTAGTGCACGAGCGTCAGGTCGGGCAGCAAGGGCGGGAAGTTGGAGAGGCGGCCGAGGAGGTAGTCTTTGAGTTTCCGCGGGAAGACGCAAAACTCCAGACTCTGTGCGGCGGCGTACAGGTCGATGAGAGGTGGGAGGGGTTGCGCATCTGGCTCGCTTGGGCCGAAGGCGGGGAGGTCGTGGGCGGGACATCGGTATGGCGCTACGCGGCGCATCCAGGCGAAGGCGGCTTTGAATGCCTCGGGCGAAGGTTGGTTCCATAGCGCAGGGTGTGTGAGGTCGAGGCTTTTCGGGCGGATGTGGGCAGCTTCGCCAGAGAAAGCTTTCCTCACGCGCTGGGAGAAGCGCTGGAGCAGGCGGAGAGGTACGATTTCGATGAGGGCGCCATCGAGAAGGAGGTGTACATCCTCTGGTTGGTGGGCAGCTGTCGACGTTTTCGGCTGCCCGTTCGCTTGATCAGCGTCGTTTTTGCTGAACCTTGACTGATTCCCAATGATCGTCATTTTGCCGACGTAGTCTCCGCCACGGAGTTGTGATAATCAGGTGTCACGGATGTAGGGGCCAGTCGAGAAGGGCCTTGCGGCGCAGGATAGGGGGTCGAAATGAAGAACTTCAGCTCGCTACTGTTGAGCAAGAACAGTGATGTTATATCAATGATGAATGGATGGAGAGAAAAGTGGCCGGATGTTGTCGGAGATTGTCGGAAGTGGCTGCGAGTGATGTAGAGGGGAGGATGATGTCGAGAGTTGAGGGGAAAGAAGCAGGTTCAAATACCCGTCCACTTTCACAAGTAGCAGTCTTCCCCACCGCCGATCTCGTGGCAACAGTGTCGGCAGTCGCATGCCGTGGTGCCCTTGTGACACGGCCATGACCGGGGAAAGGGTTTCACGACAGTATCGTCAGTTGGTTCAGGAGCGTGCTGGCATGGAGGGTGAGGCTGTATACGGCTGATGGTGATGTGTATGTATATTGCTTGTGACAGGGCATTAGGCGCTCCTGAATGCACGCGTATATGATGTTGTGAGGTGAATGAAGCGACAAATTAAGTAAAAAAACGATCAAATGCGGGACTTGGAGTTGCCGGGAGGGAAACGGCAGAAGATAGAGACAATCAAAGTGGAAATGGTCGTGTTCCCATTTGCTTGGTGTTTGGCTTGTTGGAGAGGAAAATGGCCATGAAAGGCAGAGACAGCACGTGGTGCGACGACAAAGAGATCTCATGATCGCTCGTGAGGAACATACCAGCAAATATGAAATGCATGCGCTGTCTTGACGAAATCGTGGCTGCATAAGGCGATACACAAGGCTGCCCGGATGCGGTGAATAGAAGCGTCGTGCCACGTCGGGCTGATTCCATTCAGACCGCGGCGGTAATGGAATGGGTGACGATGACGAGTATTGCGGTTCAAAGAGAACCGCTCCAACATCATTCGAACAATATCGGGCAGTATTTGGGAGTCCAGATGGAGGCCGGAAGACGGGAAGTTGAAATAAGGAACGCACAGACCATGCATGAGCTAATGCCCTACGTAGCTGGCCCGAACCAATCGTAGCACGTCAATTAGCAGCATATGTTGCCTTTCACCTATATTCGTCCGTCCGAACAACCACTCGCCTCAACCACCCTCACCTCCACCCTTCGCGACACTCCCGTCGCCACAGTACAATGAGTGTCCAGAGACCATTCCAGCAGCTCGCGAGTCGCGCGACTGCACAAAGCTGTGTCCAGCGCTCCCAGCACAGCTTCCAGGGCCTACGGATACCGCAACAGCAGTCGCGATGCCTAGCCTCAGTTGCGCCGCCGGTCACGCAGAATGCCACGGGATCCAAGGGCCCGACGGCGATGGTCTTCATGAACATGGGAGGCCCCGCCACCACCGATGAAGTGGGCGGCTTCCTCTCTCGCCTCTTCGCCGACGCCGACTTGATTCCCCTTGGACCGCTACAAAACTACCTCGGCCCGTTGATCAGTCGGAGAAGAACACCGAAGATCAAGAAGCAATACGCGGGCATTGGCGGTGGAAGTCCAATTCGGAAGTGGAGCGAATATCAAGCGGCGGAGATGTGCAAGATTCTTGACAAAACCAACCCTGAGACTGCCCCGCATAAACCATACGTGGCGTTTCGATATGCCAATCCTTTGACGGAAGAGACATACAACAAGCTGTTGGAGGATGGGTTCGGGAAAGGGCGAGGTGGGAGGGCGGTGGCGTTCACGCAATACCCGCAATACTCGTGCAGTACCACTGGCAGCTCATTGAATGAGCTCTGGAAGTGGAGGCAAAGACTCGAGTCTCCCACGCGCAACCCGGATCTTTCAGCAGCAGAGGCAGAAGGCTCGATTCAATGGAGCGTCATTGACCGCTGGCCTACGCATCCTGGACTTGTGGAAGCGTTCGCAGAGAACATCACCAAGACGCTCGAAACATACCCCGAAGACGTGCGGGACAACGTGGTCCTACTTTTCAGCGCGCACAGCCTGCCCATGAGCGTGGTCAACCGCGGCGATCCCTATCCGTCGGAGGTGGCAGCAACAGTATGGGCGGTGCAACAGCGACTCGGTTTCCGCAACCCCTATCGACTGGTCTGGCAGTCGCAAGTCGGGCCTTCGGCCTGGCTGGGCGCGCAGACGAGCGACACCGTGACCAACTTTGTCAAAAAGGGCCAGAAAGATCTGGTCCTCATTCCCATTGCCTTTACCAGTGACCACATCGAAACGCTGTTTGAGATCGACCAGGAAGTCATCCATGAAGCCGATCAGTTGGGCGCCGAAGGGCGCGTGCGCAGGGCAGAGAGTTTGAACGGCAGCCCGACGTTCATCAAAGCTTTGGCGGATTTGGCAGGTGCTCATCTACACGGCGGAGAAGTGTGCAGTCGCCAGATGGGACTGAGATGCCCCGGGTGCACGAGCGAGAGATGCCTGGAGCAGAAGCGGTTCTTTACGGGGTTGGGGCAGCAGAAGAACAAGGCTTTGACGTTGTGAGGCGTCATTTGCTTGCATCTCCGTCAGCGTTGCTTGTGTAAATTATGTAAGGCGATTCGTAGCATGCTGTGTATCCAAGTGTCCAGCAATCTCGACCGGATCAGATAGGTATTCAAGCACCGATTGATACACAGCTCAGTGATGAAACGGAAGCACGGCCGAATGCGTCGCCGTCCCGGCCAGCGGGCCACGTTGGATCGGCAGATGGTTAAGCGACTCCAGTGAATCAATGACGTGGGCTGCAGCTAAATGCGATTAGCCCGGCGAGTACCCCGGCTCACGATAGCTTGCATGCCACTCCGAGGCACAAGGATGGGACGGGTTTGAAGGAGTCTATCAGGATTTCGGAGGTCCAACTCCTTGCGCCCTCCGTTTCTATTTATCAGCTGCCTCCTCCCTTGCTTGGCTATCCACTATGCTCCTATCTAGATGAACGGAGCGAGACGGTGTACGATTTCTGGATTCCTATCGATTGCTTGCTTGGACTGCATTCCATTCGTTTCAATGACCCGTTGATTGCCGCGACCTCTTCCACCCCGTCGCTCGACCCAGGCTACCCCATCTTATTCAGTCTTGAGAGGGCAAGGAAGAGTTTGGATCTCGGCACACGTCCAGAAAGATGGAGAGCAGCGACGGCGCAATCGAAGCGGAGATTCAGCTCGACGGACAGGCTCTCGAGCAAGAACAATCGAGGCGCAAAGAGAGCGCAGGCAAGAAGAATGCGGAAATCGCACAACCGGGCGTGTCAAAATCCATATACCGCGATGATCGAGAGGATGCGGTCGATGAAGAGTCCCCGCTGCTGGCACGAGAACAGCACGACGAGCCGGACTCGCCGCCGCCGCCGTGGCTGGAAGAGGACGAGTTTGCGCATCTACCATGGCACAAACGCCCGTCCATCTTCTGGATTATAGCGCCGTTCTTCTTGGTCGCTTGTGCTTTTGGAGGCATCATCACGCCCAAGATCAACCTCATCCTGGAGCTGGTGTGCCAAAAGTACTTCCAGGAGCGCATGTTGCTCGACCCGGGCTTCACCATGGTGCCCGTGGACTTCAGGGGCGGGGAGAACGACCAGTGTCGTATACCGGAAGTGCAGTCTGGCGTGTCCATGATGATGCTGTGGATTGGAGTATTGTCGGGCGTCGCCGCCGCGGCCTCGAGTCCCAAGCTGGGCGCTCTGTCCGATCGGTACGGCCGAAAGATTGTCTTGATCATGACGAGTTTTGGGATGATTGGAAGCGAGGCCATCTACATTTGCGCCGCCACCTGGCCCGAGACGTTTCCGGTGTATTTGCTGCTTCTTGCGGCCGTCATTGATGGCCTGACGGGCTCCTTCATCCTCGCCGGTGCCATTGTCAACGCGTACGCTGCCGACTGCACTCCGCCCGCAAGGAGGAATATTGTCTTTGCATGGTTCCACGCCTGCCTCTTCACCGGCATCGCCATCGGGCCCATCCTCGCGGGATACATTGTCAAAGCCACGGGCCAGATTGTGGTGGTGTTTTGGATTCTCACGGGCGTCCATTTCGTATTCATCGCTTTCATTGCCCTGGCCGTGCCCGAATCCCTCTCCAAGAAACGACAAATGATCGCAAGGGAGAAACACGAGAGTGCCGTCTCATCCTACTCACACGATGGCCCACCTTCCGACTGGATCGACACGCTGCGCGCCATGAACCCCTTCGAACCGCTCAAAGTCCTCTGGCCCACAGGCCCCGGCAGCTCCACCGCTCTCCGGCGCAACCTCTTCTTCCTCGCCGCCGTCGACACCATCTGCTTCGGCGTGGCGATGGGCAGCATGGTGGTCGTCATCGCCTACTCGAACTACATGTTCGGCTGGACGACGTTCGAGTCCGGCCGCTTCCTGACCATCGTCAACAGCTCGCGCGTCTTCTGCCTGCTCGTCATCCTCCCGACTATCACACGCCTCGTGCGCGGCCGCCCGGCAAAGACGGGCCTGCGCAAGTCCACCGGCTGTGACAGCTTCGACCTTAGTGTTGTGCGCGCGGCTGTGTTCATGGATACGCTGGGCTACGTGGGTTTCTCGCTCGCGCGGAGCGGTGGAGTTCTCACGCTTGCTGGCGCCGTTGCGGCGGTCGGAGGCATTGCGTCGCCTACGTTGCAGTCGTCGCTGACGAAGCATATTCCTGCTGATCGAACGGGCCAGCTGCTGGGGGCTACTAGTCTGCTGCATGCGGTTGCGCGCGTGATTGCTCCCGCAGTGTTCAACGGCATCTACGCCGGGACGGTGAAGAACTTTCCGCAGACGGTGTTTGTTTGTTTGGCGTCTACGTTTGGTCTGGCTTTTCTGATTAGTTGGTTTGTGAAGCCGCATGGTAAGTTGCTTGCTCATGTGAATGTGTGGATGGCGTCTCGCTGATCGTTTTATCTAGTGTTCTTCGATGAAGAGCGGGCTGCACAAGCTGCGTCTGATGGCGGTGATGCGTTGCATGGCGAACATGGACATGGGGAACGGCTGCCGATTGTTGGGTCGGTGCTGGGATTGTTTGAGGCCATCTATGCTAGGATGCGAGGACGTCGGGAGGCATGATACATGTACGATGCCGGGAAGTGTTATGATATGGTGTAATCTATGATGCACGTAATGCTGTACGCAACCATTGATGCCTTGACGAGATCCTGAGGCCTTCCCAGTATCACGTGTCGATCAAGTATCACGTGTATGAGTTGTCAGACAGTCGACACTACACATTGTGGGGAAAATGAACGGGGCCGTGTTCCACGCGTCTTCTCTGCCAATATTTCACGGCAAGAATGGCCCGGGTGAGAGAGGCACAAGTCTGGTTCTGCCCAGGAGTGATGAGACGCCATGCGCGGGGCGTGAGGATGTGTTTCAGATTGGGCTGCCGCCAGGGGGAGAGGGTCTCGCCAATGACTTACCGTTAACGAGGCGGGCGACGTACAGTAGCCGCAGCGGCTTCGGGTCCAGCACACGCTCAGGAGGCCGGCAGAACGCAAGGATTTGTGGTTGTAATGCCCCTCCTTCACTCATCCAGTCTCCTTCCCAGCACGAAGATATACGGGAATATTCCATGATAGCAGCGAGGCCTCGTGTTGAAAGCGCCCTCCTGCCGCCACGCTAACTCTTAGTCAACCCCGGAAAAGGGCAGGCACGACTGGACCCCCGGAAAGTCGGCCGCGGGCCTGCTTCGTCACCGTCGACATTCGCCCATCACCACCACCACTTTCCCCTACCCATCCTCCCTCCTCTTCACCTCCCCATCCCACCCCTCAATTGGCGTCTCGACACCCTTCCTGGCCGCTCCAAGGCCTCTATCCTCCCCTTCTCCAGCGCTGCCTTGTGGATGGCAAGCAGCAGACTGTCTATTCCCTGAGCACCCTAATCTTGGTCCCACTCCACCCCGACTCGACTCCTCTTCGCCTCCCACCCCTCTTCATCGCCCAACATAATTCATAATGGCTCCCACCACCCGGCCAGACTACAAAATCAACCTCGACGGACTTGGCACGCTCAACATCGGCAAGACCACCTCCGCCAACACTTCCGGGGCCAACAGCCCCATTGACGCGCCTGCCGGTTCGGGCCTCAAGTATGCATTTGGCGGGAGCTTCGGTAGCCACAACGGTGCTCAGGCTGGCCCTGCACGAGCCGGCACGGGCTCACCATCAAAAGAGTACGGGAGTCGATTATTCCCCAAACGGTAAGGACATCACATCTCCCTTCGTGCCACTCAGGGCAGTGTTTGCTGACGAGGATCAAAGAGCACGAGAAATCCAAGCACAAGAAGGCCTTTCTCCTCAAGTCTGGGGCCCGCCTCCCACCGGCAGTGGCCACTCGACCCCACTGCGTGAGACCATCCCCGAGTCGCCGGGAAGCGATAGTTTCCCGGACTTCGATGCCACCGATGCCACCGCTGGCTCCGGCTCGAATCTGCTCGCATCCAACTCGACTCGTCGCGCTCGTGCCGGCACCGTCCCCTCCCGATTCCCACTGACCGGCTCGCTGAACGGCTCTACATCCTCCCTCTTGTCCACATCCAACCGTGTCACCCCCACCTCGAGTCCTTTTCAGTCGAATGCCCTCTTACACGACCAACAAGCTACCGCCGGTGCATCGGCTTTCAGTCAAGCTGCTTTACTTTCTCGCTTAAGAGCAGGATCAATGCCACAGAGGAACGGCTTGCTGGGCGGCGGCATCAGCCCCTTTGGGTCCTCGGTGTTTTCGAGCAACTGGTTGGCAGGGAGGGAACGTGGGAGTACCTTACAGAGCATTCGCTCGTCGGATGGCCCCTCATCTCCGAGGTTAGACAGTTCGCCCGCGGAAAACGCTGTGAAGACGTTGGATTACCTGGGCCTTGTGGACACACCCCAATCCAACCTGGAGATGCTGCTCAACCAACAGCAAAGCGGGCCCACCATTGCGGACCTCGCCGCTCTCAACGCCTACAATCGAAATACAGCAAATCGCTTCCGTTCTTACTCTGTCAATGCAAAGGAGAAGTACGCGGATGGTGACGATGACGATCTCGACCAGTACGACACCCCATCCCAGTTATACTCCGGACAACTCACTCCATCCGCCGAGAGTGCGGCTGCACAGGCAGCGGCCATCCATGAAGCGGTCCGACAGCACAACCTGGAAGTGCAGGCTTTTGCCAACTTCGCCAGTGCAAATCGACCACGAGCACGCACGGCCGGCGTTCTTGATTCTCCTTCCTCCCGCGTCCTTCGAAACTATCTTCCTACTCCCTCCCGCCTGGAAAACAGCATCACGGCCGCGGACCTGCAAAGCAATGACGGATCGGATATGGCTGGTTTGACAAATGCCATGTCGGCAATGCAGATGAACCCCAATGCTGCCTTTGACGCCGGCCTCGACTCGGGCCTGGAAGCTCCCACTCGGTCCCTGTGGCTGGGTAACGTCCCCTCATCGGCCACCGTTTCCTCTTTGAACATGGTGTTTGGCCAGTTCGGCCCCATCGAGTTCGCCAGGATTCTTACCCACAAGAGCTGTGGATTCGTCAACTTTGAGAACGTGCATAGTGCGATCGCTGCCAAGGCGCAATTGAATGGAAAAGAGCTCTTTCCCGGCTGTGGTGCGGTGCGTATTGGCTATGCCAAAGAGCAGAGTGCATCGAACACGCCAGGAGCGACCGGCGGCTATACATCGCCCAGTCCAGATCCCTTCGTCTCCAAGGCGCGGAACGAGGGCATTCTGACTGGAGGAGCGGCACAGTCTGCAGGTAACATCAATGCCGAGACTGAGGCGGCGGCGCTGACCAGCCCGAATCTTTTGGAGCTGAAGGAGGAGCTGTTGAGCATCGTCCAGCAGTTTGGTGCCACAGGTGAAGATCAGCAACGGATTAGCAGCAATCTCGAGACCGCTATGAGCTTCCATGGCTACGCACTGGAGGTCCCGCCCATTCCCGAGCCGAGTCACAATCGTGTCCACGACGCACCCCGACTCCGAGAAATCCGAAAGCGCATCGACAACAACTCTTGCAGTCCAATGGAAATTGAGAACATCGCCATGGAGATGATTCCCGAGATCGCCGAGCTGGCTTCGGATTATCTGGGCAACACTGTCGTCCAGAAGCTTTTTGAGCATTGCTCCGAAGAAACCAAAGAGGCGATGCTCATGGAGATTGGGCCTCATCTGGCAGAGATTGGCGTGCACAAGAACGGCACTTGGGCGGCGCAGAAGATTATCGATGTCGCGCACACCCAAACACAGATGCAGACCATTGTGGACGCCCTGCGACCGCACGCTGTCAACCTGTTCTTGGATCAGTATGGCAACTATGTCATGCAGTGCTGCTTGCGTTTCCAATCGCCGCTGAACAACTTCATCTTCGAGACGATGATCAACAGGCTGTGGGATGTTGCGCAGGGCCGGTTCGGTGCACGTGCCATGCGTGCCTGTCTTGAGAGCCACTTTGCCACGAATGACCAGAAGAGACTGATGGCAGCCGTGATCGCTCTTCACAGCGTACAGCTCGCTACAAACTCCAACGGCGCCCTGCTTCTCACCTGGTTCTTGGACACTTGCACATTCCCCCGAAGACGATCCGTCCTCGCTCCTCGACTCATCCCGCACCTCGTCCACCTCTGCACGCACAAGGTTGCGTATCTGACGGTGCTCAAGATCATTAACCAACGGAACGAGCCGGAGGCGCGCGACACCATTTTGAAGGCGCTTTTCTTTGACGAGCAGACGTTGAACGACATTATCAATGACCAGGCATGCGGTGCTACTTTGATCTTCAAGGTGCTCACGACTCCATTCTTGGATGACAGCCTTCGTCCTGAGTGCGTAGAGGCCGTGCGCAGCGCCTTGCTGCGGATGAAGGCGCAGCCAGGGCAGGGCTACAAACGACTGATGGACGAAGTTGGACTTTCCACTCGTCACGGCGGCGGCGGGACCCCCGTCAACGACGGCCGATCGAATTCGAAGACGAGACAAGCCAACGGCCATCTCGCACATCTGGACGGCGGCGTGCCCAACGGCTTCGCGCGGCCGCCCTACAGCGGTCTCACCCCTCAACAGCAACCCGCGGGCGGTTTCCAGCGCAACCCAAGCGTGGACTCCTCCAACACTTACGACCCTTTCACGAATGGCTTGGTAACGCCGCAGTACACCCACAGCCCCGCGCTGTCCAACGCAGGCATCAGCCCGCAGCAAGTGCAATACCAACAAGCCCTCCTCGCCGCGCAAGCCCAAGCACAATCGCAAATGCAACAACAGCGCGCCCCACCCTTCTACGGAAGCCCCATGGCGCCGCCACCGCAGGCAAACGTGAACGGTATGCCGTACGGCGCCGCATCCCCCGGCGGCCCACCTGCGCCCCACGGAGGTCAGATGCTCGATCCTTACCGCCAGTCTATGGGCGGCATTGCGCCCGGCATGGGGATGGGGATGAACATGTCGCCTGCCGCTGCTGCTGCGTATCAGCAGGGGGCTTTTGTGGGCAATCATGGAGGTATGATGGGTGGTGGTGTGGGTGGGTATCCCGCGCCGCCGCAGTTTCCCATGGGCTATTATCAGCAGGGGCAGATGGCAGGGCAGGGGAGGAGAGGCAGGGTGAGTTTGATGTTCTCATGAGTTGCTGTGGTGATTGGCGCTGACTTGCCTTGTTTCTCCCGCAGCGATGAAGCATGGATCCGACCTTTTTGAGAAAAGTTTTGATGTTCCGTTTCACGACATTTGTATTTGGCGACATCTTCAGACATTCAATTCTCGCATTGTGTGATGGGAAAGGGAAAAGGCGTACGCTGCGCTGCGCTGCGCTGTGCTGCGCGAGCAAGAGGACGAGAAGCTGGACATGTCCGGTCTCGACTCATCAGAGATGTGCATTTGGGCGATTGGGATTTCTGTGTATTGTTTTTTGTGCCTATGCTCGATGGGTTGATGGGAAAAGAAGCAAAAATGGTGCCGGAAGTGCCTGCCTGGCTGGGCTTCATGATGAGAATGGACTCTGCTTCGATGATGTGTATAGTAACCTTATGGATTTGTTCTATGTTGCTTCTTGATGCGGAGCTTCCTTCCATTCTAGATCATGATAGACCTGTTGAGAATAGCACGCCGAGCATGCTTGGCTCAGGCATAAGCTGGAGCAAGGTTTGGAGGTGAAACCATAAGTGCGTGCATCAGCAGCTCGAGAGATCGGCGGGAGCTTGCGTATCTGCGCGACCTCGCCTCGACGACGGCATGAGGATTGCAGTAGTATGCTGCATGCGGCACTCCACCTTCTCCTCTTCCCCAAAAGCAAATACCCTTTTGAAGTTGCCGTTCCAATACCTACTTGGCCCAAACCCTGGGCGGGGTGTCGCGGAGCTTTTCCTCCTCCCCATTCCTTCCTTCGCTCCTTCCCAACTTTGGTTTGGGTTCCACCTCAGCTCAACCTTCAGCCTTGTTCGGGAACTTTTGGCCCCTAATTTCCGGATGATGGGCCGCTCTTGCAAACGGCTGGCCCAACGCATGAACCGCCTATCGATCGCGCCAATACAGACGGTAGCCTAGCTAACTCTGCCCACGTCCCCATCACAATACCCTCTCTCCCCCTCCTCCTCCATCACCGCAAACCGCAGTGCCCCATCCCCATCCACCCCAGCATCGCATGCAATGAATCACAGCTCCAGCAGAAATGGAGGTTGCCGACAGCAGCAGCACCACCAGCAGCTACGCATCCCACCCCCACCACCCCTCCTCCCGCTCCTCCAGCCCAGCCGGCAGCGACATCACCGAAGTCCCCTCCGACCTGTCGCCCTCCTCCTCCTTCCGCACCAGCGGTAGCGCCAGCGTGCCCCGCACCATCGCCAGCGACATCGAGCACATCAAAACGCTGATTGCGCGCGCCGACTCCGTCTCGCCGGATTCCAGCAGTATTACCGCGCAAGTCTTCCGGAGTCGGAGCGGTTCGACGGGCTCGATTATTAGCCAGCAGCGGATTTTTCATGAGCTGGATTTGCTTAAGAGGAGGGTGAGGTATGAGCGGCCTGGGATTGAGCGCCGAGTGTCGCAGATGGACCCCGAGACGGAGAGCGAGTCGGAGGATGCGATTGATGAGCGGGAAGAGGAGCTGGAAGGCTTGCGGGCACAGTTGGTGCATGAGCGGCGGCAGAATGAGGAGTTGCTGGCGAGTGCGGAGGAGCGGATTGATGGCTTGATGGTGGAGAAGGAGGGCTTGCTGCATGAAGTGCAGGCGCACGCGGAGTATGTCGAGGGCTTGCAGGAGGAGATCCAAGAGGTGACGGAGGACCGGGAGAACCAGTTAGCTCTGGCGCAGCAGGAGATGGAAGAGTTACGCGAGCAGATGCACGCCACGGAGGCGAGCATGGCGCTGATGCAGCGCCATCTCGCCGACTTTGAGCTTCGTGCCGACACGGCAGAAGTGTTGGCGCACCGCATAGAGACCGAGGTGGAGCAGCGCATGGCGGCCAAGGACCGCGAGCTGCTCGAGGTGCAGAGCCAGCTGGCCGAGCTGGAGAAGAAACTGTACGACTCGTCCGCGCAGCTGCGGGAGAAGAATGCTGAGCTGTCCCAAGCTACTGAGCATGCATATCGCATGTTCGACGAGAGCGACCGCGGGCACGAAAACGAGCTGCGCGAACTGCGCGAGCAGCTCGAGCAGCGCATCGCCGCCCTCCGCGCCGACGTCGAGGAGGCCAACGAGGCGCGCGACGTCGCGCACAAGGGCTGGGCGGACAAGGTGGCGCGCATGAAGACCGACTGGGCGGAGGAGATTGCCCAGCTAAAGGCAGAGGGCGAGCGGCGCTCGCGTGCCCTCGACGAAGGTTGGTCCTCAAAGACTGCCGACGCTGCCCAATCCCACCAGGCTGAATTGTCACGTGTGCAAAGCGCGCACCAAAAGCAGCTGGCTGACCTCCGCGCCGATTCTGAGCGCCGGGCTGTTCTTTTGAGCGAGTCCTCGGCCGCTCTGTTGGCCGCGTCTGCGGCCAAATCCGAAGAGGGCTCTTCTGCGAAGTCTGAGGAGCCAGGCAGCGGTGATCCGGAGCTTCGTGCGCAGCTGGATGCCGCGCGGAGCGACGTCGAGACCGTCAGGGGCAAGCTGGCTTCTGCACAGGAGAAGAACTGGCAGCAACTGATTCAGTTCCAAGACAAGCACAAGCAAACCATTGCAGCACATTCCGAAGAGCTGGCGGCGTTGAGACAAGATCACCGCCACATGCTGGAAGACCTCGAGACGCAGAACGATGCGCTCGAGCGGCAAGTCAACGAGCTGAAGACGCTACACCGTGAAGTGCTTAGTCCGGGGCAGGGCGACGGGCCCGCCGGCGGCAACAAGGCGCTCAGCTTCCTCGAAGAGTGCACACGGCAGCTGCAGAAGGTGCACGAGATCGAGGTGCGGGGCATGCGCAATGATTACGACACGACGTTGCGAGAGCGCGAAGCGCAGTCCGTCACGGAGTTGAAGAATGTGCAGCAAGCGCTTCAGGAGGCGCTGGAGTTCGCCAAAGCCGAGGGCATGGTGGCGCTGGATGCGGCCTACCGCGACTACGAGGAGATGAAGCGATCGCTGGAAGAGCGGCTCGTGGCCGCCGAAGAGGCGGCGAAGAGTCTACGCGAAGAGCTGGACAAGTCGCCGCAAGATCATCTGGAATCGCTGCAGCAGGAGCACGAGCGAGCCGTGCGCATGCTGCTGCGCAATCAAAAGAGCGAGCTCAGCTCCATCGAGGAAACGCACCAGCAACAACTCAGTACTCTCGAGGCCAGCTTGCGTGCGCAGATCGAAAGCGAGTACAGCAATGCGCGACCCCCGTCGTCATCCAGCCGGGAATCCTCCCACGCTGACATCACCGCGTTGAAACGAGAACACAAACGGGAACTGTCACGCGCGCGGGCTGCGGCGCAGAACGAGCTCCAGGCGGCTCGCACGGACGCGGATGAAGAGTTGGAGGACCGGCTGCGAGAGCAGGCGGAGGCGCATCGCCGTCAACTCGACGACTTGCACCAAAGTCTTAATGTCGAGCTTACGCATTTGCACGTCAAACTCGAGGAAGCGTCGCTGCAGCGAGATGATCAGTTGAAGGAGGTCGAAATGCGACATCGCAATGCGCTGGAAGCCGCAGAGCAGACTTCTCGGGCATTGCAGGCTCGACTAGACGCGGAGGCGATGGGTCGTGCGGAGGCCGAGAGGTCTTTGGCGGGATTCAAAAAGTCGCGATTCGAGGAGGACCGCGGGGTGGAGTCGCGACACAGCATGCGCAAGTCGATTGTGCTGCTGGAGGCGGAGCGGGACAGTCTGGCGAGGATGCTGGCCGGCAGTCCATCGCTGAGCCACCTTGAAGAGGAAGAGGAAACGTCGCCCGACAATACGCTGGAGTCTTTGGGATTAGAAGACGAGGAGGACGTGACGAAACTGAAACAGAGACTGTTGACCGCGGAGCAAGAGCGGAGAGCAGCGCAGGACTTGGCCGAGCAGCGTCTTGTTGAAATGACGAGGCAGACCGAGTTCTTGACCAAAGAGCTGGAAGACGTCATGGCGCAACGGAACGCAGCACAAGCTGCAGCGAGTCGCGGATCGACCGACATCTCCGTTCAGACCGAGCCCGTGTCCCTCCTGGGTCCTGAAGCGCTTCGAGAGCCCAAATCGGATCCCGCTGTATCCCACGCACACAGAGATGCCTTGCAGCAGCAGCAAGCCCTGGAGATCTCAGGGGAGATAGTGGAGAGGAGGAAATCGTTCGAGAAATACCTGATGCTTGCGCAGGAGGAGCTCTCGAGCCTAGGCAGCACCACAAACGGCAACGAAACATTCTTCGCAGAGAAGACGCGACAGCACGCGAGCGGCGTGCAAGCCGCAAAGGAGAAGCTAGCCGTCACCTACCGCCGCAAATTCCGCGCTCTCAAGGCCGAGAGGGAGCGCATGGAGCGCGCCGTCGGCGCCAAAAGCGCTGCCGACTTCTCGCGCGAACACGAGTACCTCTTCGCCAGCTACGGCATCGACGATCCCGAGAGCGCAGGCGGGGTGGGCGATTCGTCCACCACGCTGTTCCAGGACCTGGCGCCGAAGCTGCAGCTTGCGGTGCGGGCTGCGGAGCAGAAACTCGTGGGCGAGTACCAGCGGCGCCTGACGAAGCGCCGGTCGCAGATTGCTATCAAGCATGCGGAGAAGTTCCGGGCGTTGACGGAGGAGTTTCATCGGAAGACCGCGGAGCTGGTGGGTGGGAGGGAGGGGTGGGAGGGGCATGCTGCTGCTGCTGTTGCTGCTGCTTCTCACGATCCGGAGGAGGCGGACGTTGCTAGTAAGAGGGTGTCGGTGGTGGACCGCAATGCGCTGGCGAAAGCGCTCGAGGCTGCTGCGGCGGCTCACACGAAGCCTAAGCGGCCCATTTCACTCAGCGCGCCTGGGTCATCGACATCTATTCCGCGCGCTTTTCCCTTCGCAGGAAGACGCGACACCCTCACCCCCGCCGCGGCCCCAGAAGTCCCCCTGCGATCTCCCCGCCGCGAGTTTTTCGACTTGATGAGCACAGCAACAACCCCAACAAGCAAGACGCAAACCTCCTACCTCGACACCAGCTCCGGCCGGTCCAGCGCCGAACCCCCAACTACATATACCTACATCCCCACGGGATCGACCACCATGCTGGCCGCTGTGTCGCGTCTCTCGGAACCGCGCGTCGAGTCTCGCTCCTCGATCCGTTCGGGCGTCAGCGCTTTGAGCGCTAGCGGGTCGGCGGAGACGGGCGAGAATGAAGAGTCGGCGTCGTCGAGACCTTCGATTTCGCAGCGCTCGCATTCTTCTCAGTCGTTTTCGCGGCCGCGGCCGAGGACTACGAAGCACTCGACGAGGTCGATGTTTGGGTTGTAGATACGGGGAGATGTATCTGGGCTAGCGGTGGAGTTTGGAAGGGTGCGGGCCTGGAGTTGCGGTTTGTTCGATGATACCTATTTGCTTTTTGCATATCCCACGAAACGCAACCCTTAGATGTGTAGCTAGTTGTAATGTATTTTGACCGTTGATGGTGGTTTACAACTTGCTCCCTTCTTGCCTATGATGTGCACGTTTCAGCAAATCTTCCAGTCCTCTGGAGTCCGCGAGCGAGCATACGTAGAGATACTTACGGCAACACCGCCGTGCACTACACAACTCATCAGCATCCTTCCTCTCACCTACACGATATCATCGGAACTCACCTCAATCTCCACATCAGTATTCAAAGGCAACGTCTTAACAGCCACGCACCTACAGCAATCTCTCAGCGGCGCAACATTGAAAGAACAACGACGGGGCCAACTCACGTCCGGCAAGGCTTCACCTCCCCGAAATACTGCGTGTAGACTTCGTTCATGGCGGCGAAGTCGCCCATGTCGGCGAGGAAGACGTTGACTTTGACCACGTTGTCCATGCTTGTGCCCGCGGCTGGAATGTCTTCGTCAGCGTTGTTGCAGAGAGCGAAGTTGGCATCGGGAGGGCTGACGATACCTTCGAGAACGGCGGAGAGGTTCTTTAGGACGCGATGCTGGGGGTTTCCGTTAGTTCCCGTGTGCTTGTGACAAGACAGATTAGAGACGGGTTGGGAATACCGTATGCACTTTGACATCTCCGTCCACGATTTTGCCTAACATTAGAAGAAAGGTCAACTCTCGGTCCACCACCCGCCTTCCACCATGGGAGCCTTGCTGCGTCAAAGCAGATAGAAATTACCAGTCTCGGGATCCATCGCCACGCTGCCGGAACAGTACACCATTCCGTTGGCGATGATGGCTTGGTTGACTGCAAGGCCGTAAGAATTGATGGCTTAGAAGCCCGGACCGCGGTGCAACTCACAGATGCCCTTCAGCCCGGCTGGGGCCTTGTCGGTTTTGACGATTTGCTTGAGACCCATGTTGAGAGATTGAGTGATTGTTGGCAAAAAGAAGTGGACTGATTATATTCCTTGCGGGAAGGTAGAGGGGGAGGGGGGGAAATGCAATGGTGGAGTGGAGGATTTCTAACAGCCGCGGGGCAGGTTATGTTAGGGCAGAACGGCGGCAGATGTATTATCACCATTTGAGGGTTATGCGTCCATCATTACACGCAATGATGTGGGTGGAAGAACGAGGGTGGATAGATGTCCAATTGAAATACATAGGCACAGTAGAACTCCTTCTACCCTCACAATATCATATCATGCCCATGTCCAGTGCAATGCTACGCCCCAGCAACAACAAAACTCCCCAAACTACCCACGCACAATCCCCCAACAAGACAAAGCCCCATGAACCCGCCCGCAACCTCCCTCTCCTCCGCCTCAACCCACTCGCCCGCACCCATCATACAAGAACTGCCCAAAAACCCATTACTCAGCCCGAAAAGCAGCTGCACGACAACAAGATAGAAGAAATCCGACGACACGATCGCGCCGCGATCGCGGATATTGCAAAGCTGGTACAAGCCGATGAAGACTATGCGACTGACGGCAAGAGCGAAGAGGAGGCGCGGGCGCAGGACGAGAGAGAGGGAGGGAATGGATGTTAGGAGACGGCCTAGGAGGTCGCCGACGTTCCAGAAGAGGAAGGCGAGGGGGATGAAGGTTGCGGGTTGGAGGAGGAGGGGTTGGTCGGTGGGTGGGCGGACGGAGAGGATTTCTTGCGTGTAGACTGGGAAGAGCATGGTGATGGCGAAGGTGAGGAAGACTGCGCTGGCGAGCCAGCGGAGTTTGCCGAAAAGGACGCGGAGAGGGACGGCTGCCTTGGGGGGCTCGGAGTCGGAGGGGGTGGATGTTCCAGCGTGTTGCACTTTGATCGGTCTCCGGTGGCGGGCGAGGAGGAAGGCGAAAGCCAGGAGCGCAGTCAGGGCGACGACGCATGCGGTGGAGAAGTAAGCGAGAGCTGCTTCGGAGGGAACGGGCGGTGGCTCCGGCGGCGCGTCTGCTTCCTCCGAGCCAAGCGGCGGCGGCGTGTCACCCTGAATGGAGAGGACCGACACGATTTGCGCAATGCATGGTAGGACTCCTGCAATAGCCTGTCCAGTCATGATGCCCTGCGTGTAGCTAGGCTGGCCGAAACCCGAGACATAAGCAAAGATGCCGTTCTGGCAGAGAGCCGTAGCCAGACTGGTGGACACCATGACTATCATGAGAAAGGCAAAGTAGCCTTTCGCGGAAACGTCGAGGAGGATACTGGTGGATAGGGCCAGGAGGGTGAAGACAACCATATTGATAAGAAGAGAAGCGACGATCCTCTTAGGGTAGGAAGCCTTCGTCTGCAAACGAGTAAGGAGCAGCATGGAGCTCAAATTGGTGACGGTGGACACGGAGATCTCAGCGGCCTGGAAGTTGTTGGAGATCCATTCGTTGCTACGGAACCGGCGGCGGAAATAGGGGCCGGCGGCGAGGAACATGTTCCATGCCCAGAGCATGGAAATGCCGAGCACGATGAAGATGGCGTAGTCCAGTGATGAGAAGGTCGGCTCTTTGACGACAGGCGCTTCCCGGTGGGGTTCATCTGCGACATCGCCATCTTCGATAGGCTCGTATGTCTGCTCGCCATACAGCAGCTTGCGGAGGCGCTCCATGTTGATTCGATGTGGTCTGCAGCGTCTCTGCCGGTAGTCTTCGCGGATACGACAGTATCACGGATCCGGTATATATTTCAGAGACCAGCCCTGGCCACCCATCTCTCCCTCGCTCGTTCGACAGCTTAGATGAAAGGAGAAGTCGTGGTACACAGATTCGAGGGACGGAGATGCAGGGATGACAAGCACATGCAGTCCAGCGCTTGAAGGCAAAGCACAGACCAAGCCGGATGAGGCAAGAGCGCAGACAGCTTCCACCACTCCCATCCTGCCTTACGAACCATGCAACCGCCAGACATAACGTGATCTCCACCGCATGCAATGCACGGATGTCATGCATCGTTGATATACTCAAAAAGACGACGGAACGATAGCAAAAAACCAAATGAGAGAAGAACGCAGAGGCGTGGCTTGGTCTCCGCAATGATGCCTTTTCTCGGCCTATGGACTTTCACGTCCTTTACATGAGGTACACACCACCCGCCCAGCTCCAAAGTAGCCCTCTCCAAATCCCCACGTAGCGATTGTCCCCCATGTTCATCGCCCTTTTCGCCAGCCTTCCCAGTCCATCACATGCAATCAAGACACCTGTTACAGCCTTCGCTCGCTTCTCCTGCGGCGAAGTGTCGAGAGATTGTCCAGTGCGCGAGACGATGGCTTGCGCTTCCAACGGAGCTTTGCGTTCAAGCCTAGGACCACGGAGCCACGCATTTCCTTGCCACGGCTGCGTGCTCCATCACCATCGCCAGCAGCGTCAAGAACGAGCAAGGCGAGCGAAGCAGACGAGTATGTGAGACGACACGATCAACCTCCTTTCCTCTCCGACTCACTAGCAGGCAAAGGCTGCCCACCACCCCCAAACCCATTCTTAAGCCCAGCCGCACCCGCAGACTTGCTCTTCTTATGCCCCTTCCGCGTAGCCTGCTGCCATGGATTGGTATTAGCACTCGCATTCGCCGCGTTCGCCAACACGGGAGACAGAGGAGTAGGCGGCGGCGGGCTCCTGGCAGGAAGAGGAGAGGGAGGCGGCAGTTTGGGCATGGTCGGATTCGGTGCACTGCCTTTTCTTTCGTGCTGGTGCTGCTTTAGCACCGGCGAGGTCGGCGCGGGCGGGGTGTTTTCGTCGAAGCGATCTGCTTGCTTCGCGTTTGCGATCTTTGCTGCTTTGCCCACGCCGTTGGCTTTTGGCGATTTGGGATCCAAGGCGGCATTTGCGTGGATGGGAGAGGGTGTTCGAAGCTCCTCAACGGGTGAGAGTAGTGGCGCCGTTGTGCTGGGCTCCGGAGGAGTATGGCTGCCGTTCTGCGGCGTGTCGATGGGCGATGGGAAATTGAGGTTGGAGTTGGATCTCGATCGCAAGCCAGACAAGGTCGGGGGAGACGCTGCTGTCCTCGTTTCGGCCGGCGGCGGCGGCGACTGCATTTCGAAGGCGGCATCGAGAGGTCGCAGCGATAGTCGAGACATCTCCTCTTCCGCTTGTGAGAGCTGTACGCCCACCAGTGCGGGTTCAGGATCCCGCACGCCATTCATGCCTTCGGCACGCGCTAGCTTCATGGGCGTGCTGGTTCCATTCACTATCAGAGGGCCGCCAAGATTCGGCGATATTGGCGGGAGAGCAGAAGCTGCCGCAGCAGGTGTTCCAAACTGGTGCGGGCTTTGAGCGACACTGGGCTGAGCGTTCTGCCAGTCTTCAACTGCTGCACGAGTCCACGTCGATTCCAAGGGCGAAGGAGAGCGCGATGCATGCTGTCCATTCGACATTGGTATTCCCCAGTCGGACGTCACCCGTCGCGGTCGCGGGATCGGCGGGTCTCGCAACATCATGGCCGGCATTTGCATCGGGGCAGCAGGCATATACTGAGGGCCGAGCGAAGGAGACTGGCCAACGTAGTACCCGATATACTCCTTTGGAAGTGCGCTGTCCGGCATTTGGGGTTGCTGATACCCGGGGCTGGTGGGAGAGAAAGGCATGTGGATGCCGAGTGCTCCATGCGGATAAGGTACAGTAGGATCGCCGTTAGGGAGCTGGCCACCAAGCATCCCAGACCCATCGTATCCCGGACGCCCATGGTGCTGGGGAGGCATAGGATTTGGAAGGGAGCGGCCAGGCTGAGATTGCGATCTCATCGAGCCAGGAGGCGCCTCTGGAACAGAACCCCGGTGGACCTGTCTTCGCAGCATAGGCACAGAGGGCGTCATGGACGGAGAGGAAGGATTCGTGTTGCTACCTTGTGGTGACCGGGCTTGTGACATGGGCGACGACAGAGGATAGCGGTTGGAATAATGCCAGAGATGTCCCGGTAGCAATGGCGCCGTCGGCGGGCCGTGCTCCATGAAGCGTGGACTCGGAAGTCCGTTCGTATACGGCCGGCTGAGTGGTGAACGAGACGCTTCGTTTGATCTGCTCTGTTGCTGCGCCTGCGCCTGTGCGGATTGCTGCAATTGCCGTTGTAGAGCGTCCTGTTGCGCTTGCAGGTACTGATATTGTTGATACAGCTGGTTGTGCAGGTCTCCCTTGGAAAAGTACTCCATGGCCGGCCCACCCGGCGGGCTCTGGAATGGTAGTGGTGCGCGATAATTGCTGAAGGCAGCTCCACTAGATGCTCTGCGATTCCCGGCGCGCTGCGTAGACTGATTCCGAGTGCTGCCTTTACGCGCCTTGCCAGCGCCAGGCTCGTTGTTCGGGCGGCCTGATTGCGATGCACTCCGCGTCAAAGTCGGCTTCGGCTTGGGAGCAGGTCGTTGGAAGATTGGTTTCTCCTCCCGAGGAAAGACGAATTGTTCGCAGCACGTTTCGAGCTGGGCACCGTCGGCGAGAAGATCAAAGGCTCGTCGTATCTCTTGATGAATGCCGGACCACGCGTAGTCATCTGCAGAGTTGCCAAGATTCCGGTTGATGGTAAAAGGCTCTTCCACACAGAGACGATTTCGCGCTTCTTTATCCTGGTAATTGCTGGGATCCCAGCCCTTCTCTTTCCTCGACACCGGCCTGCCTTCTCGAATGGACACGACGTACTTTGAATACTCAAACTCGTAGCCGTAGTGTCGGAAGAAGTGGAACAGTAGCTCGGCAGGGGTCTCCTTGTTTGCATTGCCAAATCCTTTCAGCTTTTCGGGGTCATCAGTAAAATCAGTCGGTTTCGGGTGCTCATTGCCCTTGCTGGATGCTGCCATCTTTTGCAGCGAAGGGAGAATCGGCGGCTCCCGCTTCTGCAGAAAGTTGATGACCATGCAGATCCAGGTGTAGGAGCTGATGGTGCCACCAAAGGCTGCGTAGGGGTCAGTCATACATGCAACTCGTTGCCATTGGTATTCACCACTTACCGGCATCATTGAGAACCCGACGTTTCGTCCAGTGCTTGATGATCTTTGCCACCTGTCGTACCCTCGGGTCAAGATGGACATATGTCTTGATCATTCGAGT
This sequence comes from Neohortaea acidophila, assembly GCF_010093505.1. Classification (NCBI taxonomy): domain Eukaryota; kingdom Fungi; phylum Ascomycota; class Dothideomycetes; order Mycosphaerellales; family Teratosphaeriaceae; genus Neohortaea; species Neohortaea acidophila. The sequence goes on from NW_022985517.1 coordinate 847,806, forward strand.
ATTCTCCAACGCAAGCGTGTTGTTGACATTCAAGTCGGCGGCCAGCTTGAGCTCGGGATCCCAACATTTCACGATTGGTACTTTGGCAGAAGCCCTGCAGACCACCTTGTGCATGCCATCTGTCCGGGTGTCAGTCTTGTTACATTCCATTTCTCGCAACGTCACGTACTCTTGTGCAGTAGTGTGGCAATGGCATGCATGCTCTCCAGCTTCTTCAACGGCGTGGTGATGCAAATATCGACATCCGAATCGCTCGAGCTCAGATCATTGCCAGAAGAGCCAAAAACATGCACACGAATATCCTGCCCCGGCCACTCCTCGTTCAATATCCTTTCCAGCTTCCGAAGCAACTGCTTCTTTCTGTCCTCACTCTCTTGCGACGGCAACAGCCGGTCGTAGAGCTCGCGCATGTCGCCACTCAACTTGTGATGCTCATCCGGCTCCAGAAACTTCTTGGGCTCTTTCTTTGGTGGTCCCAGCTCTTCATTTCCTCCTTCCACATACGGTATCCGTCTCTTCCGGATCTCGGCGCCCGTTTCAAACTTGCATACCACCTGCGCCGATCTCTGAGCGCCGATAGAATCGGTCAGGGCGGATCGGGGAGATTGGCTGGCAATTGCTCGATTTGGTGAAGGGGAGCGAGAGTGGAAGCGAATGTCTCGAGGTTGCTGGTATGGAGTGGAAGGAACGGAATTGGAGTGGTGGGAGGTGATTGGAGGTCGAGAGGGAGGTTGGCTCGCTCGATCTTTGGGGCTCGCCATGTTGGCCGGATTGGGCGATGTCATGATCGGGGCCGGTGGTTCGAACGAGTGACGGTGCAACTTCCCATCTGTGTTGGAGGGCAAGGCCACCCACGAGCGTCGGGAGGAGGCCTGATGGGAGATATAGTCCGGATTGGAAGCAAGCGCGGGAATGGTGAAGTTCTTTGTGCTGGATTGCTCCACGTGCGGAAGTTTGTCCTCGGTCGGAGGATAGATCAGGGAGAATGAATGATGTGGTGGAAGCGCTGGTAACGATGGTGGTTTGCTGAGCACTCCGTGTGTCCTGCTTGCCCCTGGTGCAGTGAGAGGCGGTCCCGGCGTTGGAGGCGTAGGAAGCAAACGTGAGGAATGCGACGGCTTTGGGATGGCTCTGGCAGGAGAAAGAGGGTGGGAAAGCGGGCCGTGTGGTGGCGATGGTGAGCAGTCAGATGTGCGCCGCGCGGTGGAACAGGCAAGAGCAGAGTGGGCGAGAGCAGATGGCAAGAAGATTGGACCCTTTGAAGTGATGGGAGATGTTTCGTGAGTTTCCATTAAAGTCCTGGCAGCAGCCTTTACGCCCCCGGAATTTGGGGGAGGAGCCCGACGCCACCCACGCTCGCTGACCAATCACAGCCTTTGCTTCTCAATGAACCCTTCCGCCAGGGTGTGTATCGATTTAGATGCCTTCAATTGCTATAAGGTACAATACAAGTCGATAGTTGAACATGACTCTTCAGTGCCTTGCCGTGTCGCGTGAGACGGACACCTGCGCAGCCCCGAAAGTGCCATGACATGTGTGCGTTGTTCGGTTCACCGCGTTTTACTGCACCAATTGGAGGCTCGCCGGCGGCCTGCCGCGGTTTGTTACACCAAGCCTCACGAGGCCAGACGACCCATTGCAGGTTTGTGTAAGACATGGAACCTTCCCTGCACGTCGAGGTGGACTGATACGCACATGTCACCTTACCAACGCCCCGACTACCGGGACCTTCCATTGACAGCATGCCCGTAAGATTTCGTCCATCTCGTACCCATCTAAAACTTGCACAGCGCCTGCAGATTCTCCTTCGTCTTCCCATTGTACTCCCGCACCAAACTCGCAATCCCCTTGAACTCTCCAATCCCCGCATCCCCCATACACTCATACAGGAAACTCTCGCTCGTCGTCACCACCGCGCCCTCCGCTCGCAACCGATTGAGCGCAATCGGTACCTCCTGCGGATTGCAGCTCGACACCCCGTCCGCCAGCACGTACACCTTGTGTCCCTCCCGCAGCAAGTCGAGGGTGGACTGCGTGACGCAAATGTGCGACTCAATCCCGACAATCACCACCTCTTGCTTCTCGCCGCCCAGCTGCTCCGCAAACACCTTCTGCACCTCCGGCACCCACATGGAGAAGGCGCTCTTGTCCGCGTTGACCAGCGTCTTCACCCCGTCTGCTGTGTCGAGTTGCAGTTCGGGCGCCAGGTCGCCGAGCTTGCCGCGTAGCTGCGTCGTGGCGACAACGGGCATGTTGAGGATTTGGCTGGCTTTGAGCATCTTCTGCGTCGTCGAGACGACTTTGCCATATTCGTGAATGGCACCGCGGAATTTCTCTTGGATGTCGCAGATACTGCGCCAGTTAGTCTGGTGTTCGATCGAAGGGGAACGACACTCTCTCTTGGAGGTTTCGCATACAAGAGGACCGGTCGGGCTGGAAAGGAAGACGTCAGTGTGCCCATGGATCGCACGGAAAGGTGTGCTGCGCGCATACCTAGTCGCCGCGCTGGGCCTGCCATGTTGAACGTCTCGTAAGATCGCCGAAAGAGATAAGAATACTAGAAACGCTGATTCCCTCGAGTCGTGCGGAAGAGCAACGGGAGAAGGGAAGAGGTGCTTCGGGTTGGAGGGACGGGCTCCAATGCGTGCCTCGGTACGTCATTCGCAGTGCCAAAAGATGCCTGAGGCATCAGTATGGCTTCACATATTGCCGTACTGATCTACCATTTCCATGCCATCAATACATGGCGTGAATCTCCCTCACTTCGCCATCGCCTCAACCCCTTCCGCAAATGCCTTACACGTCGTCCGAAAGCCCATGCACAACTCCGCGTTGAATTCGATACACTGTTGCGCAAACTCCGGACTCGTAGTCCCACAACCGTCGTTGAGCAGGATGCAGTCGTAACTAGGCCACACATCAGTCAGCCTTTGCTTGCTTTCTTGACATCGGGGAACGAAAGCCCAGATACGCACCCTTTGCTAAACGAATCCTGATACGTCCCTCCTACGCACTGGTCGGTATTCACTCCCGTGAATAACAGCGTACGGATACCTTCTCGCTCCAGAAACTCCGCTAGAGGCGTGTGCGGCGACCATATCCCGCTCATGCGATTCTTGTGAATCCACACATCCGGCCTGACATCCAAGCGTTTCCCTTCTTCATACAGCCGGTCCAAAGGGGGATAGAGCGCGGTATTCCACTGATCCCTCATCAAGAAGTCGCCGGCATCAATCTCCTTACCGTCGTCGGGATCCGTTACCATCCCCATCCAACTGCCCATCCCGGTCTCCCCGTCCTCGTCTTCGCACGTAATCTTGCCATACCTGTCCACACCCACCCACTTTCCATTCTTATACCCATCAAACCCAAACCCCCGCAGAAGCGCGGGCGGCATCTCGCGAATGTCCTCCTGACTCAGCCCCCAATTCACCCACACAACCCTCACGCCCGCCTTGCGCGCAGCAGGCACAGCGTACTGCACCAACTGCTCTACCGCCTTGTGGCCCGGACCTTTCGTTCGTCCACGCGCAGGCGATAGAAAGAAGTTCTGCATGTCGATGACGAGCAGCGCGGTCTTGGCCGGGTCGACGGCGATCGGGGTCGTGCTTGTTTGGAGCGTGAGGCGCGGGTTGATAGGCGGGGAGTCTGGGGTTGGCGGGTGGGTGAGGTCGAAGCCTGTGCGGGAGTCGTAGAGCCAGAAGTTTTTTGCGTTGCCGATTACGGCGTGGTGGTGGTGGTCGGTTGTGTCGCCATTGGTAGCCATGTTGATTGTTAGTCGTTTGGGTGGAATACTGTGGAGGAGAATGTGGTGAAGTGGGAATTGAAACGCCAACTGTGCGGTGAGAAACTAGAAGGGCGTTTGGAAAACAAACAAGGAACACCGAGCCTGTTTCTGTACGTTAGGACTTGTAAAAATTAACGATGCAGCGGTGCCATCATCATCATCATCATCACCAGTTGCTAGCGATTGATAAGGTGACGAAGGTGGGGACTGCTGACGGGGACTGGGGAAGGAGGGGCAGCTCGACGACCTGCTGGATTGGGAAAGCTCTTCTTTTCCTTAATGATGATTATCAATGTCGTACAATGGAACGAACCTTTGCACTCGCCCTTTGCACTTCAATGGCCTCCACATTCCCTAGATCAACAAAATTGCAGCGTTCGGCGGAGGGAATCCTCTATTCTTGATACTCATTGCCGGGAAGCATCTCTCGCCCTTTCTCCAGCACGCCCTTCAAGTACTCGTAGACGGCAAACGTCACCGCTTGCCCGGGCGCGACTCGCATCACACGGGGTGTGATGCCCATCCAGAACGCGCGGATGCCCTCCGTCTTCCACATTTGGTTGGCAATGAGCATGATGCGGCCTAAAGCCGTGGAGCCCGCTTCGGCGGGCATGCGTTGCAGACGCGTCTTAATGGTGTCGATGGGCGCGTTGGAGAAGGGGCCGACGGCGCCGGAGATGAGGCCGATGAGCGACGTCTTCCATGAGGGGAGGGGCGCAGTGGGGTCATCCTGCCGCTTCTGCAGAATGTCCTTTAGTTCGGTATAGGCGGTGAAGTTGGCGGCTTGATTGGTGCCTTGTCGGAGCGCAGTGAGCGAGACACCGCGGTAGAGCGCGGAGACTCCCTCCTCTTTGAGGACGGTGTAGCAGGCGTGGGCGGCGTTGCGATACTTGGGCACGTCGAGCGGGTCGGACATGCTGTGCTGCTGCGCTTGTAACCGGATCTTGACCACCTCCATTGGCGTCACTACCGCCACCGCTTCCGTAACACCGGCGAACAAGCCGGCCGTGAAGTTGGCCGCTCCCGACACCTTTCCATCTTCCGACGCCAATAGCTGCTTGTACCATTCGTAGCTCGTAAAGCGGATGGCCATCTTGGGCACGATGCCCGTGAGCACGGCGCCGAGTCCTTTGTACAAGCCCAATGGTGTTTCTTTCCGCGCGATTTCCATACCCGTCTTGAGGAAACCTCTCCTCTTCTGCCCCTTCTCGTAGCGCCGCTTGGAGAGCTGCATTCGCACTTTGATGGTGTCGAGGGGATGGCACACCAGCGCCTCCATCATACCCGCACCGCCGCCAGCTAAGCTGTGTCAGTTCGCGCAACAACGACAATCTGCAATGCAATCTGTCCACACACCGATCAAGTTGGTCGCCGCCGAGGCAGGCTTCTTGCCGCCAGGGCCTTGCACCGTCTTCGCCGACATCTTTCCGCGCGCGCAGGCCCCTCAGGACACTGCCAGGAGCCGAAAGTACACTTGCGCGGGGCTCCGCACAGCTTGTAGGCCCCGGGGAAGCTCACGTAGGAGGATGGGGAGAGTAGATGATAGAAAATGTGTCTAATACTGAGCAAAGGAAAAGAAATGTGCTTCAAACCAAGACGCCCTCCTGCATATTAGGTCGGCATTACGTAGGGGGACAGCTCGACAGGCTTAGGATCCGTTCCTGGAGCTGGGCGAGCGGAGGCTGGACCTCGGGACTTTGCGGGCCTCGATCATTGGCGAGGTTCGGAGCCTTGGGTTCTCGGTGCTCTGGGCTTTGTGGATAGACGACATTTCCCGAGGCATGGGCGGATCTTTCCTTCTTGCCGGTGAGTCAGGTCAAATTGCACTCCACTACGAGGAAATGGAGATGCGTGTGAGATCTTTCATCGTCGTGCTGCGTTCCTTGAACTGGATGCTGCATCGCATCGAACGCCGATCGAAGCTTAGACCCTTGCGGAGACTTCGCCGTGAACGCGGGGTGCGTTTGTGGGTGGAGTCTTCATTGATATAAAACACCGCAAGGTAGACCTCAGTCCTGCTCGTTCCGTCCGGTATTTGTGGAGATGCTAAAGGCCGAATCGATTAGACATTTTCCAGCCGGACAGCGGTCAAGTCGAGGTGACGGGTGTAAGGTATTGAAGAAGGGCAATGTACGCTCTTCGCGCTTGCCAAACTCTAATCGCGAAAATCACGTGCATGGAGAAGATATCTAGGAGTTCGTAGGAGCGATGCCTCTGCCGAAATATCGCCAGCACCTCGTCGTCACCGTTGTTCTCGGAATCGACTCTCCTCCAGCATCCTCCGCTCCACCAGCTCTATCACATTTCGCTCATACACATCCTCCAACGGCTTCCCCTCCTTCAGCACCAATTTCTCATGCCTGAGCATCTCGTCCTTAGTGAGACAAACGAGTTGACTGAGATCTAGTCGATCTGCATTCTGCCCTGGCGTCTTTTGGTCGATCCAGGCGCCCTCCGGTTTGCGCCATCTGGTCAGAGCAAGTCGACTAGCAAGTCCGGAGACCACGCTGCGTCCACCGTAGACTTCTTCAATCACGTATCCCACGTCATCCGCAGTGAGTGGGATGCGAAGCCCCAATGGATCGAGGCCGTGGTGGCGGGCAACCCGCTCTTCCAGTCCTTGCAGCTGCGCGAGCACGCCTTCGTACATTTTGTCCCGCGACTTGCTGGGGAGGTAGTCGTGCGGATAGCCCGAGATCTCCAGCATTACGTGGTTTGCCACACACAGCCCAAACATCGCCGGCATCGTGCCTAGCACAGGGAGGATGCGGACTCGGAAATCGGGGAGGACGCCAAGCTCGCCCACGGTGCCTTTTTGGAATTCCTCCTCCGCCAGCGGCTGTAGCTCGGCTTTCCCTGGCCCCGTCTTTTCAGATGAGAAGACTACCGGGATGCCTTCCTTGACGCCCAACATGCGAAGTCGACGTCGTGTAGAGCGGGACAGCGGGTCATCGGTAGACGCTGAAATGTCGCCAATGAAGATGCGAGTGGGGTCGGATTTGCACCCCGCGCCCATCGAAGAAATCACAGGGATCCCCTTTTGATGGCAGTATTGTAGCAGGGCCACCTTGGAATCGATGTTATCAATCGCATCGATGACGTAGTCGGGTTTCTGGCCATCTTTCCATGGTGCGAGTTGTGCAGTTGCAGCAGCTTCCGAGAACAACTCATTCCGACAATCAAAATGGATCCAGGGGGTGATCTGCTCCAACCGTCTCTGCAAGCAGTGGACTTTGGGCGTACCGACGTCCGCCAAAGTCGCGACGGAATGCCGATTGAGAGAGCTGAGCGTGACCTGGTCGAAGTCGATCAAGCGTAATTTGCCGCACCCTGATCGCGCAAGAGCAGCAGTTGCATGAGATCCGACTCCTCCACAGCCCACAACGATTACGAAAGCTTTTCGCAGTTTGGCTAAGCCGTCGTCTGTGAGAAAGACTCGATTGCGAGCAAGTTGTTCCAATATTAGACCTGGGATGGTTAGCCAGTGAGCATCAATCCATCTTGAGAATAATCGTACCCTCATCGTAATCTCCCAAACGAGCTCGTAAGGCAAGAGCAGCACTTCGCTCTGCTTCAGTAATATCTCGGGCATCTTCCGGTACAGCGCCGCCGAATTCGTTTATCTGGATGTCTTTCAGTCAGTCAGCGTGCCAATCGATTCACTTTACTGGCGTACATACACGTTCTATATCGTGGGGCTGGTCGAGGCCAGGTATGGAGTCTTTCAACTCATGTTCCTCGTGCCATATCCTCGCCCGTTGTAGACTTATCAGCGCCCCGATGGCCACGCAGCCAGACACCACGGCCGTCACTCCGAGCTGCAAGCGGTGGGAGTTAGAGAAGTCTGGGATCCATGATGACATTGCTGTACACCATTTGATGTGCAAGTGTCAAAGACGAGATGGCTGATCTGCAACAAGGAAAATGCGGTCGGAAGCACGAGCTGCAGTGGCGCTCCACTGTGGCTTGCACTTGTTTGACCCTGAGCTGCTGCCCTTCCTTTTTGGACTTCACCCCCCCGGAAAGCCAGCTGGCACGCGAGAGATCGCCCGCTCCCTCCTTTTACGCACAATTGCACCCAAGCCTCCAAATCATTCCCGTACATTCCCTGGTCCACCAATCTTTCTGCTTTCGCGCCCTTGCGTCGCTTCTTTTTCAGTCCTTTCCAACATAGCACATTCGCAACAATGTTCTCCTCTCCTATACCCCGGCTCCTCTCTGTGCTGCTGGCGGCATGGACCCTGCTCGCAGCGGCACAAGACGATATACGCTCGGTGAATCTTCGAACGCATAGCTTGCAAGAGGTGAGTTAGCCGCACCCTCTGCCGCAACAGCTGCGTACTAACCCAACGACTGCGTGGCAGCCCTACCTCGATGGCGAAATGCAATCACGATGGTGGGATTTTGGCGGCTCGACCATCATCCGCCAAGACCAGTACGTCCGTCTGACGGCCTCACGCCCCTCGCAAGCGGGGTGGATCTTTAGCAAAGTCCCCTTGACCGCCACGAACTGGGAAATCGAAGTCGAGTTCCAAATCTCGGGCACGGGCAGCTTGTTCGGGGACGGAATGGCAATGTGGGTGACGAAGCAGCGGGCGGAGATGGGCCCGGTGTTTGGCATGAAAGATCAGTTCGAGGGCTTGGGAATCTTCTTCGACACATACAAGAACAACCGGCCAGGCGTCGTCTTCCCGTACGTCATGGCGATGCTGGGCGACGACCGCACTCCGTACGATCAGGCCAACGATGGCAAGTCGAATGAGCTCGCGGGCTGCTCGGCGCGAGGCATTCGCAACGCGGATACGCCGACCAAGGCGAAGGTGACGTACTTCCAGGACAAGCAGTTGACCGTCGACCTGATGTACAAGAACGAGGAGGACTGGACGCGGTGCTTCGAGGTGTCCAATGTCCGATTGCCCTCGGTGTCGTATTTGGGCTTCTCGGCGGAGACGGGAGAGCTCAGCGACAACCACGACATCATCAGCGTGACGACGAAGAATCTCTACTCGGCAGGCGGATCGGGTGCAGGGAGCAGCGACAGCCGCAGGAAGAGTCGGGGAAGAGGGGGAGCGCAGTCGAAGAGCAGTGGAGGCTGGGGCTGGTTCTTCTTCCGCTTTGTGATCTTTGGACTGCTCGTGGCAGGCGCATGGATTGGTTACACCGCTTATCGCGCCAGGCAGAGGGACAGGTTCTAGAGAGCGGGCATGGAGGACAAAAGCCGAGTGAAATCTGCAAGCGTTCTAGCGCGCACAACCTGCGACGAGTTCTATCTGCCTATTCCCATCTTGTCCCTTCTCCAATTTGGCGAGTATGGTGCCCTCAGATTAGCTCTCTTGGTTCTCACAAACAACCAGGCTCCCTTCTCTCCGCTCGGAGACAAGCAAGTCGGCTGCTGTACAAATTTGGCTTTATGATACATATGATCAATCATCAGCGGGTGACATACTCGGTGAACAACATCTTCCCCTCCCAATCCACATAGACGGCGGGACAAGTCTCCATCTGCGATCCTTACCGAGCGCGCGAAATAGCCAGCGAAGACGGAGCAAGCGTGCTACCGATTGAAAACTATCTTTTTTCGCTGAGATCCTCACTGCACCGCTGAATCCACTCACCGCCAGAGGCCGTGAAAGGGAGACAGGAGGGTACTGGATCGCTTCTTCTCGGTCATGCGCACGCCTTTGGTGCTGACACGTCTTCGCATGGCGCTCGTGCCGCTCTGCTACGCTGATCAGACTGTCCGCGGCGGTCTTGAGATGGATGGGTGAAGATGCTTTCAAAAGCGATGAGGATGAAGGTTGAAGCTGGGAATTTTTGGCCGTACGATTTCTGTTCTGACTCAGCCATGGTGGTACAAGCACGTGGGGAGCAAGAGAAATGATTCCCGGTGTTGTTCCGAGCCCGTGAGATGCGGGTGTGGTGTTACACGGCTACGTGCAGGACGTAATACTGAATAGCTTGTGTGAGGGGTGTCGTCATTGGTTGTTCTCAGCTGGAGAATGAATTGATTAGCCACATTCATGAGATGAGAGAATTTATGTGATACGATTATTGCGAACCTTCAACTTCACTTTTCATGCTTTCGTGTGAATTCTAGAAGAACGTGATATGCTGGCACAAGGGAAAGACGCAAGTCATCAGGGCAGGGGCAGATCATCAGAGGCCCGTGCGTCAGCAAGCCTGAGCTCCACCCAACCTCACTTCATATCACGCTCCAGCCATTCCTCCCTTGCTTTCACTCTTCCCATTCAACTCGCGTCCTTCAAAACACGTAGTTGCGGTGCGTGGCCGCACGCGCCGGCCTCACCATGCTGTGGTCAGGCGTGTTGACCTTCGAGGCTCTGAAAGCGCGGTCCTTCTTCGCCAGCCAGGCTTTGAGGGCGCGGGCCTTCTTGCGTTGGACGCGAGCAAGCTCGTCGTCTTCGGCCTCCGCCTCCGCCTCCGCCTCCGCCTCCGCCTCCGCCTCGCCGTGCTCGCCATTCTCCTCGTGCTCTCCACCGTGGCCGACATGCTCCTCGTGTTCCTCCCCGTGCTCGCCATCCTCCTAGTGCTCCTCGCCGTCACCTGCAACAGCTTCATCCGCGTCGGCCTCTGACTCCACCCAATCTTCACCATCCTCCTGCTCTTCGTCACATCGCTCCCATGATTTCTCACGAGACTGAGCCGTGGCGCCGCGCCTGTTCTCCGCTAGCTCTCCGTAGGGAGCAACCCTCTCTTCATCTTCCCCGGGCGCCGTGTGCCTCCAGAACGGGGCGAGCGACGGCGTGCGGTCAACCACAGGCCCGTCGGTCGGGGGGCGTGTATAGCTGCGAGGCCGGGGTTCCTCGCGCTCCAGGACGAAGTCCGGTCCGCTCTGGTCGCCTTTCGCGTGGCTGTCAGCTTTGTTGCGACTGAGCTCACTCGTTTCCTGCTTGCTTACTGTATTGAGACAGGTCAAACTGCCCGTCCGGCTGCTCGATGGATTGGCGGATGTCTGGAGCACGCGTTAGCCTGGCATTGATGAGAATGGCGAGAAACTCACCATTGGGCTGCGGGGCTGGTGCTGCTTGTCGCGGTCTCTCAACCCGGTAGGCGTTGTTGAGCGAGTTTCGATCACCTCCAACCATCGTCGCGGTAGCTTGATCTCCGAGTTGGAAAGAGTGATCTTTGGTGTGCAGGGGTTGAGGGAATTGGGTACGGTCTGGCTGGAAAGCCTTGGTTTGGACAAAGGTCGAAAGATGGCTCAGAACAAACGGACGCGCTCCTGCCGCATTTGGTGAGATTAGCTACACGCGGGCCGGGCGCTGCAGACGCACGACCTGGCCCAAGCTTGCGTAAGTTCGAACTTCTTCTCTCGCGCGCCTCAATCCTTCTTTCTCTTTCTCTTCCTCCAACATCATGAACCAGTTGACTCCCAGAGCCATAGGAGGTCTCCTTCCACTCGTACTGGCATGCAGCGTCGCTTCCACCGTCCACTTAGACGACATCGGCCGGGGAAAAGACGCGCAAGGCATGCACGCAGTAACCAGTACCACTGTGGTCGTTCCAAAGTGCGGAAAGTCAGTGCCTTAAACCTGCTGTGCAAGAAAAGTCGGTTACGGGTTTGTGTGGCACTATGAGCCCATGCGCTCAGTCGCATCAGATATGCCGTCTAGCTGTGCGGAAACGGGGGAGATTTCTTACTGGAGAGGCAGCTTGGTTATGACCTTCGACCTACGCCACACCCACCGACCGACCGACCGAACAAGAAGAAGATTCACAAGACTGTCGTCAACCATCGGCGAAAAGAGGCCTCCTCCGACCTCCACCGACGCGCAGCGTCTTGTCAAGCGTCCACTTAGACGACATCGGCTCGGGGGACAGACGTTCAAGGCATGCACATTAGTCGCCAGAAGGCGTTGTGGTCGCTCCATCGCGCGGAAAGCCAGTGCCTTAAACCTGCTGTGGAAAACAAGTCGGTTACGGGTTCGGCGACACTATAAGCCCAAGCGCTTAGTCGACCGTCTATGCCGTAAACGTCGATGTGAGGAAGGAGAGGTCTCTTTCGTTGTTGGCATCCGCTCAACCACCCACGACGACCGACCGACCGAACAAGAAGAAGAAGAAGAACCACAAGCACAAGACTGTCGACGACCACCGGCAAACCGAAGCCTACTTCCGCCCGCTCTGACGCGCAGCATCTTCAACCTTCACCTACACGTCAAAAGTAGAGGGGGAAGATGTTCAAGGCATGCACACACCAGTACCACTGTGGTCGCTCCATCGTGAGGAAAGATGTGCCTTAAACCTGCTGTGGAAAAAAAGTCGGTTACGGGTTCGGCGGCACTATGAGCCCAGGCGCTCAGCCGACCGTCTATGTCGTATGGTTCAGGCGGGAAAGGGGTGGGCTTCGTTTGCTGGCTGGTTCTTCGCATTGCCGTACGACGCCACGGCCGACCGATCAAGAGGACGAATTTGCAAGCCGAACCGGTGTCGACAAGTGCATGGACAGGCTGCACTTCAAGGAAGGAAGTGACATGAGGTGACAAGTGTATGGACAGGCTACACTTCAAGGGAGGATGTTACATGAGGGAACAAGTGTATAGACAGGCTGCACTTCAAGGCTGATGAGAGGATGAGAGCTCAATGGAGCTCGGGTTGGACGGGCCTGAGAGTGCCATCGAGGTCCATCGCAAGAGGAGGCCATCTGCAGCTTGCATTGATTTGTGGGCGTAGGAGGCTTCTCATTTCATCATTGTTCCATTGCGACTGCTTTGTTCATTTCCCTTGCTCTACCGTCTTCTGTCAGGAATGTCCTGCGCATCACGTGTCTGCCCAGCGACCAGCCAGCCATCCCACGCTTCCGGTCGGCGCACAAGATGTGTACTTGCAGGGTGGCAACAAGCATACTGAGTCTCCTGTAGAGTAGTGCCAGTTGGATCCAGTCCCTCTCGTAAGCATTGCTGATCAGCGCCACATTGCTGACCGCGGGCTTTTCGCAGCACAATGTCAGACGTGTTTAAATCCGCCCTCATCCCCTCTGCCCACAAGACCTATACACAACTTGTTCCTTTCGATTGTCAACACTTGGCTCGGAAGGTTAGTTGCACCGACGGGCTAATCAATCGCTACAAAAAGGACACGGTGGCCTACGCGGGCCTAGGCATTTTCCACCGCGTGGCGCACGGCGCGCCGGGGCGCCTCGCACCTGCTGCTTCCGTCCGCCGGCGCTTCTTGCACTTGGTATATAGAAATTCAAGAAGAAGGTAGGGAATTCGTTGTTTTACTCCTTCTCAATCATCTTCTGAATCATCTTCTCGGTCTTTACCCTACCGTTCCTCCTATCACCTTTCAAAACCAGCCGCGAGAAGCAAAAATGTCCACAGGCGCCCTCACTTCCGCCCTCCTGCCGAAAGACTATGGGTAGGACTTCATCCTCCAACTTGCACATCCTCATTCTTCTAACCAAACTTCTCATCCAGCTATGTCATCATCAGCGCCGCCGCCTCGTTCGGTCTGGGCATGTGGCATGCCTACCGCATCGTCCCATTCCGCAAGCGGGCGGGCGTTAAGTAGGACTTCGCAAGTACGGCGAGGAGGAAGACTCGTGCTGATTGTACTCGCCAGATACCCCAGGTACTACGCCGAGAACTCCGATATTACGAACGCTGAGAGCGCGGAGAAGAAGCAGGCGCTGTACTTGTATAACTGCGCTCAGCGTATGTTGTCCCCTCGAATCCCTCGAATCTGCACAGTGCTGACCCGCCTCGACCAGGTGCGCATGGTAACTGGATGGAGAACCATCCCCCCTTCGTCATCGCTCTTCTCGTCGCCGGTCTGAGGTACCCTATCGCCTCCACCGCACTCGCAGTGGGATGGATGGTGTTCCGCACGCTCTACGCAGTAAGTGCTGGTCTTCTTCAGCCAGGGGTATTTCTTCAACCAGTCGTGCTCACGTTTTCGCCAACTCTGCAGGTCGGGTACACGCGGAGCGACAAGACGGACGGCAAGGGACGACTCATCGGCACGCCGGCCAGCTTCCTTCAATTGGGGTTGTACGGCTTGATGGCGTGGACGGGGTACACGATGGTGAGGTAGAGGTCTAGATGGGAGGAGCAGGTGCGGTACTCATCCGTTGGAGCGAAGAGTGGCTCGGACGAGCGAAAGAGTGGTGGGCACCACTCAGGTTGCTTTCATATGTAAGACTGTCCCTGACTCCTCCGCTTTCGCTCGCGCTCATGATATAAGAAGTGTCAATCGAGATATCCCAACTCACCTTTGCATTCTCTGGCGGAAACCTTCCAAGCCTCTCTCATCTGTCGCAGGCTCACTCGGTGGTCCGTAGTGCAGCGGAAATTGCGTGCATTCACGACCTTGTGCTACCACTCAACGTCACTTCATCGTGCAAACGCCGCTGCACTTCAACGTCATCTTCTACACTCTCGACATCTCTCCGTCTCCAGCACCAGGCCAGGATGCTGGGTAAACGACGAAGCAAGCGGCAGTCCGCCGACGATGCCAAAAGTAACAACAGCGACGGCACCGTTCAGGAAAACATAACCAACGACTCCAGCATGAACATCGATCTCGGCAGCATTCCATTTCCCCCAGCAAGCACCTCGCGCTCCGATGCCCGCTCCACTCGCGACGCTTCACCTTCTCAGTCACTACTAGACAGATACCAACGACGCCTTCATGGGATGCAAGCGACGAAGCACTCCTCCTCATCCATGATGAACTCGCCTTCAACATCAGACGGCAAACTAAAAGATGTGTCCGACGAGCTCCTGGTTGATCTGGGCCCTGCTTCACTAGAGAGTATCAATGAACCCATCACACCTGGCGATGGAATGCCGATGCCTAACAAGTCATACGATGAATTCGATTTCGGACTGGCCGGCCCTCGCAAGACCGGCATGCCGCCCCTAACAAACACCAACGATTCAACCATCCCGCAACCACCTCGACGCCAGACACGGTCCCAGGCGAGAGCGGAGCAACGCAAAGACTCCGTCAGCGCCGCGGAAAGCGACAAGGACGCAGTCTACAAACCCCGCAGCCTCACGATCCGCAAAGTCCACGATGCAGACTGGACGCCTTCTCCTCCGCAACCTGCCGTGGCGTTTACGAGCAGCCAAGCAGAGGCAGAGCTGATGGCCAGTCTGGCCTCGCTAGGCCTCGAAAGCAACACAAACATGCCCTCACACGCAGCTACATCATCATCATCAATCGTCCACCACGCCAAAATCGGCGCCCCCCTACCATCAAACCTCAAACCCTCCCCCCTGCAACCCTCCAACCTCCCAAAAGCAACCGCAACAACAACAACAACCAAACGCCCACCCCTCCCCACCCCCCACCAAACCGCAAAACCCCCCAAACCCCCCTCCCCACCCCCCGCAATCCCAATCAACCCCCCCGCCCCACCCGCCCCCTCGCAACTCCCAGGCTACATCTGGCTCTCCACGCACCCATCCTCAAGCCTCCCCACCGAACCCTGGAGCTGGCTGAAACGCTGGACATGCTGCCAGTGCGCGCACCAGGATCCGATGGGCCAGGGGCGCGCGGCGCAGACGATGGTCAAGCAGCGCGTTTGCTCGAGGTTGGTGTGTGGGCATTTGCGGTGCGCGAGGGGGTGTAGGGTTGTGAGGGATGGGAGGTTTGAGGGGCCCGGGGTGTTTGCTCTTGTTTGATGGGAGGTGTCTTGGGGTTATACTGGGTTGGATGGGTAGAGAGGGCAACAGGCGGAGACTCTGGGCGAGAGGGTTCGAGATTGGGCTATGGGTTCGTGGGAAGATCGCTTCGCTGCCTATTCGCGGCGTGGGTTAGATAGCTCGAGTCGTGGACACCGGTGTTGCGTGATAGCGATAGCAAATAGACAGAAAAGAACTGAGATTGCTCTCATCATGCGAACGTAGGTCTATCCGTCCCAAACAAGAAAGAAAAGAAGAGGGCTAAGGAATCGCCCGACGATCAAAGACAATATGTCCAATCACAACTCTCATCATCAGACCTTGACCTCTACCCATGTCCGCCACCACCATGGCCATCTAGCCAAACAAAGAGAAGGCCACCACTGAACACACTCAGCGCCGAATCGTCTCCGCAAGCGGCTCCGTCTTAATATGCGGATGCGTATGCGTGTGCGCCGAGAAGCGATGTCCCATCCCACCACGACTGCGGCGCGAAAGCGAAGCAACATCATGTTTGCCTGTGTCAAACTCGTTAGCAACAATACCACACAAACAGAGATTACTGATGAAGGAAGGGGAAACATACCATCACAGCAAGCCCTCACATTCTCCAGCCGGTCCGCCTCGCGCTCCTGCCTCTCCATCTGCGCCCGCAAATCCTCCGCGCTGTCGGCGGCAACACTCGCATTGTAGATTTCGCTGCCGGCTGCTTGGCCCGGCGCCGTGCTGCTCGTGGTCGATGTGCGGCCGCGAACGGCGGCGGAGGCGGAGGAGCGGAACTTGTTCGTGAGGCTGCTGTAGCGGGAAGTGGAAGTTGAGTCCGGCGCGGGGGCGCGGGAAGGGCTGGGCGGCGGTCTGGAGTGTAAGCCAGGGGTGGCGGATGTGCGACCGCCGCGGGTGGGACTGCTGTTGCGCGTGGTGCGGGAGTTGTAGCTGCTCAGGCTGACGCGGCTGTGGCTGCGGCCGGTGGTGAAGCGGGTGATGCTCTGCCGGATGCTGCTGCCGAAGCCGGGGTTGAATTCGTTGAGGTCGTCCTGGTTCATTTCGTCTTCGGCTTCGGCTTTCTCTTGCTCCGTGCGGAGGAGGAGGTAGGAGAGGGCGTTGAACCAGGTTTCGTGACGCTGGCCTGTTGGGGCGGTGATGATGATTTCGCGGCCGGGGGTGACGATTACGAGGGATTTTCGGTGCAGGCCGGGAGGATAGGCGTTGTCATCGCTAATCACGCGCACGGCGTCAATGGCCACGCTCTTTGCTTTGAGCATGTCGCGTCCAGCCGTGCTGGGATCCTTCTCACTCCAGTACAGAGTGCGCGTGTACGGATGCACCCAGAAGAAGCGTCGATGCCTCGTGTTTGAAGGCTCGCTGCGTCCAGCCTTGCGCGTGTACTTCCACAAATACTCGCCAATCATGGTCTGGGTGATGGCTTGGATCATACGCGGATCCGTGGACGGGATGACGCCTTCAGGGTACATGAACTGCGATCGTCCGTTGATTCGCTCGTCGACCTCCGATACAAAAGAAGAGAGCGACGTCCGTCGGGAAGCCTGGGTGAGTGTGGGGCTCTGCACCTGTCTGGCCCGCGGCGTTGTTCCATCTCTCGGGTACACGCGCGTAGACTCTGCAGGCGTTCTCGGGCGAGCTTGTTTGTACGCCGAGGCTGGCATCAGTGGAGGACCCATAGTCCCCACAATCGCCGTGCCAGGGGTTTGCGGATCTTTTTGCGCTGCTTGAGCAATCTTGACAGTGTGATCTACCGGCAATGGCGGTGCCGTGCCCACCGAAGTCCTGTTGCGCATGCTGCCAGAGCTTGCAGGGCGTCGGGGAGTTCGCAGTGGTGCAGCTTCGTTAGAGACGCCATCCAGTGAGCGACGTCCACCAGACGATGTAAATCCTGCGCCAGATCGGACAGGAAGGTCGGCAACGGTGGAAATGCGGTTCTTGTTTCGAATCATCTCCTCGATGTCGTCTCCCGAGACGTCTGTCTGCGATCCTCCATCCATCATTGGAAGTTTGGGAACGAGTGGCATGAGGCCGACAGAGTCACGTTCGACAGCACGATCAGCGCCACCCAGTGAAGCGATGCCGAAGAAGCCTGCACCCGGTCGCGTGGCATCAGTGCCTGGGATGCCGTACTGTTCGGCCGAAAGTCGTCGATCGCTCCGTTCTGGCAAGAGTGGCGTTGTCGGTTGAACATGCTGCGCCATGACACTCGAGAATTGTAACGGCTCGTCCCTGATGGTCGCAGGAACTTCCGAGTCGTGCGAGGCGCCGGCTTCAGCATCCGTGTCGGCATGCTCCCTGCTACTAATAAGGCTTCCGAGTCCCATTCCAGCCAGGGCACCGCCGACGACTTCCATAGCCTTATCCTTCAAGTCCGAGGCCGGCGCAGGAGCCTCGGGGGTCCAGGGCTCAGTCATCATGCCTGCATCGGCGTACGTGGGCTTGACGATGGCGTGCTGCTCTGTCAATGTGTTCTTCGAAGCAAGAAGAGGCGTGGCAACGACATCAGGGGTATCCGGTGCCACCGATATGGCCCTCTGAGTATCCGGCGTACCAACAGCCGAGTCGGTGTACCGGCTGGGAGTGCCCTCATCGAGCGCATCCAGCTCATCTCCAAGGCTTTGTCCGGGCCCCTGAGGTGTACCGATCGACGATGCTGGGCTATCGCGCATCAGATCACTCACGCGATTGCGCTTGCTGCTGCCTCCATTCACACGCAAGCGATACTTTTGCTGCTGCTGAATTTGTTGAGGAGTCTGCAGCTCATCGTCGGAAGCCGTAGATTGGAAGGACTGGCGACCAGCAGCCGGAACACCGGACAGGGCAGCGGCTGCCTTTGAAATGTTGCGATTCCGACTGACGGAACCGGCCTCCGTTTCGGTAAGCTCTTCGCTCTCGTCGTCCATGCTTTCGCGTCCTGTCTCGAAAGCATCGCTGGGTCCACCACGCTCGGTGGCAGTCTCGAAGGCCGCATCGGTTCCCTCGGTCTCTTCGCCACCGGTGGACACACCAGCAGCGTATCCCGCAACGGCGCCGACTCCAGCACCGACAAAGGCGCCAGGCATGAACGAGGACTTGGTGGGGGTTGCAGTTCCATCGTTGTCCTCCCAGTCTGGTTCATCTTCCAAGATTTCCGTGGTGCTGCTTCGATTCGCTCCGAGGGTTCGCGGCAGAGGCTTCTTAAATTTGCTGCTATCCTGCTCACTCCTCCGTTTTTTGCCGACATTCGCGCCGACCACGCCGCCGCTTTCACTTCGCTTGCTCTCAAGTTCATCTCTCGCTTCCTGGAGCATGCGCTTCAACTCGATCTTCTCGGTCTTCTCGCGATGAATGTTGTTCTTCAAGTTCTGAATCATGCGATGCGCATGGTTTAAGCTGGACTTGAGAGTCTCGGATTCGAGCATGCCGTGTCGTGCAGGAGTGCCTTTGATGGGCGATTCCGGCGCGGATTCCTCTGGAGTGCCATCACTCAAATGGCCATCGTCGTCCGCGGCGACAAATGCAGCGCCAGCCGCAGCCCCGGCTCCATTGAAGCGGTATGAGACTGCTTTTGCGAGTTCGGTGTTCTGAGATGTAAGTTCGTCGATTCGCTTCTGCAGAGCTCCCTTTTCGCTTTCGTGCGTTGTGATGTCTCTCCGGAGGCCGTGCAACTCCAGCTCTTGCTGGCGCTTGACGGCCGCATGCTCCTCATTGAGCTTCTCGTGGGAGACCTTGAGATCATCGAGGTCTCGCTGGGCGGCAGCTTTGTCGCCTTGGGTGGTCTTGAGGTTTTGAAGTGCCTTCTGCTCGCGATCAGTGACATCCTTGTGACTCGCTTCCAGGTCCTGCAAGCGCGTCTCGAGATTCCAGTTTTCGTCTTTGTAGCGTTGCTCCTTGTCGTCGAGATGCTTGACCCTCTGTGCCATGCCCGTGGCATCGGCCTCCAGTTGGGCTTTGGCGGCGGTGGTGTCTTTTAATTCTTCATCTTTCTGGGCGAGTGCGGCCTGCAACTGCCTGACCTGAGCAAGCAAAGAGGTACTAATTTCCGTTGCGAACTCGATGTCGTGCACACGATTGCTGGGTTGGTTTCTTGTGCGTCGAGATGGGGCCGTGAGTTTGGTGGGCGATTCTCGTCCCGACCCAGTCAGGGCTGAGGGTGTACTGGACGGGTCGATCTTAGCCTTGGGCAGGAAAGCACGAGCAGACTCCTTGCCAACTTCATTGTACTCCTTTTCGAGGTCTGCGAGGCGCTTGCGGAGCTCGGTGGGAACCTCATCATTCTCCTTGACATCTTCGACCTCTTGCAAGCGCGCGGCCAGCTCTTTGCGTTGCTGAATCAGGGTGGTGCCGAGGCGCGAGGCATCTTGAATCCTCCGCTCCGTTTCTTTGAGATGTGCTTCGAGCGCGCGCTTGGCTTGGGTTGGGGAGTTGGCGGAGTAGGAGGAGAGATGGTCGAAGTCGAGGGAGGCGTAGCGAGGGCCGTAAGAGGTAGGGGCGACGAAAGGATCTGACAGGCCATTGGTGGAGAGGGCGCCCT
Source organism: Neohortaea acidophila (assembly GCF_010093505.1). NCBI lineage: Eukaryota > Fungi > Ascomycota > Dothideomycetes > Mycosphaerellales > Teratosphaeriaceae > Neohortaea > Neohortaea acidophila. The sequence goes on from NW_022985517.1 coordinate 867,760, forward strand.
TCGACGGGCTGGTAGTTGTGGACATTATTGTAGCTGCATGAGCGTCGGAGGACGGAGATGGGCGGGAGTGTTCAAGATTGTCGATGGCGAGAATGGTGGAGGTGCTCGCGAAAGTCCAGTAGAGGTCGCACCGCGTTCGGCAGCGACAGCGAGTACAGAATGAACGCTCAAACAATCCAAGTCGATGGCCACGATGCTCCGATTACGTCGGTGTCGAAGGGGAGATGGACGTAGGAGAAGAGTGGAGGTGTTTACTCAATGTAAAAGCAGCAGGATTCGCGAGTGGGGCTTGGATCTCCACCGCAACCAGTCAAGCATGTGCCGGGCAGCGAATGCTGAGACTGGCGGAGGAGGCGGTGCAGAGAAGGGAGGGGGAAGGAGGAGGGAGTAGGAGTGACGAGGATGGCGAGGATGAATGGAGATGGAGGTGTGTGCTGCACGAGAACGGAGGGGAAATAGGCCAAGGGCAAGGCAAGGCGGGTTGGAGGTTGGCGTGTGCACGCCCGAGATCAACAAAACAATGGCTCACAACGATTGGTGGACGAGCAACGTTCGGCTCATTTGACGCTCCGGCACCTGGCTGTATCTTCTACACGCTCCGTTTCGTGTTTGAAGGCAGTCGGAATATGATCGATATATCCGAGTCTGTCGTCTTTATTCTACCAGCACATGGCGTTTCATCTTCTTCCATCAACCCCCCATGCAGCGCCGCCTACAGGACAGCTCCTGCCTTCCCAAAATAGAGTTTGGAAATTAGAGTTTAACGGTGCGGGCGGCAAGGGTAGAAGATCGGAGAAGCGCCACAGCTGGGTCGAATCGGTCAGCCACAACTGCGGCGAGGCCTCCGACTTCAGACGATTCTTTGAAATCCAAACATATGCCCATTTTCCCCTCTACATCCTCTCATTCATGGCAGACGTAGCCGCTCCAGCGTTCAAGAAGCGCTCCAACAAATCCACCACCATTCGCAAGCGACCCGCCACCCCTCCTCCAGAAGACTCCGCCTCGGACTCCGACTACACAGACGATGAAGCCGGTGTGCGAATCAAGAGGCGAAAGAAGGAAGGCGTCAACATCGCCGGCGCAACTGTGAGGGCGCCACAAGACTTTGCCAAATCCACCAAATACCAGGCCGATCGCTCGGCCACCATTGCCGCGAATGACGATGCCACCAAGACGTCCAACTGGTATACCGAGGCCGCCAACGCCGCCGATGCAGCGCGCGCCACTGCTCGTGCGCAAAGAGAAGCAAAGGAAGACTTTGAGTCGAATGGCGCCTACAAGGGCTCGGGCAACTACTCCAATTACATCCAAAAGCATCCCGATGCTGCGAGTAGACAAGTAGGGCCGGTCAAAGCCCCGACGAATGTTCGCACCATCATCGTCACCGATTTCGCCCCCGATGTGTGCAAGGACTACAAACAGACTGGTTTCTGCGGCTTTGGCGATAACTGCAAATTCCTGCACGCGAGAGAGGATTACAAGCAAGGCTGGCAGCTCGATAAAGAATGGGAGAAGGCGGGCAAGAACAAGGGGCCCGGAAAGACGGATGGTGCGGCCAAGGAGATGGACGAGGAGGAGAAGCAGCTGGAGAATATCCCTTTTGCATGCGTCATTTGCAAAGAACCTTATAAGATGCCCGTCGTTGTGACGAAGTGCGGCCATTACTTTTGCGAAAAGTGTGCCATGGGGCGGTATGTGAAGGAGAAGAAGAGAAGCTGCGCCGCGTGTGGCGTCGATACAGGTGGCACATTCCACATTGCGAGGAAGGTGAAGGAGTTGCTGGAGAAGAAACGGAAGAGAGAAGAGGCCAGGGCGGCGGAGGAGGGCGAGAAGGGCGAGGGCGAAGCCGTGTGAAGCAATCTGTTTGAGACATGCATCAAGTGTCTTCCTCCTGCGACCCACGGACCACGACAGTCACCTCATACTCCAAGTATGTTTGCTGAGACTATCTTCAGCCCTTAAGACTGGATCTTGTTGTCTCTGGTGAATCCGCAGTATCGAGGCGGTGTCTTGTCCGACAGGACCACTTCGCAACGAAAATGGGACGTCTTACGAAGGTCCATTCACTCTATTCGGCGCCCTCACTTTTCTATAAAACGGCCGAAGTTCGATGCCCAACTCGACTTCTTTCGATCTTCATACCTCGCAACTCTTTTCACGATCCCCCTCCATTCTACTCCAATAGCAAACTTCTACAAGACTGGATACTCAATAGTCAAGCATACATTCGGGAAGAGAGGAGTCACTGTTCAACGCGGCGTTCAGCATGGAGGAGCCGGCAAGCACGAAGTTGCTGAAGACCACAACGGCTGCCGATCAGGCTAAACTCAGCGTATTCGACGCCTACAAAGCTCGACTTCATGCTTCTGTGTTGGCTAGCATCTCAGGAAAGATGGACGAGTCTACGAAGAGCAAACTGGAGGCTTTGCGTTCTGAAGTCCCACGGTATCTCTTTCGAGCGTAAGTCTTTCGAAAATAACTACCCGATCCGTCGTACGTCAACGATTAACATGTGGCGATCAGATGGAACAATACCCCAGGAATCGCCGCTCGTATCTCTGGAGGGTATACGGGACTCAACACGACCGATGCAATCACCCCTCTCTCCTTCTACAATGGCCTCGCCCCCAAATCCGTCTACGACATGACACAGCGTGCAAGATCATGGCTGCTCAGCATGTCATGGGCGTAGCGGGATTCGCGACAGGATTCTCGTCGTGGACCCCATCGCTGTCATTCGTCCTGAAATTCGCCGACAATCTCTCCCGGCAGAACCGGGACGGCAGTGCGAACCACGTCCACATCAGCGTGATCGACACAAAGGAGCTCTGGACCTCGATCCAAATCTTCCACGTCCCAGCCTTGGCCACCGCCCTGGCCACAGGCCTCGGCCCTTACCCCGAAGAGTACCTAGCATATGGAGTCATCAAAGGTCGCTGGCATAAAGCCGTGCCCCTCATGGTCTTCCGTGAGGCTGGCTTGCCGCTTCAGCCTGCGTTGACCGTCCCTCCGAAGGATGTCTGTGGCCCTGTCGAGACGGAGCGAGCAAGCGCCATCGCGAAGGAATTCGGCCCTGACTTTGCGCTGCCGGTCTATCTCGCCGTCCTCACCAAGGCTGGGCCGGTGCTCGGGCTGGACCACGTCAACTTCGAGCGCCTCTTGAGCGCAATTCAACCTGTCGACGTCCCCGTGAAGAAGTGGGCCAAAGACACAGGGGTGAAACCTTACATGCACCATATCGACGTCGTCCAGTTCTGCAGATTGATGCAAACCCTGGCGCAGAAGCTGAACGACAACAACGCAAGTGGCAACGCCAGCAACCCACGCGGAGAGAACATCCTACCGAACAAGAAGCGTGCCCGTGTCGACGAGCCGGCGACCAACAAGCGAGTCCGCATCGAAGTCAGCGCCAACGACCAGGAGCCGCAGCTTACAACCACATTCAAAACGCTCGCGTTCGACGATGACGACGACATGGACGACGACTTCTCAGAGTCCGACTCGGAGCCTGAACCGGCCCTCAAGAAAACGAGATACACTGCCACCTCCACCACCGCCGCCCCCGCGCCGAAGAAGCCGCTCAAGCCTATCCTCAAGAAGTCCACGAAAACCTACGGTGTCACGACACGACGCATGGGCAAAGAGGGAAAGGCCTTATTCAAGGGGCCGGGTGTCAGCACGCGGCGGGCGAGTCGTGTAATGGAGCGGGAGATGAAGAAGCTGAGCATTGATATGAAGGATTGACCCATTGATGGAATTGACGGGCATGGAGGAGTTGGGATAGTGGGTGCCCCGGAGGAGGGCGTCGAGAAGGGCCCCAATAACGCTGCGTGAAGACATTTGGTGTGAGACATGTATCAAGTCTGTTCCTCCTTCCACTCACAGACCACCACATTCACTTATCAAGTGTGTTTGCTAAGACTATGTTTAGCTCTTACGACTGAATCTCGTGGTCTTTGGTGAATACTTGGTTCACCTCCAGGGAGGCGGTACGTGAGCCTTGTTTCGAGTTCGAAGGACGACCTTCACAACAAGACGAGACGCCGTCTCAGAAGCCGTACATTCACTTCTACCCGTCTGCTGCTTTGAATATAAACCCGTCGAAATCGCGCTTCCTCCTTGTCATTCTTACTCCATTATTCAATCGCAGCACTCATACCATCCTCTACTGTTTGGCCTCCTAGCGGCAAGCTTCAACAAGGCTGGGCAGCCATCACAGCCTTCCACCACAAAGCTACTCGCCAGTCACGTCAGCAGGGATGGACCAGCAGACCAAAAGCAAACTGGAGGCCTTGCGCCCTCAGGTCCCCAGATTTCTCTTCCGAGCGTGAGTGCCCCTTGGTTGTCGAACGGACGTTATTTGACTTGCCACCAACTAACAACGTGCGCGCCAGATGGCACAATAATGCGAGCAAGTTCGGTAGTCGCTTCGTCTCCGGAGGAACAGTGGGCCTCAATACAACAAAGGCCATCACCCCTCTCGCCTTCTACAGAGGTGATGCTCCCAAGTCCGTGTACGAGCTGACTCGCGAAGACTTTGGATCCCTGGCTTCTGCTCATGTCTGCGGTGAAGACTCGGTCACGCCCTTCTCGTCGTGGTCTGCATCCCTTACATTCGTCCTCGCCTTCCTGCTGGACTCGTTCGCAAAGACGGACGACATTTACATCAGCATCATCGACACCAAGGAGCTCTGGGCTTCCAACCCGGTGTTCTGGGTGCCGTCTCTCCTGTTCCTACCCGACTACATTCCCAACTACGAGGAATACCTGCTCTACGGAGTGGTCCAAGGCCGCTGGCACAAGTCCGTACCCCTTCGAAAGTTCCTGGACGCCAGACTCGGCCTTCACGGTATAGAAGGGTGCTTTGTGAATGGCGTCACCCCGGAGTCGATGGAGCGTGCTGCCACTGTCGCGCGCGCGTACGGACCCGATTTCGCTCTGCCAGTCTATCTCGCCATCTTTTGCGAAGGTGGGATTCTTCCCAACGGGAGCACCGCCAACCTCAACGCCATTCTCGGTGGGATCGCGCCAGTGGACATTCCTCTGAAGTGGGCCGACGACACCGAGGTGAAACCTTGGTTCGGGTACCCTGCGGTCCTCAAGTTCTGCAATCTGCTGAAGCTCCTGGCCAAGAAGACGATGGACAATGACAAGGCTTTCAATCCTCTCGGAGAGAACCGCTCGCCGAACAGGAAGCGTGCCCATGTTGTTGACGAGACCGACGATGAGGACAGCCCAGCGACCAAGAAACGAGTCCGCATCGAAGCCAGCACAGACCGCACCACCAACAAAGACAAGAAGCAGCCCCCAACCATGATTGGAAAGCGTACCTTCGACGACGATGACGAGGAGGACGATTACTATATTTACGACACAGCAGAGCCAGTCTCAGTCTCAGACTCAGACTCAGACTCAGAGCCTGAGCCCAAGCCAGCGCCCAGAAAAGCGAGGCACACCACCTCCACCGCCACCCCAAAGAAACTGCTGAAACCCATGCCCAAAAAGCCCACCGTAGGCGTCACGACGAGGCGCATGAGCAAAGCTGGCAAATCCGTCTTCAAAGGGCCGGGTGTCAGCACCCGACGGGCGAGTGTCGCGATGGAGGGGGAACTGAAGAAGTTGGTGATTGACATGAAGGATTGAATATTCCAAGTGGGGGAGCATCGTTGGGAATAGTCTGGCTTAATGCGGTGGAGCCAGGTACATGAACAGTACCTATCTTGAGGGAGAGCACTGGGGATATTGGGTGGTCACATTGTCGCGTTGGGTGGAAGTAATCAAGGCATGGTTGTGTTTGTTTTCACATCTTTCAATTGCGCCGCACTCGTCATGCGAGTTACTTGAGTGTACGATAGCTTGGCGCAATGCTTAGCACTGTTCCAACAGATGGAGTTTTGAAGATTCATGTTTCTTGAATGGCAAGTGATCTACACCGCGCTCTATTATGGTTTAATTATCGCGCATGCAAGAGTAGTTTGTTCCTTCAATAAAGAAAGACACATCACCGCACTTCAATCTTGCCAACCTCCACCTTTGCCTTCTCCCACTCCTCCAGACTCCGCTTCGACCATTCCACGTGGCTGCGGGCAAAGCTCAGCTGCAGGAGAATAGTCAGTATCACCATCGAGTAAAAGGACAAATAAACGAGGAGAAAACGCACCATATACCCCCTCAAATCCATCTCCTTCATCCCCTGAAAGCGCTTCAAATCCTCCAACACCCCCTGGCTCGCATCCTTGACATCCTGCTGCGAAACCTCAATCGCCTGCTCCAGATGCACCAGGCTCTCCTTCGTCTTGCCCAGTGCATCGCGCCGCGCCCGCTCCGGGTCCTGGTCCGTGGCGCCCTGGATGGCATGCGTGATGCGGCCGAAGAGTTTGCTCGCGACGCTGCTGCCGCTGCGCTTGTGTGGCGAGCCCGGGGATTGCGGGTATTGTTCCTGCGTAGGATCGGAGGGTGCGCCTTGCTGTGCGGAGGGGACGGATTGCGCGCTGCCCATGTTGGGGGGGAAGTCGGAGTCGACAGAGGCGTTGTCGCCGTCTTGAGAGGAGGGAGAGGTGCGGCTGGCGGAGCTGGTGCTGCGCTTGGGGGTGGAGCGTGGGGTGCTTTGGATTCCGGAGGAAGACATGTATTGGTCGATTCGTTGCGCTTCAATCTCGCTTCGCTCCAGCTGTTCGAGTCGAGTGCGCGCCTTTTCGAGTTCGTCTCGGGTCATTTCTTCTTGCACTCGCTTGAGCACGCGGTACCTCAAGACTGAGCGGACGACACCAGCGAACTGCGCGTTTTCCCGCATTGGTTCCGCAAAGCCTGCACTCAAGGCGCTTGACAGATCTCGGGACTGGATGTAGGTAAAGTCGCACGCCTGGCCCGTCTTTTCGATGGCATGCGCCACGCTTTGGGATTGTTCGGATAGTGAAAAGGCGTTGTAGCGAGCACCCAGATCCATCAAATCATCGCCGAGGTTGTACATGTGCCGCAACAGTCTTTGGTTCACCTTTTCCATGCTTCCAGTGAGGAGGGTCTCCAGCTCCTTGGAACTGCTCTCGAAAGAGGAGAAGTAGGGGTCGAGGTCGGATTCACTGAGATTTTGACTGCTTGGGGGAAAGCGGGCATACTGGATGTCTGGAGTGGTGTGAGCGGCTGCTGAGGTGCTAAGAGCGGCTGGAGAGGTGGGTGTACCGGAGGCGGAGGCGTTGGAGCCGGAGCGCAGCTTGGCATTCTGGGATGGAACTGGGAGGTATGCGTGTGCGGGTGTGGGGTTGGCAGGGTCGAGGGGTGGCGCTTTGAGATTGTTTTTGGGGATGCTGGCGGCGGGATGAGAATGCAAGACTTCACTCCAACTGACATTGGGATCGAGGAAGCGCCACCATACTCCATCTTCGCGCAACTGTTTCATGCGACGGCAGCGATTCAGGAAAGTGGCAAGCATGCGCTGTCGAAGCTCAATGATACCCACGTCCTCTTTGGCTTTGGTGGGTTTCGCGGCATAGTCGGCAATGCTGTGTTTCTCAGGAATCGGCGGGATGATGAGTGTTGGATGCAGGCTGACGAGCGTTTGTCGAAGGGATGCGAACTCGGAGTATCTCCTCCGCACTTCAATCTCGCCGGTGCGGATGGTGTATGTGATGAAGCCGCCGCCACCTTCCGTGTTCTTCCCAGCAGACACTATCTCGATCTCGAGGTTGGGATGTTCATAGAGGATCTGTTGGATTCTGCTGTCGTACCCGCCTTCTCGGGGCGGTGCTTTGGCGGTGGTCTTTGGCCGGTCATCGTCCAGCTCTTCGTCGCTCAGATCGGAGGGGCGGGAAAGGAATTGAGGGGGCTGCTCGGGGGAGGAATGGCCGGAGGGAGGTGTGGATGGGCGGTTCTCCTCTGCATGTTACTGTTAGCATGTCACATTGCAAGGATATCGGGGGGAAGGACGGACGATTGGTAGGGGAGTGTACAGCATGCTCCGAATCACGGCGGTGGAAGGAGCCGTAGGGGTTGTTGTCCTCGTCGTCCCACATCTTGCCACCAGGAGAATCGGGATGGCGTATTCACGACGTGTTGATGTGGGAGGGGGAGGAATCTGGTAGCTACAAGGTGTATGGGTGAGAGCATGTACATGAGAGCTGCCGTCTGCCTGCCACCCTATGCCGCATCGGGACTACCCGAGCCGGTGACGTATGTAGATCTTTGATGCCTGAGGCATAAATGCGACCTTCACCATGCACGCCTACGAACATCTCTCTACTTGCCATTTCGTTTGGATACGACATTTGATCCCGCACTCGAATTACGAGAACCACGTGTTGATACCCACTGGACTTACTATGAACAACCTGTGTTGTGGACTCTGCCGCACTTGAGACACCAGCCCAGATCAACCTGGTTGCTTCAACATCACACTTGGACAGTGACCGGCTAAATGACACTCTCTCGCTCTTTACTTACATCACCGCGATTCAGAAAAATCACCAGCATTCACCTTCGTTCAGTCAATAACTTCCGTCATTCACGTTTTGGGCGAAGCAAGCCTACTTTCTGTTCAACGACCACACCTCCCTCATCCTCACAACCCTCATTTGGATACACCAAACAGACACACCCCCGAAACAGCAAGATGGATTCCAATCCCCCTTCACCCTTCATCGTCGCATTCTACGATCCCACCATTTCTGAAGCCGATTTCGAAGGCCGAAGACTCGACCAAATCCTCGCCTTCAACGACAACGAACTAGAGTACCACCACGACTTCATTCAATACCTCTTCCCCTTACCAGAGCGCTCTCCGGTCAACCCTCACGCCCCCACAATCACCAAAGACGTGCGCGACGCCTTCCTCTCCCGTCCAGACCTACGCCAGCAACTCACCCGCTCTCTCCAACGCATGCTCGAATTCTACGGCTTCACTACATCCCCACAATCACAGCATACCGACACAATCTCCATCGTCCGCGGCGCGAACTTCCAAGGCGCATCGAAAGCCACCTGGCGCACGCGAATGGACCACAATCACCTCCGCATCTCCCGCATCCTGCGCTCTTTGCGCGTGCTCGGACTGGACGCTGAGGCGAAGGCGTTTTACGATGCTCTCTTGGAGAATGATCGGGATGGGAGCGTGAGTCAGCGGTCGAAGCTTTATTGGCAGCGGGCGGTGGAGAGGGGGTTGCATTTGGCGCCGCAGGATCATGATGACGCGGAGGGCGTGGCGTGGTTGAGGGAGGGGAGGTGAAAGGTGTGAGAGGGAGTTGGGAAGGACTCGTTTCGGGGAGATGAACGACGAACATCGACATTGGGTTGTGACGATGGTTACAAGGATGGATGCTTCGAGAACGAGCTGTCCCACACACGCTGCAGAAACGAGCAAGCAAGACAAGGAAGCAATCTTCTACTCTTAGCTACGACGCCTTTGTTCTCGGCACTCTCACGACGAATATCAGCAAACACTGATCGACAGATTAGCATAGATAATGCCCTCTCAACCCACAAGTATGGTCTCTCTCCATCCCCTCAGCCAGAGAAGAGTCTTACGCACCACCGACATCAACAACATCTCAACCCTCCCACCGCCAGCATGTCGGGCGCAGGCATCGCGGCCGTCGTCTTGCTCGGCATCATCACTATTGCTTCTTTGCTGCTGGTGCGGTACGTACTCAAACCGCGTTGGGAACGGGAGGGTGCTGTGGAAGTGCTTGAGATGGGGGAACTGGGAGGAGTTGGACATTAAACGGAGGGGTGAGTAAACAGCATGGTTCCGTTTCAGCAAAAGGTTTGTATATCTTCTGTACTTTGTCCTCTACAACGTCTAATCTACGTTTCTAACATACTCTCACAGACGCGAGCAGGCGGAAACGTGCCAACCGCCCACCGCTCACCTCACATACTCAAACCCCGTCTGCGCCTGAATCTGCGGATACCCCGAACTATCCACCTTGGGCAGGATACTCTCCTTCCGCTTCGTCTCCTTCTCAAACGCCTCCACCCACCGCTTCACCTCCGCCTGGTCACTCCAATCGCTGATGAGCCTATGCCCATGGCCGACCTGATGCAGCTGCGAGCCCGTCGCCTGCGTATTCTGCGGCAGGGGTACGAAATTCTCAATCGCGCCCTGCACTCTGCCCTCCAGAATTTCCTTGCAGAGGTAGGGTTCGGCGCCGAGTGGGCGACCCATGCCGATACCGTCGCAGGCGCCCTCTTCGATTGCTTTCGCCATCCCGCGGGCAGAGCGGAAGCCGCCGGTGACGTACACTTTAGTCTTTTTCAGAAGCGGGCGGAGCAGCTCAGCGAATTCGATAAAGTAGCTCTCGCGCGCCTTGGTGCTCTCCTTTTTGTGCTCGAACGCGCGGCCCTCGAACGTGCCGCCGGACAAGTCGACAAAGTCGATGCCCGCTGCTTCCAGCTTGACGCACAGGTTGCGGCAGTCTTCGGGCGTTTGTCCGCCGGGCTGGAACTCGACGGAGTTGAGTTTAACGCAGATGATGAAGGTGGGGTCCGGGACGCGGCGCTTGACTTCGGCGATGATTTCGAAGATGATGCGGCAGCGGTTGTCGAAGCTGCCGCCGTATTCGTCGGTGCGTTTGTTGGTGGTTAGGGCGAGGAATTGGGCGAGGAGGTAGCCGTGAGCTGGGGAGGGTCAGTATTTGGAGATGGTTTGGAAGGAGTGGAGTGGTGACTGACCGCAGTGGATTTGCACGCCGTCGAATCCAGCCTGGGAAGTCAAATGATTAGATGCTGGTGTTCAGGGAAAGTCTAGTTGACTGATAGTCACCTTGTGGCACAAATAAGCGGCTTCACCCCACTGCTTTACAATTTCCTTGATTTCAGGCACGGTAAGGGCGCGGGGTTTAGCGAAGGAGTTGCCCGCCCATGCAATCTCGAGCTGCACGTCACTGGCGCTGACGGGGTTTGGATTGAGCGCGGCACTACCTTGTCGACCGGGATGAGACAGTTGGGAGACGATAAGGGAGCCGTGGGCTTTGGCTGCATCGGTGACTTTTTTGAAGGCTGCGACGCGGCCATCGTGGTCTGAAGATGGATGAGCATAATATATATTGAGGAAATTGGGGAGACTAACCATCGGGGAGGATGGGATTGCCAAAGGCTTCGACCGCGTCGTAGGTTGTCATCATGTTTCCTGGAGAGAGGAGACGTAAGTAGCCGGAGAAGCGACTGCTTCCCATATACACACCTGCAACGATGACACCGATTTCGCCCTGATACAGGTGAGCGATGATTTATTGAGAAGTACGCAATTGCCAAAAGCTCACCTCTCCCCATCGCTTGTAAAGGTGAGTGTATTCTTCCGAAGGCAAACCACGTGCATTAATGTCCTCGCCGTCTTTGTTCCAATGGCAAAGGCGCTCCGTCATGGGAGCCTTCAAAAAGCGGTTCTTGGCCGTGCGGCCGGAGAAGGGGAAGGTGATGGACTGTTGCAGAGGGGCAATGTCCACTTTTTCGCCTTTGACTCGAAGGAGGCCTTCGCCGCGGGCGCCTTGGGTGCTTTCATGTTGGTAATGCTCCGCCTCGGACTTGGTGTTGCCGGGTTGCTTGGGAGCGGGGGCGGTGTAGGAGTTTGTGGCCATTGTGAATAGTAATTGAGGAGACTGACAGGAAAATCAAACAATGGAAGAGGAAGGCAGAAAACACAAACGGAGAAGATTTGTAATGACGGGAGTTCTCACAGATGGAGGTGAAGTGCTGCCAATGCAACAATTGCCGATGCCGCGGGGCAAGATGGCCGAGGATCGGCGCAGGTACCTGGCCCGACGTGAACCTACCGCGCATGCTTCAACACTGACTCCGCAACGGGGTTGGACGCGTGAGGATGAAGGCGATGGGTGGCATGTGCATTCCGTCGTGCAGTAGGAGAGATCTCGCATGCCATCTTGACGGGTTGGAGTAAGCAGTACAGGAGCGGGACGTGCTCACGCTATGCTAAACTTCGAGTCACGTATGATGAGATAGAGGAAGAGGAGCGTGCATGATCCAGGAGATAAGGGCAGAAGATGTAGGAGGATGGATGCATGCATCGGTAGTGAGTCGGGAGTGAGAGGGAGCGATCAAGCGATGGCTGCCAAGTGGCTCAACATCTCGCGTCCAACAGGGGGCGTGGTGGTGCAACCAGGCGGTGGCAGATGGAAGTAGAAGTCGAAGCGAATGCGAAGGGTGAGGTTGGACGCACGAAAGTCACGCCGCGTTACTCATGTGCGATGCTGTCCCGCCTTGCTACAGGAATACCGACCAAAACCACCCACTCCCTCTCAACAGTCCCCATTCTCCGCACGAGCTGAGGCGGAAATATACTTTGGACTAGCGCGATTTTGCTGCAGGAACAGGCGAATGGAGGGAGCAGGAGGATGCGAAGGAGCTCCGACTCTCCGACTTCCCTCTTGCTCTGCGATGCCTTGCACTACCTCGTCTCCTGCAACCCGCCCGATGCCATCGCCAACGTGCCGCCTCCATCGCATGTTGTGATCGCCATCTTCTCCTATTCCCTCTACCCATCCCCGTCCACTCGGAATAGCCTTCCGGCCTGTCGATTGCCCGACTAAACCCCAGCCGGCAATCTTCTAGAAGGCCGCCTCCCCTTTTGGGCAAGTTAATCTCCCGGCTCCTGTTGGCATGGGATGGCCCCCCAGACGCCTTCACCTCTCTTTCTTTCCCTCCACCTGCATCCATCCGCTCTCCCTCGACTCCCCTTCCCGCCTTGCTGTCGTCGCTCTTTTTTTTTTCCCTCCTTCGCTTTCCTTCTCTTCGCCTCTGCTTTCATTCCCTTCTTGACACTGCTGCTTCACATTCGTTGACTCTCTTTGTGTATCGTCTGCTGCCAGCCCTCACCAACCTGGTCCTGACGTGTTGTGAGCATATCTCCCTCACCTCTGGTAGCTTGTCACTAACCTTCTCCTAGAATCCATTCCTTCGTCGCTCCTGCCTTTTACCCCCTCGACCCATCCTTACCCATCCACCACCCTCCTCTCTCGTCCGGCCTCTTCGGACCCGGACCCCACCCACATCCACCGTGGCCACGCTTTCAGCCAACCCGCGGGACAGCATGACGCTGCCACCGCACATGCTGGGCATGCAAAACAATGACCCCATCCCTTCCCTGGGCCACCATCGCTTCTCCCAATCTTTCGCCGCCAGATCTCCCCTGAGCAATGATAATGCTGGGTCCAACTTTGCCCCTTCGCACGCCCCTAAATCCTCCTTCAGCGGCTACGCCGAGAAACAGCCCTCGAGAGGCAACAACATACAACCCATCAATACCACCAGACAAATGCCACCCAACCCCTATAATGTTGATCTGCATTCGCCCCAGGCTGGTGTCGACATGAGCTTTACCCCATTGCTTCCTTCCGGCCTTCTCATGGGTAGCCCCTTCCAGCCCGGCTCTCCCACCACCTTCCAGCCCTCCCAATTCCAGTCCTTCTCCTCCTTTGCACCTCACCCTTCTGCCGCGCGCAACAACCACCCCAACTACTTCCAACAACCCGCTGCACTCTCCCCGAATCTCTACCAAAGCCTCGCTTCTCCCACTGCATACAGCCCCCCGACGTATTTCGGAGGGCTCGCCTCTCCCACTGCAACCGCGTTCAGCCCCATGGGTCCCGGCAACATGGGCGGCTACGGTGCTCCCATGCAGATGGCTCCTGCCTATGCTACGGGGACGAGTCGCACCGTCTACTTGGGCAACATTCCTGCCGATACCAGCGCGGAGGAATTGCTCGGCCACGTTCGAAGCGGCCCCATCGAGTCTGTCCGCATTCTGAGCGACAAGAACTGCGCCTTCATCTCGTTTCTGGACGGCAGCTCGGCCACTCACTTTCACTCCGATGCCATCTTGAAGAAGCTCTCCATCAAAGGCCAGGATATCAAGATTGGCTGGGGCAAGCCATCTTCCGTGCCGACGTCTGTCGCCCTTGCCGTCCAGCAATCCGGCGCATCGCGTAATGTTTATCTCGGCAACCTCCCGGAAGATATGACCGAGGATGAGCTGCGCGAGGACCTGAGCAAATTTGGCCAGATTGACACCGTCAAGCTGGTTCGAGAAAAGGCCATTGGCTTTGTGCACTTTTTGTCGATTGGGAACGCGGTCAAGGCTGTGTCGCAGCTTCCTCAGGATCCGAAATGGCAACCGCCGCGTCGAGTCTACTACGGCAAAGATCGATGCGCCTATGTGTCCAAGACTCAGCAGCAGAATGCCGCGCAGTATCTCGGCATCGCTCCGGGCTATGCGCATGTTTTGAACGGTGCTGATCGTGATCTCATCACCAACGCTCTTGCGCAGCAATCCGTTGCCGCGGCCGCTGTGGCGACAACAGCTGGTGGCGTGAATAACTTGGGCAACAGAACTGTCTACTTGGGCAACATCCATCCCGAGACCACCATCGAGGAGATTTGCAACGTGGTCCGCGGCGGCCTGTTGCATCATATTCGCTACATTCCGGATAAGCACATTTGCTTCGTCACCTTTATCGATCCCACGTCCGCCGCTTCCTTTTATGCACTGAGCAATTTGCAGGGCTTGATGATCCACAACCGCCGTCTCAAGATTGGCTGGGGCAAGCATTCCGGCGGCTTGCCACCTGCCATCGCTCTTGCCGTGTCTGGAGGCGCGTCGCGAAACGTGTACATCGGTAATCTCGACGAAGCTTGGACAGAGGAGCGGCTGAGGCAGGATTTCCAGGAGTATGGCGAAATCGAGCTGGTCAATACTCTGCGAGAGAAGAGTTGCGCGTTTGTCAACTTCACCAATATTGCCAATGCCATCAAGGCCATCGAGGCCGTGCGAGGCAAGGAAGAGTACAAACGGTTCAAGGTCAACTTTGGCAAGGACAGATGTGGGAACCCCCCGAGGCAAGTCCTCAGCCAGCAGCAATTTCAACAGCAACAGCAGCAGCAGCAAGGTCAGCAGGGACAAGACAACAGCGTGTCGTCGCCGTCGCCCACCGCTCTGCAGCAGAGCCGGGCACAGAGCTCAATCTCTCCCGCCAGCTCCGGCGCAGCGAACGGATCGTACAACCCCCTCAACGGGCCGACCGCCTCTACTTTCCTCAACCATGGCAACAACAACCCTCTCACACTCTACCTCGCCGCCTCGCATCAAAACGCGCAACAAGCAGCCGCCGACCAGCGCCAACAACAGCAAGATGACTTTGCCTCGCAGTCCTACGGCGCCGAGCGCGTAAATCACCACCCCTCCACCTTCTACAACTCCGCCAACGCCCAGCAGCGCCCCACCAACCTCGACCCCTCCCCCCATCACCCCATCACCCACGCAACCCACCAAAGCATGCACCTCACCAACGGCCTCGGCGCCTCCACCTCCCCCGGCGCAGCCTACAACCCCTACGACCGCCCCAGCGCCGCCTCCGAATCGCAGCACTCCAAAGCCGCGAACCTGCACAGCCGCACCGTCTCGCTGCCCGCTTTCTCGCTGCAGGCTCATCACCCGCAGCAGCAGCAGCCGACAGGCGCGCTGAGCGGGTTGGGCTCCGGGATTGGCGGGTTCGGCGGCGCGGGGGCGTTTGGGCTGGGCGTGTCGAGTGAGGGGTCGGGCATGCCTTTGCCCGGGTGGGCCGAGGAGGAGGTGGTGTGAATTTTGTCTGCTCTCCTTTCTTTCGGTGTGCATATTCTTACCACCCACTAATTAATTCCTTCTTGTTTATTCTTTTTTGAATTGGGTATCTGGGAGGAAGAGTTATCATCAGACTAATACCCTCTTGCATTGTTCGTTGACGTTGTGGTTTCTTTTCTATCGTTGAGGGACTGTTGGATTACGGGGAAAAGAACATGGCGTCTTGCTTGCTTACTTGTTGATTCGAGATTTGCGCCACGGGTTGCGCACGCGAGAGAAGCAGTTTCCCTTCGGAGGAGGGACTTTGAGGGGTGAAAGGGGGTGAATCGGATTGTACTGTTAGTGTAGTGTAGATCTCATCAGTGTTGAGAGAGACGAGCGAGGACTCGGCTGTCAAATCACCTCGATTTCTTCCTGTCTATTCTTCGGGATATACCTGTCCCACGCAGCTTCAAGGTTTGCTATTAGAACATTTCGGAGCGCGGCAAGCCTCACTTTTCCCCTTCAAGCGCAACGTCCACCACAATCTTGCCCCTCGCCCGCCCACTCTTCTGCTTCGTCACTCCCGTCGGCGCCTCGGCAAACGGCACCTTGGAATCAATCACCGGCTTGATCTTGCCCTCCACGATCCACTCTCCGATCTGCCTCAGCTCCTCTGGGCGCTGTTGCGCGAATATGCCCTGATAAGCCCTCTTCCCGCCCCCCAGGAAGCCCGGCCAAAACTTCGCCTTCACCATAAACATCGCAAACGACAGCGACGGCGTGCCGCCCACGTACACATACCGCGCCGTGGGCTGCGAGTACTCGTGCGCGCGCCAGAAAAGCTCATAGTTCCCTCCAACATTGTCGACGATGTGGTCGAATGGCGGATGCTGCTTCTTCAGTGCCTCGAGGACAGGGCCCTTCTTGTAGTCGATGACTTCGTCCGCGCCAAGCGACTTGCACAGCTCTACGTTGGGCGTGGAGCAGGTGGCGACGACGTGGCATCCGACCGCTTTCGCAATTTGGATGCTGAAGATGCCCACGCCGCCTGAACCGCCGTTGACAAAGACGCGCGACCCCGGTTTGACGTAGGGGACGATGGTTTGGTACGCTGTGAGGCCTGCAATGGGGATGGAGGCTGCATGGAGGGGCGAGAGGCCAGCCGGGGCGGCGACTGAGCGCGCATCATTGACGACCGCATACTCGGCCAATGCACCTCCTGCAATCGCCGACGTGGCCGCCACGCCGAAAACCAGCTGGCCTTCTTGCAGATCCGATCCCGCGGCGGGTTTCACGATCCGGCCTGCGACGTCGAGACCGGGGATTGCCGGTTTGGTGACGGCGAGGCGGTTGATGAACTGCACTTCGCAGACTTTGTAGTCGACGGGGTTGAAGGCCATGGCGAGCACGCGGATGAGGTGTTGGGTGGGTTTCGGGGTGGGGAGTGGGGCGGAGGGGTTGAGGGTGAGGTTTTTGTCGAGGCCGCCGGCTGTGCTGCTGAATTGCCAGGCTCTCATGGTTGAGGGGAATCCTTTGGAGGCCATGGTGTGGGTAGAGCTTATTGGTGATGGCGCTGTGGATGGAAAGGAGGCTCTCGTGTATCGCAAGGCTAAGGTAAGGCCAGGGTTGGAAGCTAATCGCAAGCACTGCTTCCAAGCAGCTGAAGAGAGAAGCGACAAATAGCCGAGGATAGGCGATAGCTATTGGCGTGGAGTGAAGCGGATGGGTAGTTGCAAGAGCACCGGGGTGGGCGTGGGCACATTTATAACAATGGAATTGGAAGGCACGCATAGTTGAGGCGACGTCAATGATACGCACAACCTAAAGATATAGCCCGCCGTACGGCGAAACGAGGCGCCGAGGACGCCAAATGAAGCTTAGCGTCTAGCCTCATCACCCTTGCAGTCCGCCGTAACACGGCCGGACTTGACACCGCCGGACGCGTTGATGCCGTTCTGACGGCCTGGCGCTTCTCTCCAACGTTGAATGTGTTTTGTAGAGCGCTCCCTGAATCCAGTGCGCAGCTTGTTCAGGTTAATCATATCGGAGATAGTCCATCTAGTCCGTAGACTAAGTACTAGAAGAAGTGGTTCACCCCTTCCGTTCGCTGACGGCCTGGCGCTTCTCGTAGATATCAAATATCTAGTACAGCAGGTCCTGAATAGCGTGCAAGGCTGACTGTAAGGCTGATTGTAAGGGAGATGATACATCTAGTCTGGAGGCTACGTGCTAGAAGAAGTAGTTCCCTCCCTTCGAATCGCTGACTGCCTGGCGCTTCTCACAGATATCGAATATCCAGCACAGCAGGTCCTGAACAAAGTACAAGGCCTGGTAAGGCTGATTCGAAGGGAGATGGTACATCTAGCCCTGATTTATCTATCGCTTTAAACAATCATCACGCCGTAATGCAAGGCCCTACGCCCGATCCAACGACTGCGCAATGCACATTTCGTAGTATCTTCCTTTTAACCGCTGCAACTCCTCGTGCGTGCCCATTTCGGCAATTCTCCCTATGAAAATGCCAGAGCCGTCAGCAAGTGGAACTTCTCCTCGGCGAGCTTTTCGCGCGGCAAGGTAGGAGGGGGATGGGGACATACCGTCAGCAAAAACAAAAATCACATCGGCGTGGCGGATCGTGCTGAGTCTGTGAGCGACCGCAATCGTCGTCCGGCTCGCAGCAGCTTCGTCTAGGGTAGCCTGCACTATCCGTTCCGAATGAGTATCGAGAGCAGACGTGGCTTCGTCGAGGAGTAACAGTCTCGGTTTGCGGATCAATGCCCTAGCAATCGCTATCCGTTGTCGCTGGCCACCAGAGAACTGTAGACCCTTCGCGCCGCAAGACGTGTTCATGCCCTCCGGTAGAGAAGTCACGAACTCGTGTGCGTTGGCTTGTCGACATGCGTCGAGAACCTCCTCGTCCGACGGCTCGTATTCGAGTCCTAGGGCGATGTTCTCGCGGACTGACCACGGGTATAGAGTCGGCTCTTGTTGGACTAGGGAAAGATGATTGCGGTAGAGTCGGGGAGACATGTTGGCAATTTTGTCCCCATTCAAGGAAATGTGTCCAGACACCGGATCGTAGAAGCGCTCGAGGAGGGAGATTACAGTCGACTTCCCGCAGCCACTCGGTCCACAGAAGGCCGAATAAGATCCTTTCTTGATCTGTGGTAGTTTATTCGTCAGCGTGTCTTGCCTTCTGGTCAGTACGGTGCAATGGGGCCGCCACTTACCTCAAATGAGATGTCTTTCAACACTCGCGCTGCGCCACGTTGTTGATAACTGAAATCAACGTTCTGGAACTCGACCGAGCCGTCTCCCGAAGGTCCAATGCCGCTGTTCTGCTCGTCTTCCTTGATGGTCGGCGTGAGTGTCCGCAACCACAAGATGTAGTTCGCCGCGACTGTAGCCTTCGAGATCGACGTGGTATAGCCGAAGAATTGCCCTGCAGCTTGCCCGCCAAACACAACGGCAATGAAGATGACGAAGAACTGCGTGACGGTGTACTCGCCACTCGCAATCAGTCGCGAGCCATACCAAAAGCCCAACGCCATCACCAGGAACTCGAGGGACTGTGACAGGGCGTACGGCACCATGGTCAACATGAAGCTTCGACTCGTCGTGGCCACGATGCGATCGAGAGAGTCCGAGTATTCTTGGTACATCCTTCGCTCCAGGGTGAGCGAGGCAACGGTCCGCACGGACGTCACAGCTTCGGTGGCCAGGGCAGCGCTATCTGCGAAGCGGTCACCAGATTCTGCTTCCAACTTCTGGTCCACGCGGATTTTGACGTAGCCGGATCCGACCAGCAGTGGCAGACCGCCGAAGACGACGACAAGCCCGAGTTTCCAGCCGTAGGCGATTGCAAGGATGACGGAGGAGACGAGGTTGACGAGAACAATGAGGATCAGGAAGATGTTGGCGGACATGAGCTCCAGGAGTGCGTTGGGGACGGAGGACAGCTTTGAAGCCAGGGCTCCGGAAGCATTCTCTGGCCGGTCGAAGAAGGCTTGATCTAGCGACAGTATCTTCGTAAACATCTCGTTGCGATAGCGGTGAGTGACGACTTGAGCAATCTATGTTCTTGTCAGCAATGGTTGATGGAAGACCTTGAAGATGTCGATTTTACCGTGTTGACCGCCCACCCCAGGCCAAAGTACGCAAAGAAGTTGGCCAGGGCGACAACGAAGAACATCAGAGAGTAGAAGTCTGCCTGCTCTCGCGCCTCGTGTCTCGGGAGCGTGAAGACATGAATCAATCGCGAGAACAAAAGCTAGAGTCTTGTCGTTAGCATGGATACAATTGGGATCGACAGTGCAGTCGAGAAAGGTATTCAGCCTACCGCCTGGGCAATGTAGGTCCATCCAGAGATGAACGACGCAACGGTGGCGATGATGAAGTTGAGAGTGAGTCCCTTTTGCTCCCCGAGCATGAGGAAAACACAGCGGATCAGGGAGTAGTTGACGGTGCCTTTAGTAAGCTTCTTGACTTCATCTTCCAAGGTAGAGGCGTGAGCGCCCGTTTTCGTCCTTGATAGAGCCAGACTCTGCTGCCGGGCGACGTCCGCCTCCTCGATGTTGAAGTCGGGCTGCTGGTCTGCGCTGTTCCCGCCTAGATTCTGTGCATTGACGAGTGCGGCGTAGTGGCCACCTCGCTCCATGAGTTCACGATGGGAGCCTTCTTCGAGGACCTCGCCGTAAGACATGACGACAATGTTATCCGCAGCACGGACAGTCGCAAGCTTATGTGCGATCACGAGCGTTGTCTTGTTGACCGAGACGCGATTCAGAGCATCTTGTACGATTCCCTCTGCTCTAGGGTCGAGCGCGCTAGTTGCCTCATCAAGAAGTAACACCTTGGGGTTACTTATGATGCTGCGAGCGATAGCGATTCGTTGTCGTTGCCCGCCGCTCAGCATGGATGCTCGCTCGCCAACCTGGGTGTCGTAGCCCTCCGGAAGAGCTTCAATGAAGTCGTGTGCATTGCTCGATCTGCAGGCCTCCACCACCAGCTCCTGCTGTTTCTCAAACGGAAGATCGATCTGCGACCCAATGAAGCCTTTGGCGACATTTTGGAAGACGGTCCCGCTGAAAAGAACTGGCTCTTGTTGCACAAGTCGGATGTTACTCCGTAGCCAACCGACGTTGTACTCGGAAATGTCCATCCCATCTAAGAGGATCTCACCAGATCCCGGCACGTACCATCGCTCGAGCAATCCGACTAGAGTCGATTTCCCGCAACCGCTGGCACCCACGAGCGCAGTAGTCTTCCCTGCAGGGATTGAGAGGTTCAGACCGTGGAGAATCTGCGCTGAAGGCCGCGAAGGGTATGCAAAGTGGAGATTTCGGATTTCGATGTTTCCCTCACACGTGCTGGGCTGCTTGCCTTCTGTGGAGAGAGGATCGAGCTTGGTCTCCTTGTCGATGACGGAGAACAGTTCGTGGGCTGAGGAGGCGGCGTTGGTAATCGACTGGAATTGTGGTGCGATCGAAGACATCGCAGTCGCTCCGATAGTGATTGCGAGGACGACGTTGAGGACGATGCCCACATTTGGGATTGTCCCATCGAGATAGAGTCGGAAGCCCTCCCAAAATGCCAACGCAGTCGCCGCGAGGACCAGGAAGTACTCCACGGAGAAAAGAATCCCATACACCGGAGACTTCTTATTGCCGACTTTGTGGGCCGCTTCGAGGTAGTAGTCGTACTTCTTCGCAATCTTCTCGCTCGCCCAGAATGCATGGACGGTTTTGATCGAGCTGATCGCGTCCTGGGCGATAACGGACGCCTGACTGTAAAGGCTCGTGATTTGGGCCTCGTATTTGGCGTCGTAAGTGATGCAGCCACCGGTAACGACGAAGATGACGGGGATGATCGTCATGAGGATGAGCGTGAGCTCCCATTGCCGGGCAAGCGCGACGATGAAGGCGCTGAAGAACAAGCTGATGCCTTGCACGATTGTGGCCAGCTTCTCGGCGATGCCCTGGTTGATGCGGTTCCCGTTTGTAGTAACCTGCGAGCTGATGGAGCCGATGCCTTCGCCGTCGAAGTACCAGACTTCTTGTCTGATGGTCGAGTCGAAAAACGCTTTTCGAATAGCAGCCGTTGTCCGGATGGCCGCGATGCTCACGGCTGTGTTGGCGAAGTACACGATGACGAGTCGGGCGATGAAAAGGTAAATGAAGTAAAGGCAAAGGTGATCTACTTCATTGCGGAAGGCCTGGGCACTGCTGTTGCCCTTTGCGAAGTCGTTGAACTTTGCGGTGAAGGAGCCGAAGATGATGGTCATCAGCGGGAGGATGATGCCACTGATGATGGACAGGAGCATAGCGGAGGCGAACAGGAATTTTTCAAATCGGTCTGCGTAGGTGAAGATGCGCTGATAATAGAGTCAGTACGGTATTGAATCACGGGGCCCATGTGAAAGCATACGAGATAGTCCTTGAAACTGCCCTCACTCTTCTTCCCTTCGCCCTCAGCCTTGCCGTCTTTGTCGTCCGACTTCGCTCCATCCGGTGTGGGCGAGTCGCTTTCGATTTCCACCGCCACATCTCCGTAGGATTTCTTCGACGAGATAGGAGTCGTTCGCGCCGCGGTCTCTTTCTCGGTGGCGTGTAGAAGCTTTTCGTCCGCTATGATGGGTTCCATTTGGCCTGCCATTCGCTGCTAGGCGCGTGCGATGCGTTGTATATCAGTTGTCTTCAGACTCCGGACGCGTAATTAGGCAGCGAGGCCGCGTGAGTTGGCAAAATTAATCTCTGATGCCTGTGAACGGGTTGTCGTTGATTCAAATCATGGTCTGCGCAGGCTCGGAGGTCACGTGAAAGCGAGAATATTCCTCTCTGAGTCACTCGGTCTTAGTCCAATGGCATCCCAACTCGCTGAAGAACAGTACAACAAAGACTCATAATGAGCAGAGGCCATTCGCCGCCATGACCGCCTGATGTAGTATTTAAGACTCGCTACGACAGCCAAGGTCTGGACCCCGACGACCAACTCCGAATCCGAAAGCCGGTTCAGCCCAACTCCGTACCCCGGCCGCCGACTTCACGTCTGATAAACGGGAGCCTTCCAAACGAGGTCGTACGAGGACGCGCCATCTCTCCCGGGTCCGAAAGCTTGCTGGGCTTGCTAAGCGGGTGTTGCTGCTGATGGGACGGCCTGCTGTTGCAAAGCGAGAGCTGGCGATTGGCCGACTAGGTGACTTTTGGGTCGAGTGTCAAGGCTGCTAGAAGTGGCGGCCGATATGCTCGTTCTCGGCGGCCGGCCGTGCTGTGAGAAGGCCTTACTAAGGTACTGTCGCTGCCGTGGCCCTGGACACGTAGGTGTTTGCGGGATGCAACCCATGGCGTCAGACGATATGAGACGAGGAAGCAAAGAACACGCGTACCGATTTGACGTAATGCTGCACACAGTACCCTCGTCTCTTGCTGCCTTGAAAATTGCACACCTGAACTCCGCGCTAGAACCAAAGACCATGAGAAGGCAGACGCTGCCCTCGGATCATGGATGCTACTCCGCTCCAGCAACGCCATCATCCCCACTCGCCTTCTCCGTGGCAGCCTCCGCAGTCACGTCCTCCGCGTTCCTCTCCATCACCCCTTCCTCCCTCTCCTTGGCGGCGTCCTCGCTCATCTCGACATCAGCGCCAGCTGTGCTGTTGGGAGCCATTTGACCCGTCACACCCGGTGCTTCCGTCGCTGGCGGAGCGTCTGCCGGAGACTTGGGAGGAGTCGAAACCTGAGGCGGTGCTTGAGTAGGCTCCGTCGCGGGCTCTGGAGCAGCCGCCTCCACGGGATCGACGTCCATGCTGTCGCCTGCGGCGTTTTCGTCACCTGCCACGCCAACGTTACTCGCTTCTTCCACCTTTGTCTCGGCGGCAGCCGTCGGGGTTGGGCTCTTTGCTTTCGCCGCGATGATCTCCTCTGCCACTGCCGCGTTTGCAGCCTGCACCTCCGCAGCACCGTCAAGCTGCATGCCATCCGCACCACCATCCTCGTCCTCCGCATCGCCGTTGACGCTTCGTGCATCTTCGGCCATTGGAGTATTTACTCCACTTCCACCCTCCATCGGCGGCGCGTATGGGTTTTGGTAGTCCATGATACCACGACGCTTCGGCCGATTTGGTTGTTTTCTCACCCCATTCGCCTCCGCAATCTCCTCATCGTCGGAATCGGAGAATTCATCATCGCGCTCGACCTTCTTGTCCCACAGGCGTTGCGTGTAGCGGCGATCTTTGCTCTCCTCGAGGTCTGCTTCCTCATCGTCCAGCTGGTCTTCTTCCTCGTCCAGAGTTCCCTCCATACCCATAGGCCCGCGAGGCACATCTTGCATCTGCACCGAGGGCGCGGCTTGAGTCGTGCGCTTCAAGTTCTCAAAGACTTGGTTTCGAATCCTCTCCAAGTACTCGGGGGAGTTTGCATTGTCCATATTGCTCGGGCGCACATCGAGTTCGAAGTCGGGGGCGTAGTATTCGTAGTAGTCCGTGAATGGCAAGTCGGTGCCCATGTCCATATCCACCAGCCGGCCCGTCTCGTACGCCCACGTGCGCGCAACATTACGCATGGTGTATCCTCCGCCGCCGAGGACGAGGGTGGGAAGATTGAATTGCTTGACAAAGTTGACACAGTTGGCGTGGCCTTTCATGCTCAGATTGAAACACCCCAGTCGATCCCCGCTCAGGCTGTCACCTCCGCACTGGAGCACAACAGCTTCCGGCCTGTAATAGTCCATCGTCCATTGTATCACCGGCTCGAAGATGCCCTTGTAGCTCTTATCGTCAATGCCGTCGCGTAGAGGGAAGTTGACCGAGTAGTGTTTGCCGTTGCCCACGCCAATGTCGCGCAGTTCGCCAGTTCCAGGGAAGTATTCACCGTATTTGTGAAAGGAGACAGTCATGACGCGATCGGTGGAGTAGAATGCCTCTTCGACGCCGTCGCCGTGATGGACGTCGATGTCGATGTAGAGGACACGAGCGTGGAAGCGGAGGAGTTCGATGATTCCGAGGACAATGTCTGTAAAAGTCACGTCAGCAATCGGCGCGGATGGAGTTGCAGTGGGAGAAGAGACCAACCATTGATGTAGCAAAAGCCGCTGGCCTCGCTCTTTTTCGCGTGATGCAAGCCGCCGGCCCAATTGACAGCAACGTCGCATTTCTTTCGATTCAACCGAGCCGCACCCTCCATGCTGCCTCCGGCACTGATCCCACAAAATTCAAACAAGCCGTCGAAGACCGGGCAGTCGTCCCCGACATTGTATTTGCCTTGTTCCTTGGCAAAGTTGTCCATGTTGTCGGGAGTGACGCGCTGCAGAAAGTCGACGTACTCGTCGGTGTGGAACTGTGTCATTTCGTGGCGCGTGGCGGGTTTGGCGCGGTAGACCTCGAGTTTCTTGTACAAGCCGTAATTCATAATTAGGCTGTGTGCCATTCGAATGCGATGGGGCTTCATGGGATGGCCGGCGTTGTAGGCGTAGTTGCCCACATCGCTGTCGTAGAAGTAGGCGACTTTCTTGGGTTGGGAGGAGGGGGCATTGATGCCTGCGCCGGGGCCGTCGAGAGGCGCGAGGGCGCTTTGAGAGCCGGACATGGTGGAGGTGTGGGATGGTGAAGGAGGGTGAGACAGACCAGGTCCTTCGCTGTTGAATTGTGATGTGGTTGGAGCAACGATCATCAATACGCGGAGGTGGCCTCGACCGTGAGCATGGTCTGCGGGAGGGAGATTGTCAAGCAGAAGGGGAGGGGTGGAGGAGTATGAAAGGAAGAGGGTGGAAGCTGGCGAGTGCACCGGCGCAGGGCTGGAGAATTCTGCCGCGGAGGCGGTGAACATGCGGCTCTGCGGGCGGGCTTGGCAGACACCCCCGAAGCTCCTACGTCTTGCGCGTGCTGTTGTCGCCTTCACCTTTCGCTCTCATCCACCATTTCAACCATCTCCCACCATCGCTCGTCCGATCGGACACTTCCACACATCCTTCTTCTTCCGACTGGTCTTCTCATCGACAACGCCCACCTGAGCCTGCTTGCTTGATTGCCTCGCCTCACGACCTCATCGTCGCTGCCCATCTACCCTTCACATCACAGCTCAACATGGACCGACTCTCAAGAATGCTGCAAGCCGCCCAAGGCATGGGTGGTGGAGGGGGAGGAGGAGCTCCGCAGGTAAGAAATATCCAGCCATGATCCCCCGTGTTCAACAGCCTGCGATTGCCACAAGTTCAAACCGGTCGACTCGCGGATGCTCTCCCAGGGCAGGCAACTGCCTTTCCATCAGCTTTCGCGAACGCTGGCCCCCCGGTCCTTGCTCTTTCTTGCACTCATCAGTCGATCTGCACAACACACTACATGCATGACTTTGCCAGCGGCCGCTCTCCGCATCATCACATCGTATCATCGCTATGCCGCCAAAACGCAAACGAGCAATTACAGATCCACGTGATGGCCCCAGCACCCCCAGAAGAGCACGTCTCAGCTTCCCGGAGACATCGACTCGTCGTACCGCGCCTCCGCCGATTCTAAACTTTCTCGTGCATACGATACTGACTGCGAAAAATGTTCTCTAATCGAGCAATCTGCCGTTCCATGTGCTAACCAAGGACTGCATTCCAGGACACCAACATCATCGACAACGCCGAAACCGTCTACATCTCCTCCCTCGCCCTACTCAAAATGCTTCGACACGGCCGTGCAGGCGTACCGATGGAAGTGATGGGTCTCATGCTGGGAGAATTCGTGGATGACTACACAGTGAGAGTGGTGGACGTGTTCGCGATGCCACAATCAGGAACGGGAGTGTCGGTCGAGGCGGTGGACCCGGTGTTTCAGACCAAGATGATGGATATGTTGAAGCAAACAAACAGGTGGGCTCATGCAAGCGCATGCCGTTGTGACGACCTGTGCTAACTCTTCCTACTAGACCAGAAACAGTCGTCGGCTGGTATCACTCTCATCCCGGATTTGGCTGCTGGCTCTCCTCCGTCGACATCAACACCCAACAATCCTTCGAACAGCTCACTCCCCGCGCCGTGGCCGTCGTCATCGATCCCATCCAGTCCGTCAAAGGCAAAGTCGTGATCGATGCATTCCGTCTCATCAATCCTCAGACTCTTATGCTCGGACAAGAACCCCGACAAACGACGAGCAATCTCGGCCACCTGAACAAACCCAGCATACAGGCGCTGATTCACGGACTCAATCGTCACTACTACAGCATCGGCATCGGATACCGGAAATCGGCATTGGAGGAGGCAATGCTCATGAACCTCCACAAGACCGTGTGGACTGAGGCGCTTACCATGCCGGACTTTGCCACCGAAGGCACAAGGAACCAAGCGAATCTTGAGAAGCTGGTCAGCTTGGCCGAGGGATACGAGAAGCGGGTGAAGGAAGAGACGGAGCTCACGAAGGAGCAGCTGAAGACGCGCTATGTGGGCAAGGTGGATCCGAAGAAGCACATCGAACAGGTCGGGCAGGAGCTCATCGAGGACAACATTGTGAGCGTGAGCCGGCAGATGATCGACAAGGAAGCGAGTGTGCCGAGCAAGGAGTTCGACGGCGCGGGTCTGAAGTTGAATGGCAATGGCTTGGGCCGGACGAATGGGTATGGAGGAGGGGATGAGATGGCGGTGGACGCTGACGAGGAGCTATAGTGCGCATGGCAGGGTTGTGGAAGAATTATAGTACTTTCCGCATAGCCTGGGCGTTTGGTGTGCGTAGACGGATTTGGTTTCATGCTGGAGGCAGAGAGTGATGCTACCATGGCGCATGTCAAGATTACTTCATGGAAGACAGCCTGATCAAAGGCAGCATCATTTCATTATCACCATAAGGTGTAGCTGTTGGGCTCAGGCTGCATGTGATTACCTAAGCTGTACGCCGCCACTCGCAGCTTGATGTGGCTTTACCGTCCTAAATTTTTGAATGAACAACGAACCTCACTTCACCTCCAGTCACAACGCCGGAAATCACACTCCCCAAAGCAGGAATGATTACTCGGTAACACCGACATCAACCCACGACTCCAAAATGGCAGAGTCCAAAGCGCCCGAGTCGGAACTCGGCGAAGCGCTCTACGACATCTGCAGCAAAGACGCCTTCACCTCCGGCGAGCGCTACAAGAAAACCTTCACCCAGGACTCCCTGCTGGCCCTCTGCACCGACTTCAAACCCCTCATCCACGTCCAGGATGCGCGCAAACTGCTCCCGCTCATCCAGGAGCTGTGCAATCTCGGCCTCTTCATCCCGCTCAAAAACAAGACCGGCACGTGCTGGGCCCTGCGGCCGCGCGATGCCGCCGCCAAAATGCAGAGTCTGAGCGACGAGCAGCGCCGCGTGTACCAGCACATTGAGGAAGCTCACGAACAGGGCATTTGGATCCGCAACTTGAAGACTCGCACTGGGATCAAGGATGGCAAGTCGATGGCGAAAATGCTCGGCCAGATGGCGAATATGAGACTCATCAAGAGCGTTACGAATGTCAAGTCGCCTGCGCAGAAGCATTATATTCTGTTCCATCTTGCGCCGAGTGATGAGCTTACCGGCGGGAGTTTCTACGACAAGGGCGACCTAGATCAAGGATTGATCGATGAGCTGAGCAACCTGATTGTCTTCCACGTCCGGCAAACGAGTTGGGTAGAGGAGAGGAAAAAGCGAATCAAGAAAGAAGCATCACCCGTCCTCGTCCGCGACCACGACATCCCAGCAGCAACCACAGAGGGCGTAACGGACGCAGCCAAAGCGAAAAAGCGAAAACGAGACGCAACCCAGCCCATCGACATCGAAGACGCCCCTCCCGCCCGCAAACACCGCGTGCACAGACACGCCTCCGAAGCGGAAATCGAAAGCATGGCAAGCACGCAACAACCCTTCCCCGCCGGCCACGAGTACCAAACCGCCGCCTCGATCCACGAGTACATCACCAGCAACAACATCATTCGCGCGGGCAAGGCGCAACTCCTCACCGTCGACGAGGTGCAAAACGTCCTCAACGTCCTCCTCTGGGATGGGAAGTTGGAGAAGGTGAACGGCGGGTACCGCAGCGTGCGCGGCGTCAAGTTCCGTCCTGTTGGCGAAGGCCCGGAAGAAGATGCGGCGAGACGGCGGGGTAATGCAATCACCGAAATGCCGTGTGGACAGTGTCCTGTGTTCCATCTTTGTGGGACGGGCGGGCCGGTGAATGCGGAGAATTGCGTGTACCTGGACCGCTGGCTGGGCGTGGGTGTTGCTGCTGAAGGGTGAGGGCGAGCTTCCTTTGATCGTCACAGTTTATTTGAGCGATGGCGTAGGGGTATGGATGAGTCGGTCTCTATTAGAATGCATGAAGCGGGGCGGACGGCCAGGGCATGCATAGATATGTTCACGTACGAATTGGATCTTTTTCAACGTCTCTATGCATCAAGAGCGAGTGGTGCCACATCTGGGAATGCAAGCGATTCCATTTCGTTCGTTTATTGGGTATCTTTGACTTTCCGCAGTCCAGTGCACAAAACAACAACGCCGCGCTAATTCAACACAACCACAAATCATTGTACAGCCGCCATAGCGAAAGGTATGCCTGGTCCTTCCGACTCGAGCAAGGCGTGGATTCGAATAGCCATGTTCATTGCATGAGGGTTCTGGGATGTCTGTTAGCATCTCTTCGCTTGCGATCGAAGCAACGTCCAACTCACCCCAGATAGTCCTCCCGAATACTACCAATGGCAAACATCTGGCCCAGCTCGCCGCGAATGCCCTTGATGCGTAGCCGGACCTGAGAGTTCCGCTGCACCGTCATACCTTCCGCGTCAGAAAAGTTCGGCGTCGAGTCCTCGGCGTTGTACTTCATCGACGGCGGAATCATCTGCGAGCAATCACAGCCCGTTTAGCATGCCGATCGAAAATCTCCCACCCTTACTTTTGTTGATTATTACTCACCGCCTTGCTCACAAACACACTCAACCCCCCAACATCCACAAAGAAGCCATTGTTCACCACACTGCTGACCTCGCCATCGACCACTTCCCCACGAAACGGCCGCCACACGACCGCGCGATACGCGACGTTGAATTGCGCGAAGCCCGTGCCCGGCGCGACCTTGGGCTCGCTGATCTCGTCAATGCCGATGACGGCGATGATCATCATCGTGCCGGTGTTGGTGCCTTCGACATCCTGGAAGAGCTTTTGCTCAATGTACCGCGTGGCTTCGCTGTTGAAGAAGGAGGGGTGCAGGTCTATGCGGTGCTCGAGGGATTTGACGAAGAACATGATTGTGGTGTGTCGGGGGTTCGGGGTTGGGTTCGTGGAGGGATCGTGGGGGTGAACGAGGTGTGGCTAACGGCTTTGCGACTGCTCGCGTGACTGGTGGAGGAAGTTGGCTGGTGTGAGGGATTCCCTGCTACGGAAGCGACTCTGGTCGCAACTTGCCGGCTGCAATCGAGACAGACTCATGCGTCAGTGGATGGGTAGGGATGGTGGTGAAAATCTGCCACTGAGAAATGGTGCGCTCGGGATGAAGGTGATGACCAGGAGGTGGAAGGATATCGCGCGCGAGTGCAACTCGGTGTTTGCGACAAGGCGCCAAGTCGTAAGAGAGAGGGAATGAAAGGCGGCGGAGTGTGGAAGCCCCTCGCAACAGTGAAAGGTCGACGAGGAGAGGAAAGGCAGTCGATTGCATGAAGCGTGAATTCGGTTTCTTGGGCGGGAGCAGCCGGAACCTTATTTTCGCTCATATCGCCTAGTCACGTGGGCGTGACCACAAGTGAGACGGCTAAAAGTCGCAGACGAAGACGCATGACAGTGTGTAGATTATGACATTTCAGATACGTGGTAGGGGCGTGCCTTTCTTGGAGCACAACGCTTCTTTTCTCGTCAATGTTTCATGAGCTTCCGCTGACAGATTGCTCTTCCATATCGCTGGATTAAGCGCACCACGTAGACTCGACGCGGGTGCCTTCTGTCTGTAACGTGGCGAAGCAGCAAAGCCATGGCAGGTTCTGTGGCCATTTGTTGGTGCCATAGAGCTTGAAGTATGTCCACTGCTTCTTCCTCAACCCAATCCCTCGAGACCATCCAACCCAGTCACAATCGGTTCCGGCCGATCAGTCTTCAACCACTCCCCATTGAAAGCATTAACAAGCCAATCGCTAAGTTCTGCACACAATCAGCATCCGCACATCCTCAAATCCACTCATCCACTCAAGAACCAACTTACTATGATAAACGACAGCATTCGCGCCATGAAAGTAGATCGAATGGTCCGAATCCGGGAAAACGTGCACATCGTAATTCCGCACCCCCTTCTTATCCAACTTGTCCAGCAAGCTCAGCGTATTCTGGAAATGCACATTGTCGTCGCTCGCGCCGTGCATCACCAAAAACTTGACATTCTGGCTCAGCGCCGTCACATTGGAGATGCTGGCGTTCTGGTAGCCCGTGGGATTGTGCTGCGGCGTGTGCATGTAGCGCTCCGTGTAGATGGAGTCGTAGTAGCGCCAGTCCGTCACGGGCGCGACGGCCATGCCGTAGTGGAAGGTCTGGCCCGCGTCCGCTTCGAGCACTTTCAGCGTCATGAAGCCGCCGTAGCTCCAGCCCCAGATGGCCACGCGCTCGGCGTCGACGTACTTCTTCTCGCCCCATATCTTCGCCGCGGCGATTTGGTCGTGCGCTTCCCAGTATCCCAGATTGCCCCGGATGATGGTACGGTGTTTGCGGCCCATGAAACCCGTGCCGCGGCCGTCGACGGTGACGACAATGTACCCGAGAGTGCTTGCGACGTAGGATTGGAAGGTGATTTGGAATTTACGTTGCACTTCTTGGGCATTTGGGCCGTTGTAAAGGTAGAAGAGGACGGGATACTGGGTCTTGCCGGAGTCGTCGAAATGCGGCGGCCGTCTTTCGACATAGTTCAAATCGAAGCCGTCGACGTTGATCGTGCCGTAGATTTCAATCGGCAGTAGCGTCTTCTTCGCCAGTTCGTGCAGCCGCGTGTTGTTCTCGATGCTGATGTCGATGTTATCGATGTGGTTGGTGGGTGTGGATTGCACCTTTTGCCATGGAATGCCAGGTCCTTGGTTCGTAAGGAGCGCAAAAGATCCAGATGTGCTGAACGAAGCGTCGTAAAAGGCAATCTCATTCGTGTCGGTCACGGCTTTGATGCTTTTCGGGCCGTCGTGAATGTCGACAGAGTAGATGTGTCGTTGTGTACTGCCATCCTTGGTTGCTCGGAAATACACCAAGTTCTGATCGAGTGCAACCTTTGATGGAGCGTTGACGACCTCCCATTTGCCTTCAGTTAGCATCTTCGGATCCGGGCTGTCAAGAGGAGTAAAGTAGGCCAAGTGGTCGTAGCCGTCCAAGATGACAGTGTCAATGTATCCCTCCTGGTCTCGGCCATTGGCTGGATCGGCGGGCACATAGGTCGTGCTCTCCGATATCTCGAACCAACCGCCGTCCAATGCCTGCACATCCCGTTCCCGGACAGTCCTCCCTGTCCGCCGCCGGGCATCAATCAAGATCATTTTAAGAGAATCAGACTCCCGATTAGTGGAACGAATCAACAGCTTTCCAGTCTCACCAGCCCACAATACCTCCGTAATGAGCCGATCGTGATCCTCAAAGTCGCCGTCGATCGGGACGGCGAACGTCTCGCCCTTGTCCACATCGTAGATCTGGAGATTGACCACACTCATCGGCGCTCCAGCTTTGGGGTATTTGATCCACTTGATCTCGGGGTAGTTCTCTTCACCCGGCTTTGGTTGCTTTCCAGAAGGGCGGTGGAAGTAGAATGAGACAGGGAACTCCGGCACCTGGCTTTCGTCGGTGCGCAGGAATGCAATGAATTTTCCATCCCCGGACCACCAAGTCGCGGTATCACTGGCGAAGACTTCTTCTTCGTAGACCCAATCAGGCACGCCATAGAAGAGCTCCGCACCGCCGTCGTTGGTGATAGGCGTAACTTGCTGGGAATCCAGGCGGCGAATGAACATGTTGTTGTCCCGAGTAAAGACCACCGCATCCCCCTTTGGACTCCAAGAAGCAATCTGAACGCGGCGATTCGGGTGTCGTGGGTCAAGGGGCTCCGCCTTCTGGGTCGCGACATCAAAGATCCAGTACAACCCCGTCCCGCTGTGGCGGAAGTTGGGCTCCCAATCACTGCGGACCAACACCTTTGTGTGCTGTGCATTCGGCCAGGTCTCGTCCGCCCAAATGCTCTGCGAGTCATCGACGTTGAACAGTCCGCTCTTCATCAGCGTCTTCGAATGCTCCTTTTGCACCTCGATGCTGTCGCCCCGATACCTCACGTCTTCAACAACCAGATAATCCCGGCCTTCGCGGCCTCCACTCTCCAATAGCAACCCATCCTCCCCTTGCGGTCCCCGGATCCACCGAATCTCCGCAGTCTTAGCCCTCCAATCGCCGTCCAACACTTGATCCAGCGTCACGCGTTTGCCATGCCCATACGATGTCGTCGCATGCGGATCATGTGGCCGAGCAGCGTTAAGGTGATGTCTGCCCTGCGCGATGAACATCAACAGCGCAGCAACCCATCCCACCAGCCCGATGGCAATGAGCACATAGAACACCGTCCGCGTCTTCTTGTCCGCAGGTCGCGCATCCCGCTTCCAAGCAACCTGCTCCTCCAACTCCATGTCGTCTCTTCCTTTCCCGCTCCCGTCCCGATACGGCGGCATTTCATACACCCCCTCTTTCCCATTGAGCGTCGCCTCGTCACTCAAGTGATCAAAGACGAGGCTCGTCGTGCTCACGCTGCTCGGTCGGCCTTCGTCCTCGGCGTCATGGGCGGCGTCAACATGGTGAGTCAGAGGCTGGGATTGCTCGCGGAGAAGGAGCTCGTCTTCGCCTTCTCTGCCCATTTTGTCGTTCGGCGCGCGGCGTCGCAGGGGGACTTGGAGGTAGTCACATGAACTCGAGAGGTTGCGCCGATGTGTGGACTGCGGGGCCACTTTGGTAGAGGAGGTTGGGAGGTGCTAGCTCAGCATCATCGACTACAAAGAGAGGCGGGTGCTTGTGCAACGACAGTGAGGGAAGATCGTAATTCGGGAATGTATAGTGTACATGAGGAGTGAAGTCGGGCCAGATGGAAGCCTCAGGCGCCAAGCCGCGCCTCCTTTGTCTCGGACTCATTGACCACCAAAAGCAGTCGCAACATTCCTCGCTTCGACGACATTGCACAGACATACACAGTCCGCTCGGTGTATTGGATAACATTTGAGTAGTGTACATATCAATCTACCTCGTTGCGGCCCGTATGCCGCAGACCAGAGGCAGCCGGCAGTATAAGTGGAGGGCCCTCAAACAAACCGGAAAGAACACACACAACCCTCGTTTACAACACCTCCCCAACAATCTTGGCCGCCTCCTTGTACGTCTCCAACAGCTTCTCGCACTTCTCTCGTTCCTGCTTGATCACTCCATCCTCATACAGCAACTCCTCGAACAAAGTCTCCTTGTACAGCTCGCTAACCAGGCGATTCTGCACGACGTCCTTGGAGAAGTTGACCAGCAGGTGCATCACTGCTTTCGGCACCTGGTCGGCAATGGTCTCACGCACAATGTTGAAGTAGGAGGAGATGAGGCGACGGATGAGCTCGGTCTCCAACGCCTCGCGCTCCGTCATCGCTGGGCCTTCGGAGGTCGGATCATGCGGCTGGGCCATGTTAGTGCTGCGAAGTCACGACAATGCGGTCAGTGGAGGACTTACGAATCCAAGATCCTGTGCATCCATTTCTTCGACAGTCAGGCCCGCAACGGGCGGCTCCGGCATGCTCACTGGCCGCGTATCGCCTCTTCTGAAACTTGCTGCAATGCTGGGCTCGAGGTTCTGGCTGACGTGCCTGCTCGCGCTCCCACCAATGCCCTGCATGGCCCCAGCCGCGCTCTGTCCCGGTAGCCCAGAATCTCGAATCCCATTCTCCTTGCCAAAGAAGTAGTTGAGGAAGCTATCCTTACCGCTCGGGGCGGTGGTGCCGTTTGGCGCTGTGACAGAATGCGTCAGTCGGTGTCCATCCCTGCCGACCGCTGGAGACATGCTTCTGCTCTCCTTGTTCCTCACTGCGTTCCGCGTTGGAAGCGCACTCTGTTGTTGCTGTTGCTCGTCCTCGTGGTCTTCTGGCGTCTGATCGCCATTGACAGCAGCAATCTCCTTCCGTCTTCTCGCCTCGCGCTTTCGCTTTTCCTCTGCTGCGACCATTCGCTTCTCCCGGTCATGTTTGTCCTGCATGACATTACTCATTGCCGCTGCAGCACCCAAGAAGTTGGGATGATTGGTGTTGATGTATGCTCGTTGGATTGAGATGAGAGATTCAACATATGTCGAGCATGGTCCTAACCGCTCGCGGAGCAGGTCGGAAACGACCTCGATGAGCTTTCCTTGGAGTCGCGGATAGCGTGCGAGCTCGTTATCCCCACACGTATGGCCAATCTTGATGAGCTCCTCGTAGACAAGCTCGACACATCGCTGGGATGGAATTTCAAGCAGTTTGATCTGCGGCTTCACCAAAAGATCGAATGCTAGCTCAGGTACGAACAAGCTTGGTCGCGGGCCGGTCGAGTTTCGAATCGCGGTTCTAATGTCAAGAGGGGACAGGTTCTGGGTAGGGTCGATGGTCTCGAGGCTGTTGCCGAAGACGGAATTGAAGATGTAGTAAATCCTTGCGCCACCGCAAAGCTCTTTCGTGCTGATCTCGGAAGACGTGCCGTCAATCGAGGAGATGAAAGACGTCGCGAATCGAGTCATCAAGCTCAGGATCAAGCTTCCTCGATGCTCCTTGCCCGTGAAGGAATCGGTGCCGTACGATGCGAGCTCTTGCTGCGTCTGCCCCATGAGCGTGTTCAACCTGGCCTTGATATCCGGCAATCGCTCGCGGATATGTGTCATGAGAGTGGAGTTGAGTGTCTTTGCGAGGAATTGCGTGCCACATCGTGATGCAATATTTCGGTAGGCGGGATGCATGCGGAAGAAGTCTCGCTCGGCCGACAGCGCATCAGCCATGGACTTGTTGCCCTGGATGTCTTGCTGAGAGCGATTGACAACGCCGATGAAGCCGAGCTTGAGCGGATACACTCGACCGGACAGGATGTCGAGCGCGTTTGTCCCATGGTCCATCAGGTCGAGCTTGGTGAGGACACCAATGGTGCGCTTTCCCGTAGGGTCGACATACCGCGCAAGCTTGAGCGCTTCCGAGTTGACAATGTCGACATTGGCAGGGGAGACGGCGAGGATGATGCTGTTGGGCTTGGCGATGTATTCGGAGATGAGGGTGCGCGTCTGCTTCTCGATGTCTCCCGGCTGGTCTCCGATAGGCACCTTGGTCAACCCGGGCAGATCGACCAGCGTGAGGCTGAGCACGTGAGGCGAGTAGATCTTGAGGTTGATTGGCTGCCGATTGATGCCCTTGTTGTTTCCCGCTATCCTCGCCGTCTCATTATCAATCTCCCGCTTCACCTCTTGAAAATCGTAAAACCGCCGGCCAGGGATGTGGTTGAACTCGCCCCATTCGTCTTGACCGGCCACGGAGGCTGGAGTATGCGGCACGTGTACCTCGTCATGCTCAGGCCTGTCGTCTCGTTCGGAGGGCACGTTGATGAGCTGGAGGATAAGGGGTCTTCGCGTGACGATGCCCGAGCCGCGGGGGAGGAAGTCGCGGCCAACGATGTTCTCGAGGACGGAGGATTTTCCTGACGACTGTGATCCAACAACCACCTGCAAGCATCGTTAGCGAAGGTCCACCAGATTCAAGGCGTGCGGCGATGGCATACGATCTGAGGTAGGTCTAGGGAGTCATTGCCAATAGTGTTGAAAACAAGGTCCTGCAGCCTGTTGACCACCTTCAGCAACTCCTCTCCTAGCGCCGCCATGGTCGCGGATATCCACTAAGGCGCCTGGAGCCGAGGATATGGAGGAGCGACTGTCGTGTGCTCGATAAGAGACTGTAGCCCTCCTCGTGTCCTGCTACTCCCACGATTCGGTTGGTTGAATCGAGTTCTGCGCGTCGATCAGGCTCTCGTACACTTTCGACGCGTACTTTGAGTTGGAGGCTGTCGTGTAAGGTCGGAGCTGGTGAGCGTTGAGGGTTTGAAGCTTGTCCAAGGGATGAAGGATGCCCGTGAGACCAGTAGTGGGCAATTTGGCCAACCTTCATGTGATGCCGCGCCGGGTTTTGTTGGGTTTAGAGTTTCGGTAAACACGCCACTGTGACGTTCGGCTGTGGCGCAGGCGTGTTGCAGCCTCAGGCAGCACTCACCGCTTTGCACCGACTCAACTTGCCCACCTACCTTATGATTGTTCAAGACCTCGAAGCTCAATGTTGATATCGCGCCTGGCTACATAAAGCTCTATCTAGCATGAGGCTTCGACATCCAATTCCTGATCTTGGTCGACGCGACCGGCGCCGCACTCACGATCGTGATCAAGCCCGCCAAAGCCGCACACGCGACGGGGATCAAATGGCTATCCCTACACCCCTCCACGTACGCCGCCAGTATAGCTGGCAGTTCATCTGGTGGAAATGTGGACCGCAACTGCGTAACACCAGCATTGATAATCGTCTCGGGGTTAGTAGTTGGTAGTCGAGTCTTGACGCCGTGTACAAGGCCCTTGGTGAATGCGCCGTCGGTGGCCGCTACAAACAGCGTTGTGCCCACGTTCTCGAAGAACAATGCGAGTGCCGTTGCTGCTGGTACATCGTCTATTCCCACTGCGGCATTGTTTGCGGTAACGGGCAGCTGCAAGGCGGCACCTATGCCAATCGATGCAAGTACCTCCGATCCGATCCAGGCTGCAGTGGTGCTCTTGAGGCCGTACGTGTACATCAGAAAGGCGCCGGCGGTGGCAAACACGGCACCAAAGGCGAAGATCGCGTTGTAGATTTTCCAATAGGTGACCAGACCGTTGGAGATGAGCGTGAAGATACTAACACCGAGGAGCAGCGGTATCAGTCGTATTCCACTTTCCGCTGCACTCTGTTGCCCAATTGACTGGAATTGGATCGGGAGAATGTAGATCAGAGGGAAGAAGGCGCCGGCGAGGAAAAAGGCGAATGCACAATTGCGCATGATATTGCGATTCCGGAGCACGTGCATTTGCAACATTGCTTTGGAGCCCATGAGTTTCTCGTTGCCGATGAATAGTGCTGCAAGTACGCAGGATCCGATTAGAGCGCCGGCAATCTTCGCGCCGTTCCAAGTCGCCGCTCCGACCAAGTTCATGGCAAAGACGAAGCAGGTCAGCGAGCCTACGACCAACAGCCCGCCGTTGATGTCCAAACGAGTAAGTTTTTCCTTGAGGGTTCCCTGTTCGGTAGTGACATAGTCTGGCTGGCTGAAGAATACCACGATGATGCCAGCAGCCACCGCGCCGAATGGTAGGTTGATCCTGTAGCATCGGTTGTCAGCTACAATGGTCTGTCGAGTTGACAAAGCGCACAACATACCAGAAGCACCATCTCCAATTAAGCGCATCTACCAACACTCCCCCAAGTAACGGACCAACTACGCTGGAGCAGCCAAATGTCACGCCAGTGATGCCCATCATCATCGCCCTTCGCTCCGGCCGCGCCGTCAAAGCCATGATGATGAAGCTTCCATTCATCAAACCAGCGCCTCCGAGTCCAGATATGATTCGGCCGAGAACGACAACCACACTCGAATCCGCCGAAGCAGTCACTATGTTGCCAATTTCGAAGATGACAATTGCCAACAGGTAGGTTCTTTTCAAGGGAAAGCACTTGTACGCCTTGCCCCAGACCAGACCGAAGCTTGTGTTGGGCAATGTATACGCGGTACCGTACCACTGGGAGTCGTAGAGGTGTTAGCAAGTCGTTCTGCATTCTCGCACGCAGATCTTCCTTACAGTAATGCTTGCTACACTGCCGAATTGCTTGGTAATGCTTGGAATGGCTTGAGCAATGATTGAAGAGTCCAGCGCTACCAGGAAGATTGTGAGAGCCAGGGCGATGATCGTCAAGATAAGTTTGGCGCCTGAAGGATAGACTACCGTTTCCTGCTCGGGATTATTGGTGCCAATCTGATCTTGTCCATCCTGGAGATCCTGATTGCTTCCCTCGCCATTAGAGGCTTCGCCGTGCTGGTGATGGAGAGGTTGAACAGAGATCTTCGCTATTCGCTTTGGCGAGACGTCCTGCAGCTCTATCGTGTCGGTGCAAGACATCTTTGTCGATCGTCACTTGCCTGCAGGTGAATGATCGTTGCAGAACTCGAGAACATTGCTGTCGTGTCGGAGGAGTCATAGCTGTGTTGACAACGGCTGACAATCTTAACCCTAACCCTAACGAGAATCGGATGCCAGGTTCCGTTTGTGAGACATTCTCGCCAGCACAGGTGAGTAGCACAGTACGAAAAACTCAACAATCATGAGTACAAAGGGGCTGCGATGACGAC
The DNA here is from genome assembly GCF_010093505.1 of Neohortaea acidophila. NCBI lineage: Eukaryota > Fungi > Ascomycota > Dothideomycetes > Mycosphaerellales > Teratosphaeriaceae > Neohortaea > Neohortaea acidophila. Next base: position 906,690 of record NW_022985517.1, read on the forward strand.
TGCTCACCTACAACCAAGTCGATGGGGGCTTGCTGGATCGCAAAACTCTAGACAAGAAATGGACGGGTTCACGTACGACGATAGGATACAACTCATCAATCTCCAGCTTCCTCACGATGTCATTGCGCCGAACATATGGGGCGAGCTCAAAGCACAGCCGGCGCTCGTCTCGCTCAAATTGGGCCTCATGCAGGGGATTGAGTCGACGGCGAGTAATGATGCACTGGATCAAAATACCGTCCATTACGGAGAATTGGCGAAGCGGATTCGCGGTGGCTGCACCGCCGGCCAAGGGCTTGACGCCCTTTTCGCACTCTGTGAGCGCCAGGTCTTCCAGATCGCCAGAAGGGAGGATGCGTCCTCCAGAATACGTGACATTGAGATCACCGTGACGTTTCCCAAGGCTAGTCTCTATGGCGAGGGAGTAGAGTTGGTGCATTCGATCACGTGTGACGGGCAGGGTGCGCGGAAGACTCACTTCTATACATGGCGAATCAAAGAGATGAAAGTGATGACGCTGATTGGCGTCAACGCGTACGAGAGGAGGGCGAAGCAGCCGCTTGTGGTGCATCTTCAGTTCGTGCCCTCCGCGGAGCCCAAACTAGCGGATCGAACGTATTTGCAACAACTATTCGGGGTGGAGCAGAGCTTTGCGCAGGTATGTCCGAACGAAACCATGCGCAGGGTGAGAGGAAGGATACTGACTCCCATCACAGCTTATCGAAGATTCTTCGTTTGAGACGTTGGAGTCACTTGCCGAATGGGTAGTGAAGCAGCTTGCAGACAGACTGTCGGCTCAGAATATCCCTTGTGAGGTGATAAGGCTGAAGCTCGATAAACCGCGCGCCATTGCCTTTGCCGATCACCCAAGCGTGGAGATTACGCGAATGCTGGGGAATCGACAGCGGTAGATGTCCAGCAGCAGATTGGAATTGGTGGAAGGTCATGAGCGTGTTTGGATTGCAGGATTGTCGATGCTATAGGTTGTGGGAAGCAGCTATTGGAGCATCTTTACAGGCATCAAGCGGAGCATTTACCTATTCCGATGAGACTGGATGGTTCGCCGCAGGTAGTAGATTAAGTCAGTGTCGATCTATCAATATTTCAGAACGTTCAAACACCACCGACGGGGCTGTGTGCCGAGACATGCAGCAAAGTGAACAACTAGAAGCGTGGAACGACACACGTGCGGCATAGAGAGCTGTTCACCACTCACCAGGTGCGTTGGGACCTGCATGAAAGTCAGTTTGAGTTGCCTTCTGCAGCCGACGCGAGCAAGGTTTTCGGTGGGCAGGTTTTTTTGGCGCGTTTTCTGGAGCGCAGCATGGAGAGCGGAGAGGCCGTGGGGATCTCGCCCAGTCTGACGCTGATTTGGTGGGATGATCGGCACTGTGTGACAGCTGGTGGCGTCGCTGTCTGATCAATCGCCCTAAGTTACACCACGGCCGCTTTTGTCGGTGAAGAAGACAAACGCCGAGTGCATCGGGGAGGTCCTTCCGAGACCGCCGGCGACGATTCTGGCCAGCTGGCGAATTCCGAGGTGCAGATACGAGCGGGTGAGCGACGGAGCAAACGCAGCTCATTCCCGGGCCGTGAGAGGCGTCGAACGTGGGAAAAAGACGGGTGTTGGACACGACGTCGCCCAATCGCTGGGCTCTAGCGCACCCAATGATGTCGATTTCCCCAACGCTCCCCCCGTTTGGTCAGGGTTCAGCGGCGATGGTGGGGCAACCAGTCCTGCTCCCTCCAAATGATGTAAATAGCGGTCGGGCTCGAGAAAGCGGTGTTGGATTCTCCTTTTCTCCATACATTCATCATCCCTCTTGGATACTCATCGGCCTCGCGAGGTTTCATTGCTATTCGACCCAGAGTTGCTCCCGTGACGACTCGCACCTTCCTCGCACAACGCAAACCAACCCCGCCGGGAAACCTTGTTTGACGCCATCAACGCCCCGCATTGGGAAGGTGAGCTTCAGGGAACGACGTCCGTAAAAATTTCAGACCCTTCGCTAATCATCTTCTCTTCCTCTTCTCTTCAGACCACCAACGTCTTTGGACATCCTCTCAGAAATACAACGATCACACCACCCTTCGTCGAAACCCACATCCATCCATCAAAATGGCAGCCAAGAGCGCCCTGCCCTCTCACCTCAAGTTCTCCGCCAATGGAAACAGCGACAGCATCGACGGCGGCAGACATCATGGAAAGTCTCAGTCCCATGTGGTACGTTGGACCGTTCATACTCCCTTCTTCATCATCATCCCATACACCCATGTGAGGCGGAAAGAGGGAGGCTGCGGCGGAAGCGGGTGGCGATGGCTACGCCGAGCTTGTCAGACGCATTCACCGCGTTTGTTTGCTCCAGCGTGCAATCACCCCTCCTCCCGTCCTGGAAATCCTAGCGAGACGGCTTATGCCGCCAGCAATGTCGTTGTCTTAAAGGCAACCCCTCTTTCGCTTGGGATAAATACGGCGAGCTTGCTCTCCTGCACGCCTGGCCCTCCACCAACCCCCACCTTACCATGTCTTCACTCGCTCGTGCGACGTCCAGACTAACGTGTCCCTTTCACGAACAGGCTTTCGAAAACACTTCCACCTCCGTTGCTGCCTCGCAGATGCGCAATGCCCTCAACAACCTTGCAGACACCGTCAAGGACCCCAAGCAGAAGCAGGTACATCTTCCCTTCCGCGAGTGTCACCAACCTCTTCACCAGCTCACACATCTCTCCAGCGTTTCGAGACGGAAATGGACAACTTTTTCTCCCTCTTCCGCCGCTATCTGAACGACAAGGCAAAGGGCAACGAGATTGAGTGGTCTCGCATCGCTCCCCCCAAGCCCGAGCAGGTTGTCGACTACAACACCCTCAGCAACACCGACTCTGTCGAGTTCTTGAGCAAGCTCGCCGTGCTCAAGCTCAATGGAGGTCTCGGTACTTCCATGGGTTGCGTCGGCCCCAAGTCCGTCATCGAGGTCCGCGACGGCATGTCCTTCCTCGATCTGTCCGTCCGCCAAATCGAATTCCTCAACCGCACTTACGACGTCAATGTCCCCTTTGTCCTCATGAACTCCTTCAACACCGACTCCGACACGGCGTCCATCATCAAGAAGTACGAGGGCCACAACATTGACATCATGACCTTCAATCAGTCCCGCTACCCGCGTATCCTCAAGGACTCGCTCCTGCCCGCACCAAAGACCGCAGACTCGCCCATCTCCGACTGGTACCCTCCCGGCCACGGTGACGTCTTCGAATCCCTCTACAACTCCGGCATTCTCGACAAGCTGCTCGATCGTGGCGTCGAGATCCTCTTCCTCTCCAACGCCGACAATCTCGGTGCGGTTGTCGACTTGAACATCCTCCAGCACATGGTGCAGACAAAATCAGAATACATCATGGAGTTGACGGACAAGACAAAGGCCGATGTCAAGGGTGGTACCATCATCGACTACGAGGGCCAGGCACGTCTGCTTGAAATCGCTCAAGTGCCCAAGCAGTACGTCAACGAGTTCAAGAGCATCAAGAAGTTCAAGTACTTCAACACCAACAACGTCTGGATGAACCTGCGCGCCGTCAAGCGTGTCGTGGAGAACAACGAGCTCAGCATGGAAATCATCCCCAACGGCAAGAGCATCCCCGCCGACCGCAAGGGCGAGGCCGACGTCAGCATCATCCAGCTCGAGACGGCCGTCGGCGCCGCCATCCGCCACTTCAGCAACGCCCACGGTGTCAACGTGCCGCGTCGCCGCTTCTTGCCCGTCAAGACCTGCTCCGACCTCATGCTCGTCAAGTCGGATCTCTACACCGTCAAGCACGGCCAGCTCGTGTTGGACCCCACTCGCTTCGGCCCGGCACCGCTCATCAAGCTCGGCAACGACTTCAAGAAGGTGTCCAGCTTCCAGTCGCACATTCCCTCCATCCCCAAGATGATCGAGCTCGACCATCTGACCATCACCGGTGCGGTCAACCTTGGCCGTGGTGTGCAGCTGAAGGGCACGGTCATCATTGTGGCTACGGAGGGCCAGACCATCGACATTCCCCCGGGCTCCATCTTGGAGAACGTGGTGGTGCAGGGCAGCTTGAGATTGCTGGAGCATTAGAGACTTTCGGGAAGGATTGTGCGCACGTGACTTGGTGGATGAGAGAGAATTAGCATTGCGAAAAGGCGGCGTCGTTTTAACTACTTGCTTTGAAGAGATGGAAGAACTTTGTCGATGGCGAAAGAAAGCCGAGAACATAATATCTGTATGCAAGTATGACTCTGAACTCTGAGATAATGGAAGGTCGAAGATCTTTTGTCATACACCCGCTATGCTTGAAAGGATATACTCTGCGTCGCGGGTACCATCGTACACTGCTACACTCGTCCCATGCCTGCTCCACCCCTAGCCCATTCGAATGACACCCGCCGCAATCAACTTTTGAACCTTGCCGCGCACGTCGGGGTTCTTCATATGATCCTGCAACGCCTTCGGGTCTCCCTTGGCTAGACATATCATTAGCAAAACGTCCACACCGACACATCGAGATGGCAGATCGAAACTCACCCTGCTGCAGAATGCTCTGCATCACCGGATCCTGCAGAATCTGCATAATCTCCGGATCGCGCCCGATGCGCGCCTGCGCCTGCTCCTCCGTCTCGCCCTCGCGATCCTTCATCATCGCCTCCAGCGCCCGCCCGCTCTGCGCCTCAATCTCCCGCGCATTCTTGCCGTCCGCGTCGTGCTCGTGCGCCTGCGTGCACACGTCCAGACACCGGTTGTACTCCTTCATGGCGAAGAGGGCCTGCGCTTTGCGCAGGTAGGCGCGCACAAAGGCCGGGTCGATGGCGAGCGCGGCGTCGCAGTCCGTCACGGCAGAGGGGAAGGTGAGCAGTTTGATGAGGCAGGCGGCGCGGTTGCTGTAGCCTCGCGGGTCTCGCGGCGCGCGCTTGATCATTTCCGTGTACGCTTCGACTGCTGCCGGCCACTCGGTGTTTTTGAAGAGCTCGTTGCCGCGCTCGCGCGCCTCTTCTGCTTTTTGCGGGTCGATGTAGGACGTCACGTCGGCTTGTTTTTTCGCCTTCTCGGCGGCGCGCAGCTTCGTGAGGATGTCCGGAGTGCGGTGCTCGGTCAGACTGCGGCCGTAGAAGTCGATGGCGTTGGTCAAGTCGCCGAGTCTCTCGTAGGCACTGCCCATGCGGCCAAAGGCCTTGGCGATGATCTTGAAGTCCGCGAGCACCTCCCGCCCGTGCTCCACTGCTTCCTTGCAATCGGCTATGCAGGCTTCGTAGTCGCCTTTCTCGAACTGCGCGGCGCTTCGGTTGGTGAGGTAGGTGATGTCCTTGTGCAGTTCCCAGGCTTTGCTGTAGTGCTGAATTGCCTCGTCGAATTGCCGCTTCTTGTACGCAGCTGTGCCCAATGCCTTTTCTGCGTCTGCGTCTGCTTTCGCCTGCTTCGCCGCCGCCGCCTCTTCATCTTCCGGTTCCGGTTCCGGCTCCGGCTCTGGGGCCTTCTTCGCCTCCGACTTCGACGTCGGCCGCGCATCAGGCATCTGCACATCCTCCTCCGCCTCCTTTGCACCGCCCTGTTTCTGGAAGTCCTCCTCCGTAGGGATATGCATGTCCACCCCCAACAACACACTCATGACCTGCAAGAAGCGCGGATCGGAAAACATCTCCGTATTCGCATTCGGATTCCCACTCATCCCCTTCAACTTTGCCATGAACTGCGGATCCGCCAAATAGCCACTCGTCTTGGGATTCGCCGCCAGCTTCTCATACAACTTGGGATCGTTGAACATGCTGCCCAAACCCCCCGTGGGATCCCCACTGACCCCATCCTCCTTCATCTCCGCCTGGATGGCACGATTGACCGACTCCACGCCCGACTTGGCCTGCGCATTGTTCGGATCGAGTTTGAGTGCCTCTTCATACGCATCCAGCGCATCGACGAGGTTGCCCTCGCCATGGAGCGCGGCGCCCTTGCGGCCCCAACCCTTCGCCCAGTCGGGTTTGAGTTGCGTTGTTTGGTTGGCGTCTTCGAGGGCTTTGTCGAATTGTTTGAGCGAGGCGTAGGCGCCGGAGCGGTTGGAGTAGAGGACGTGGTTGGAGGGGTCTGCTTCGATGGCTTGCGAGAATTTCTCACTGCGGGATACGTTAGCAAATGAGTTGATTGAGACATGACGAACGATGTCACTCACATGGCGCCTTGGAAGTCTTTGGCGGCGAAGAGCTTGTTGCCCTCCGCTTTGAATGCGTCTGCCATGGCTGTGATGTGAGATCAAGACAAGGAGTTTGTTGAGTGAAGGAACAGAGGGAGGAAAGAGGGTAGGCGTGAAGAAGACCAGGCCAGCTGCTTCATCGATTCGTCGAAGTTTCTGGATGAAATGTTGCAGAAGCTATGACCACCTCCAAATGTGGGGAAGGCTGAGGCCTCACTCTCCAGAGTCATGTGATATCACTCGACAGCACTGTATGTACGCACATGAGTACAGCTCATTCTATGGCTTCACCACTTCCAAGCCTCATTACAACACCAAAGGTATATACACTCGCTTCCCAGGGAAAAGAAACAGAAGTGGTATCTCGAAACAAACACAAAAAACACTCCGCCGCCCCTCCTCACCCCTTCCTCTTCCAACCCGCTCCCTTCGTTCCATCCAAGCTCGCCCTCCTGCCAGCCATCTCCCCTTGCTCCCCCTCCTCTAGCTCTTCGACGTCAAAAATCGACTCGGCATCCACACTATCCGCCCGCAAGTACGGCACCGAGCTCCGAAAAGCATCCCGTCCTTCCTGGTACACGCGCAGCATGCCATCCTTCGCACGCGAAGCATGCGCCCGTCCGTGTGGATTCTAGCCGGCGGATGGCGTCACGCTGCGCTCGCGCTTGCTCATGAATCGGCCCAGACTCTTGTTCTTGGCGGAAGGCGAGTCGGTAGGAATGGCGCTCGAGGGGCGTAGACTGGCGGCGTCGCTAGGGGTGAAGCTCGAACGAATGACCACCGTCCCCTCGCCGACTTGCACCTCTTGCGTGCCGGAGTTCGTCTCGCCGAGGGTAAACGCGCCTTCGCCCAGGTCGTCGGAACCAAGCATGTGGCTGTTCTTCACGAGCACTTTGAACGTATGTCCCACGCTTGCGGAAAGAGTCTTCGACTCGTTGTCGAATACCGCCTCGCCAGTCTTCGCTTTGACGGCATCGGTCTTCAAAATCTCCTTGGCCCCACGTCCAGAGTCGTGCAACACTCGAATTTGTAGTTTGCTGTCGTGCGGGAAGCCCGTTGCACTCAGTACAGCAATGTTGGCCCGGCCCGACTCGCCCGCACTGCCACCCGCTGGCGAGCCTTGCTCGTAGCCAGCGGGCGAGCCCAATTGCGTTGCGCTTGTGCTGGCGACCGAGTTTTGCGCGACGTGACCATTCGGCCCAGTAGGATCCGTCTCCATACTCGTGTCTCTGATACTCTCAACCCCACCGGGCACTCCATCCTGCGACGGCGAGGATTGGTGGTGAGACGAAGATGTTCGCTTGAATCCCCTAGTAAGGAAGTTCCCGCCCTTCGCGACGCCCCCCACCGCCGCGCCACCGATGAACGACGCCGTTTTCACAGGTGCACCAATGATCTTGCCAGGGGCGTGGAATGTGCCAGAGAACGTCGAGGTGCCTTGTCGCGAGCGCACCACGTAGTCCGGCTTGAAGAGCATCTTCAATCGGATGGAGCCGCTCTTGCCGTCCAAATTCAGTCGCACCTCCTTCGGTTGGAAGGGCTCCAGCTCCTTGAGGTCGATGGCTGAACCGCCCAGATAGTCGGCTTTACTACCCACATCGTAATCGTACACATCCACCTTCAACCCGCCCGCTGTCCTGCTCCGGATTGGTACTTCGAAGAATTCGTTCCAGGCGGGCGAGAGGGTCTTCTTGATAGTCTTGGTCTTGTGCACTTCCTTGTCATGGTAGCGGAAGATGGAGTAAGGATCCGAGTAGCCGTTTCGATCAGCAGCCGGCAAGTCCGCCGCATCCAGAACCTCAACACGAAGATTGCCCGCGTTGTTGAAGCTTTCGCTGGCATCGAGCTGCATTCGGACCGGAATGTAGCGCATAGACACCGTCACCCGGTCTTCGCGGCCTTGGCCATCCTTCAGCGTGATCTGCGTCGGCGTGTACAAGCAACGCTTCAGCGAGTCCAGGGTTTGCCCAGTGATCTTCGTCTTGATCTCTTCGTCAGTCTCGCCTCCCTTCTGATCCTGCTTCGTGACCAGTCGCAGCGTCATCCGCGACAAGTCAATTTCCCGCACCATGGCGTCTCCAATTTCGTTGAAGGTGTAACTCGAAGAGGTGATCTTCGCGGTGGAGTACGCAGGGTACAGCATATCATCCATCAACACTTCCAGATGAGTGTGAGTGTGGGAGAACGTGCCCTCGATGATCCTGAACACGACAAGTCCGGATTCTGCAACCATATTAGCACGCCAATCGCTAGGTGAAACAAAGCCATCAAACTCACCGTATCTTGCTAGGTCCTCAGCCCCGATCTTGATCTTTGGCACCGTGGGCTCCTTCAGTTCGTCCGTCTCGGTTTGATGCTTCTCGTTCCTGTCCAAAGCCTTCACTGCGTCTGTCTCGGTCTTCGTAGATGTCGCGCTCGCCGCACTGGTTGTCCGGGCATGGTGCGGAGCGTTTGATGTTTCGCCGACAGCAGCAGCTTCCTCCTTCTCCTCCTCCTCATCTTCATCCTCCGGATTGACCACAGCAATGGTCGGGTAAAAGGCCACAGTGAAGTTCAAGGTACCCTTGGGCGCACCATGGCCGATGCGCAGGTGAGCCGAGATGACCCTGTCCTTGGTGTCGTGCACCAGGTACTCGCCGTCTTCGCCCTGTTGGATGAGCTCCGCAGCGCCAATCTCAATTTGGCCAAGCGTTCGATCCTTTCCAACGTTCTCCTCGTCCATGACTTCCACAACCAATTTCTCGCGGGGAGAGTGGACGGGTACGTAGAAGACCTCGTCGAATTGAGGATTGAGGTTGTTCTTCCACGTCACAGTACGCCCCTTAGGTATACCGGACAGAAGAACACGGGCGTACGGGTCGGATTTGCCGACGGTATCGAGATTCTTCAAGTCTTTGGCGGATTGGAAATGGAAGCGAATCACGCCGATCGGCTCGACGTAACCACCGCCGCTCATGGCACCGCGCAAAGCGACCGGCTTCCACTGCAAAGACATCTTCGCGCGTCCCGTCTTGGCCCCAGCAAGATTGTACCACTCCTGGCCTTTGTGCGTAAGCTCCAACAGATCATCGAGTTTGATCTGGTACGAGCCAAGAATCGGGTCAGCGGTGAGATCGCGGTCGTCTTTGATGACCAAGCCCAGCTTCGCCTTCTTGCGATCAGTAATGAGTAGTTCCTTCTTCGCATCCGCCCAGATGGGATTGTTTGTGCGTTTCAATTTCTGCGACGTCGCAACTTCTTTGCCGTTGAGGAGGAGTACGGCGTACGGGTTGAGTTGTCCAACGATTGACTTGGTTCCGTCGAGGTCCTTTGCTTGCTCAATATTGAACTCGGCGATACCCGTCAGGCTCTCTGGAGGTGGCCCTTCGGTTCCATCCGCTAGTTTCTGGCCTTCGAGGACTGGGAAGAAGCGAATGTCGCACAATACGGCGCCGCGCGACCGGCCTCCAGCCAGCACCTCCAGCTGTTGGTTCTCGAAATCGTTGCGCTCTCCGAGCTGGTCGAGGTTGAATACGGCCGTGCCGAGCTCCTTATCCTTGCGATATTCATTGTAGTCGAATACTGCAATCGTCAATGGCTCCTTCATACTGGTCAAGATGACATTGACGGTGTCGTTCCATCTTGGATTTGCACTTTGCTGCACCGTCTTCGTCTTTCCTAGGGCGCCACGATTGTTGATACTGACCACGGCGTAGGGATCAGGCGTGCCAGAGAATTTGTCAGGATTCTTGAGGCCTTGTGCGCCGTGGAACGTGACTTGGAGCACACCGATGGCTTGATCGACAGGATTGCCGGCCAGCATCTTGGCAATCTCGATGGGGAAGACATTCGGGTCGTACATCATCGGGGCGAGCGTGGCATGAATCTGTTCTTGAATGAAGCCTTCCAGGCCCGGAATGAAGTTGATGTCGAACCCGAGCATGTCGCCGCCGATAGGCTTGCAGACATAGTCAAACGTCGGCCGGCCCAAGAAGCAGATCTCCACCCGTTCAATATGAGGGAATTCCAGCTGCAGCTTGACCTTGACTCGCATGGTTCCGGAGCAAGCCATGTCCTCCACGATAATGTCCAGGCCCTTCGAGATCATGGCTTTGCCGATGCGGACTTCCAGCACCACTTTCGGATTGACTTTATTCTTGATCTGCCTCGCAGTCAGATCTTCGACGTCGTTGGGTGTGAAGCTGAACTTCCAGTCCATAAGTACTTCATCATCCTGCGTCTTAGGGTAAGTCTTGACGTGCTCCAAGCGAGGTGGCTTGGTACCCAACGTAAACATCTTCATCTTCATACTGTCCAGAAAGCCGGGAGTAGATGTACTGAGGACCTGATCCACCGAGCTGATGATGCTTGCGCACAGTACCGGGGCGTAGATGGGCCAGAATTTCGTGAGAAAGCTGTTGATCCACTCCAAGGACTCCGTGTCCGTTTCGAGCTTGTTCAACGCCAATTCGCGGGAGATGTCGTCCCGAAAGTTACGCCGCACGCGTCGGAGGGAAGTTCTGTAGTACGTTCCACATGCCGCCATGACGAGAAAAGTCCATCCCAAACCTCCACCGAGCACAGCCACCACCCACGAAGCCAGACAGGCAAAGACGATGACGGCTGCGTTGTGGTACCAGTCGCCAAAGAACTTGTCGTCGAGTTTGCCCTCGAGCATGTCTTGGTGATCGAGCAGAGTGTGTCCTTCTTCTTCTTTCTCCGTCGGGTGGCCGAAACGAGGCGCCCAGCCGGTCTTGGAGTATGGGCTATTTGCATCCTTGCCGACATGACCATTGGCGGCGGTGGGAGAGGGCGGCTCGAGGACTGCGCCGGCCTTGGTCGCGGGTGGGAGGTCGTAGCCAGCGGTCTCACCATCATCCTGGTCAGAGGCCAAGGTTGCAACCTGGTGCTTTCTGTGATGTCTTTGAATTGGGGCTTGCTGCACAGATGGTCAGCTGGATGCGGGGGAGAAAATGAATGCAGAGTCTTGTCATACCGCTTTCATCTGCGCCGCCTTCTCTTCGGGAGTGGCATCGGGGTCGAAGGAGAAGGTGGGTGCGCCAGCAGCTTTGGCGGCATTCATGGCCGTCCGCTCGGCCGCGTCAGGCGTTACACTGCTGTGAGGGTCATTGGCGGCTTCTATGGCGCCTTGAGCCTTGAGATCTGCGACGGAGGTGCTCGTCGCCATGTTGACCGTGTCCTCTCACCGTGCAGTCGGTGAGTTGAGAGTTTCAATGCTGGAGACACCAATGGCGGAGCTCTGGCGGAGGAGCTCCAAACTACCTCAGCTCTGAGCCTCCCACGCAGCGTGGAAATGAACAGAGAGAGAAGGAGTGAAGTGAGTGAGCTTGTCCTCTTCGGAATGCGCGTTTCGGAGGGTGAAGAGGGAAGGATGGCAGAGTCTCGGCGAGGAGGAGGGCGCGGTGCAATAAATGAGCTAGTAATCGCCGTAAAGCGTGGAGCAAGCTCGGTCAATTGCGCGGCTTGAGTTTGCGCTAGCAACCTAAATTGCGCCAGCTCTTGACTCACGGGTCTGTGGCAGTACAACCAAATCGCGTGCTACGAGGGAGTTTCGAAGGAATATAGTGAGCGTGAAGTGGGGGAGAACAGACTCGTTCAGAAGCGACCCAAGCTAGCTGGTTGGCTGTGTCGCCAAGGCACGGTTCCTGGCTCCTGTGAGACACCTCAAAGGCGTGCGGCCAAGTAATGAAGCTCGTTCCAAGATTCCCGCACGCTGAAACGTGCAGGAATCGGGCAGCTGAAAAGGCTAAAAGAGATCGTGCGCGATCTCCTCCAAATGCTGCGCCGCAAGTGGCGCTTGTCCAGATCGGCCCATCCAACCCAGCAGTCCACAGCCTCACCTCGCGCTCTCCGTTACGAAGCTCAGAGCTAGCGATGGAATTGACGGAGTTATCAATCATCAGAGCAATTGCGCGTCAGCCTGCCAAATTTGGCGAGGGGCGGTATCGTGTTCGGCTCACCGCGACAGCATACAACACATTGAGCATACGGGAAGCCGTCAATGACCGAGGCCTGCACGCTCTACACATGTAGCAACAGACCGAAAAAAGGCAGCGTATGTATCGCCCGTATCTGTTCCACAGTCCTGTAATCTTAACGACTGTAGACTTTCAAAGGCGGTCCGAGATCAAAGGATGTCGGTCGATCTAGGCTGCGAGCAGCAACACGACGTGGTTCCCATTGGGCTCCTCCGTCTTGCCGCTGCTCTGCCTTTCCTTCAGCTCTCATGGTGTCTACCCACCAGGAGTAGAGGGAGAGAAGGCCGTTGTCAGCCACTCGAAGCATAGGCATTACAGAAACGTAGCAAATGCAAGATGATAGGTGAAAAGACGTGTCGGTGAAGTTAAACAGCCGCTGACACGGGTGTGGCCTTTGTCGATAGAGCTAGCTCGTCTGCAAACATGACAGTACTGGCCGTCGATCCATCGGATGCCTGTGTGTACCATTAGCCCCTGCCTCATCCTAAGCTCACTTCAGACTAAACACCTCACTCACCTCCCATTGTCATCACTCTCGACCCAGCACACCTCTTATCTGCTCGCGCTCCACACGCCCTTCAAGAACCCGTCCTTCTGCGCCAATCGGTTCACGCAGTCGTCGCTCTCCCCCATCGCCCGCACGAACCCGCTCAGGGCGTACACCTGGTTCTCGCCCGTGTAGCGGCCGTTCTCATCGACTCTGCCGACGCTGATTTGTACCGCCGCGTGGTCCTTGGCTGTGATGATGCGGTTGGTTGCGCTGCACTTGCGGGGGACGTAGCTGCACGGAGGGGGTTGGGGTTAGTGCGATGTGCGATGTGAGGCGTGGGAGGGGGGTCAGGGGAGATTTACAGGTCGACGAGGTCACCGCGTTCGTTCTCCATGGTTGCTGAGTGGTGATGGGAGTGTGGTGAGTGTGGGTTTGTGTATTGCGTGGTGAGACAGTCGTGTGCGGTAAAAGTTCGAAGGTGAAAAGTGCGGAGCGGAATTCGGAAGTCTTGGCGCGAGATTACCCGATTGGGAAAGTTTGGTGATGAGAAGCCCTCTTGCACTTTCGTGAACGCCTTTCTGTTTCGCGATTTCATCGACATTCAATTTATGAGTCTTTCAAAAATCACCGTCCATGCTCCCATGCGCCCCCGCTATGCACACAACCAATTTGACACTCATGCCATCACAACATCAAGGCAGCAGCGACGAAACCCAGCAAGGCAACGATACTGCCAGCCACCACCGTCGAGGCTTTACTAGAGCTCTCATTTCCCTGCACGAAATCTGAAGAGGCCGAGGGCGCGGCAGCAGATTCCGCCCCAGTTTGGCCTTGCAGTCCTTGGTTGCCGATGCCATTCAGTCCAGGCACCGTCTGCTGGGTTGCTTGAGCACCAGACGCGGTCTTGTCGGGATTGTAGTCCGGGTCATCGCCTGAAGCGAAGAGAGAGCCGAGGATGGTCTTGTTGTTTCCGATTGCCACGTCGCTCTGCAGCCCCTCGGAGTTGGTGTAGTAGTAGGCCTGATTGCCATTCTGCTCGACACTCGATGGCGGACTGTAGCATTCCACAGATACCTCTTCCACCACGGCATAGTAATACCCGTTCTGCATGTACGGGCTGCTCCAATCGATGAGACCGCCCGCCCAGTCGATCGTGCCCTGCCCATTGGTAGGCAGACCCGCTGGCCACAGAGAAAGCTGCACGCGTGCCGGCGTCTGCGGGTAGTGATACTTGTTGTCTGTTGTGTTGAATGTCTCGTTCTTGTAGACGGTGCGACCCACCACGCCATCGATCGCCCAGCTCATGTAGTCCGGCTGCCAATCAAAGGTATACGTATGCGAATTCTGCCAGGTGTCGGTGGTAGAGATGTTGAATCCATTGGTATATTCCGTGACGCCTTGCCAGTAGAAATTGCTCTGAGCGATGTCCACATCCGCCCCGACAAACTCCCAGTCGATCTCATCCTTGACATCGCTCATCAGGATGAACGCCGTGACAACGCCTTGTCCCTGGCTGGTGCTCATTGTAGCGCTGATCTTGCCGTACCAAACGTAATGCGTACTCATCAGCAACGTCCCCACGGTCCCCTGCGCCAGCGTAAGAAGCAAGCTGTCCCCTGCGTATGGCACTACTGTGCCACTGCTGACCCAATTGGCAGTACTCGCATCGCCCAGATATTCCGTGTTCGAAACGACGTCGTCGAGAGACGTCAACTTGTAGTTCTCGCTCTTGCACACGGGCTTCGCTGTACATGATTGTAGATCGTAGGAAGACTGAGGATCGCAGCCTCCGAGGCAGTATGCGCCGACTCCGCATTGGCCGTACTGGGAGCAACATGGGGTGCTCGCTGGACAGGGATTTCCCGGCCAGCAGGCTGAGCCCGCAGAGCCGACGCTGAGCAGAGCTGCAGCTGCAGCAAAGCGGAGGAGAGGTCGTCTCATGCTGGCAAAGAACCGACGATCACTGCGTGGAGTGCAGCGTTGTAGTAACGTGCAGACCGTGCTCGTGGAGCAACGTCGTATTCACCCCGTCCTGGAAAGCATATACGAATGGAAATAGACAGATCTGCGTCAAACAGGAAACGGTCTTCCGTACCGACATCTTTTATGTCGCCATCTTCCACCTGCCGAGCCAAAAACAGATCCAAGGTCGTCTAGAAAGTCCAAGGCTTGGAGAGGGATCTGGCTGCACGGGGCAACGACATGACGAGTCTCGGCCAATCAGGTTGAAGCTTGCTAGCGCAAGTCTCGCCAGGCTCGCAGCCTCATGGATCGAGAGGTGAAGAGCATTTCCAAATATGAACCATGAAAAGAGCTACGGTACGGTGGTAAGTCTTGGATACATAGCGTCGTAAAAGGTCGTGAGCATCGTCAATTGTGGCAATGATAAACGTGATGTCGCCGCACTTTATAGCCTGACTCTTCCACTTGCTCCCCTTCCTTGTCAACGATGACAACATAGTCATGCTCCGAAACGACAGAAGAACTGCTCGCGGTGCTCGGTGCGTGTGAAGACGGCGCTCGTATGCTTTCACTCCTCGATGACTCAGACATGTACAGCGCCCTGTCGGGCCTCATCTCCCGCACCCTCGGTCGCTCCCTTTCATAAAGCAGCTCTCGATCGAAAGACGACTGTGGCCTGAGCTCAATCACGTTGTGTCGTGGCGGACCGGATCTTCGCTTTGACACTAGTGCGTTGGGAGTGATTGTGATGGTACGGTAAGGGACTGACTGTGAAGCTGGAGAGTGGGGTCGAATGAGCTCCTTGGTGAAGGACTTTGCCGCGTCGTGTTTGTGTGGTGTAGTCGGTATCAGGTCATGATGACTCGAATGATGGCTGGAGTGGTGACTTGAGTGTACACTCAAATGGTCGATTTCTTGGAGGTCAGAGTGACGGCTCGAATTGCCCGACACTGCCGACCCGACCTTGGAACCAGACCTCGATAGCACAGCAGAATGAGCCGTCGAACGTGCAACTGATGCACTCTCAATCGTCGTTCGCGATTCGGACACTTCTTTCTCCTCGACTAAGAACACTTTGGACCTGGCCTTCGAACCCGCAGTACTGCCGCCCAAGGGCTTCGCGGTCGAGGTCTTGGACGAAGGCGTCGCAGAGCGAGACCTGTGGCTACCAGCATGCGAACCAGAAACCACTTCGATGTCTAGTACTCTGCCTCGACTCGAACGCTCCGTGCCGGCCCGAGAACCGTGCTCGGAGCGACGTGCCGATTCCGAAAATTCCTCCATAACCACTATTCGCGGCTGCTCATCGTGAGCGTGGAGATTGGCTTCCGTGAGCCTTGCTGATCCTGCATGGGAATGCGCTCGGCTATGCTGCGAATGATGGGAGGCCGCAGCCTCAGAAGCACGCGAGGTATGCCTTGACCCAGCATGGCTCGGTGAAGGTCGAGCGCCGACTTGCGAAATGCTGTCGTCCGGATGCACGCTTGGGGCGGAGTGCGATACCGTGGATCTGGACGCAGGAAGGTACTCTTCCCGCCGTGACGCCTTTGAACTGACTTGCGAGACACTGTCGGCAGGCGCGACGCTACGGTGCGCGAAGGAGGCTTCGGACGTTGCTTTTTCGATCAGAACCTCTCTGTAGCCGGCGTGCTCACTCTCTCTCACACTCGCATCAGACCTCGGACGTCGAATGGTGGCGTGAGAGTGCTCCGAATGGCGGGAATGCGCGGAGTGGTGGGAGCGGTGTGAGCCATGTTCAGACGGCGGCGCAAGTCTCGACTCTGTATGGGACGGCGCGTGGCTTCGCGAAGCCGCTACAGACATTTCCGCAAGGTTCTTTTGGGAGGGAAAGAAGAGAGCGGCGAGCGACGGAAGTTGAGGCTGCCAATGGCGTCTTTGTCACCAGGAGCCGCCATGTCACACGCTTCCTCAGCAGTGCATTAGTTTTGCAGCACCAGTACGCGGCGGGATTGGGATGCATTCGGGTAAACTTCGGTCCCCTGCATGCATAGTGTCGGAACAAGCAGGGCGCCTGATAGCATGAAGCCTACCTTGGGGGCGAAAGGATCGGTCGATGCTGCAGATGGGAAATTCAGCCTGTCTCCCGACAGTGTCCATGTCTAAGGGAGGCATGGGTAACCGGCGAGACGCTTCCCAGGACCAACAAGGCCATTCTAGGCTCTGGAACAGCTGGACTGGACGCAGGATCAGCGCTCCACCTAGCAGTCAATGCAGGGCTGTCGGACCGGCTGTCAGACCCACCACTGCGCTCGCCCTTATCTCCATCCTGCGACATGGAGTGGTTGTTTGCTGGCCAGTCTTTGGTCAACCTTGTCTCTAACTCTATACCTCGACTGCGCCACTGGCCGGGAGGCAGCGGGCCCGGAGCGGCAGGTGGCGAGTGGTCGAAATGTGGCTTGCCGGGCGCGCGAGCTTCCGGAGGGCAAAGCCACATGCACAGTCCAGTCCGTGCCAGTCATCAAGCCTCGGCATCCACTTCATTCACGTCACGTTTGCTTGACACCACCTCTTCTTCACATGCTTGCGACGGGAAGCGCGCCCGCACGCACGGCTCCAAGCCCGGTGCAGGGCTAGCGTGGACGAGTAGGGAGCGAGTGGCAGCCGCACAGGCCTCTCCTGGCCCATGGAGCTGAAGCTTTTCTTTCCTTCTGCTGCTCATGGTTGTACCCCGCACATCTCCTCCACCACCCCTCATTCTCCACGAGATCGATGGCGTGGAACGACGTCAGGCTACTCGTGGTTGCATGTCCCCCCTCCACCTGAACCGCCCTGCCGCTCGGCCATTTGCGCCGTGCCCGTCCCTCCAATCGACGCGCCGGCGTGCAACCCTGTTTTCGGCGTCGCCAGTAGGCCGTTGATCTGCGTCTCTCCGCGCCTGCCTATTGCTTGCCCTTTTGCCTGCCGCTTTCCCCTTCTTTGCCTGTCCTGTCCGCTCTTTGCTTCCATTTATATTTCATCTCGGTCGTACCTCCGTACACGCTGCTCGTCTGTTTGCGCCTTCCTTCGCTCCTCCCTGCACATAGCCTCCCGGCCGGCTTGCACCTTAATCAAGTCGCACCTGCCATGCACAAGTCATCCTTGTAACGAAGGCAATGCGCCCCCACCCTCGCACTATCCTTACCTCTGCACACCGCCCTGCTACCCGTCATCCGAGCGGTGTCACCGATCCGCCGCCATGTCGTACGTACCATCCCTCCACCAGCCCTATTGTGGAAGTCAATGGTGGCACCGGGTGCCTTAATAACCCTCGCACCCGCCTGACTCATCAGCCGTTCCTTGACTGACACGCTCACGCTTCCCTTCCAGTCACCCTTCTCCCAACCCCAAGCGGAACATCAATCCCGCCGCTGCAAATCAACACACCTACGCCGCCTCGCCCTCTCAACTCTCCCTTCCCCCAGAGCTCCACTCTGCACCACTTGTCAATCCATACCCCGCTGCATACGGCTACACGCCTCATGACCCTTCGGCCTTCGCTTTCCCTCAACACCCTCCGTACCGACCATCTCTTCAAACTCACGGCCTGACCCAACCACCGCCGCCCCCGCAACCATCCAATGTCTCTCCAGCGAGTTCGCGCAAGCGCAGAGGCTCCGATTTGGACCACCCGGGCTCCGCTTCCAGCACTGCCAGCGCCTATATACATCCCACGGGTCTAGGCCCGCCAGGGTCGGAGGTGGATCTGGGATTGGGGCCGCCGCATGGCCAACAACAGAGCCCGGTCGTCAAGAAGGGACGGACAAACACGCCGTGGACCCCTGCCGAAGAGCAAAGACTGAAAACTCTGCGAGACGCAGGCAGTAGCTGGAGTGAGATTGCGCGGACTTTTCCAGCGCGAACGGAGGGCAGCGTGAAGAAGCATTGGTACAAAGTGCGACATTCCCACTCCCGTCTCACTATCTCTTTCTCCCTTTCGATTCATCGATGGCCGTAATAGCTGACATCTCGTTTCTCCGTTCCACAGGACATGCACTACGCCGAGTTTGCGGAAGATGAGGTCAGCAGTTTCGTTCGCCTCACCACGCGAGACTTGTTGAACGTAGGACACCCTTGCCACTAACCGCTTTGAACAGAGCGCTGCGCTTCTACAAGCCATCAAAGACTACGACAACAACAAGTGGAAGGTGATTGGGGCGAAAGTGGGCAAGCCGGCGAAGGTATACCTTTCCTCGTCCGTGGGTGTTGAGTCGGAGACGCATGAATGCTGACGATTCATCCCAGGCTTGCGAACAGTTTGCAAAGGAGCAGGGTTGGAAGGTGTGATTCACACCAGGTCGGACTGGAACAACGATACCATTGTGGACTGTTACTTATCAGTGCGTCGACTTCAAACGCGTACTCGCATGGCGCTAGGCTGGCACGGGCGAAGGAAAGGAGGAAATGGCCGGTCTGTGAATGTGATGCAGGGATTTGTCCATACCTGTACCTATGGGTTCTTCTCCGGCGTTAACGGTCTGAGCCGCTGGCTGGCTAGCTGCACGGACATCAACGAATCAGAGTCCGTATGGGTGTTATACGACTCAAGCCTTAAGCCTTACCTTATTATGCTCCCGGCTGCAATATCATGATGGAACTATGGTGATGGCGCTTATGAGTGAAATGACCATCATTTCGATCATAGCAGATTCCCTCCAATCCACTGATTGACAGCGTATCCCCGGAACTGCTTCCCAGATGACTGCGATGTACTGTTGAACGGGGAGTGAGGAAGCCGCTCCCACATCACGTGCTCGGCTTCCCCGCGGAAATCGGAAGTGACTTCCCCCACGCCTTCGGATGGCTGTAGAGCCGCTCACCACCATCCTCATGCAACCAAGGCGACGCTACGTCTTTGATTCATGCAGGAACGACATGCTGTTCTCGGGGCAATTGGACCTTTTGGGCGGATCGAGGGATGATCGTTGGTCCCAACGTCTTTGGGCTGATCGTCAACCCACCCCGGTCTATAGCGTGGCCTGCTTCGAGCTTTCTGCTGCTCCTGGCTGCCCATGATGGCGACACTCGCTTGTCGCGTGGCTGAAGTAACGTTTTGTCATGTTCTGGAACGTGTCAGTCAGCCACAACGTTCACAACACTTTTGCAGTACTCTCGAGGTGGGTGCAGAAGACGGCGACCAGCCTCGCCAAGCGGTGCAAGCCACGCAGTCAGGTCGGAAAACCTGCTTCACCAACTGCCGACAACTTGGGCCCCGGTCAGTGATCGGCCTTTCACCTCCCCCAAACCATGCATGTCCTCGCCCTTCTTTTCTATTTTCCGCAGCAATTGGTGCACAGCCTCTTTCGCTTCTTAAGCATACTTGCGAAGCTTGTCTCTCCCCCCCTCAACACTGTGGCGAATGCGATGCATGCTGCTTCCTGAAACATCGCGCTATGCCTCATGCACCTTTGCATGAGCCACTCACCCCCCGGCTCGCGCCCATCGGAAGAGGCTAGTAGTCGGCCGGAAACCACATGGCCGCCACTATCCATGCGTGGGCACCGGCCTCGTGTGGAGCCTGCACGAACCTGCATATCGCCCTGCCTTCCCCCGTCTCCCGCAACGTCACCCACGCCCGGATGTTGCCAGCCCAGGGTAGGCACCGCACACAGCCCTGTCTCGACCGATCTGCCCGCCGGCGTCTGCTTAGATGGCGCACGCAAGGGCGCTGCCCACGCTTCTGGCCAATCTTCGAGCGCCCGCTGCCCTGCTCTCCCCTGCTGGTGTAGACTGTCGTTCTGCATGGCGATGATCCCAACCGGAAACATACTCGTTGCTGTCCGGTATGGTTCGATCCGAATGTCGTCGTCCTCCCTCCCTTGTTAGCGGGTCTAGTATTAAATGCTCTCCGATGCCGCCATTGCTAGTCGGACTGTCCAGATATTCCACCTTTTCATGCTTTCGTCATTGTTACCTCTCTGCTTAATTCCACCACAATCTTTCCCATCCCAACACGCCTCTCACGTCCCTCACTCAACGTCCAATCGCCAGCAACGTGGCGCTGGACGCATTGACTGCACCACCCCCGAGCATCCCCTCCACCACGTCGCCATCACGGCTTTGTCACTCGTTGTCTTTCCTCATTCCCCGCCAGCGACTCCAGAAGAGGCAAGCGGCCTAACTTTTGGCGACGGGCGATTCGAATGCAAAGTTGTCGCGCTGGCGAGACAGCCGCAGTATCCGGATTTTAGCTTCGACTGTGCCGCTCATGCTCAGCAAACGCAAGAGGAGGACGGGAGTCAGGTGAGCACATCTTTGATACGACCGCAGAAAGACCATCATGAAGAGAAGTCGTGCTGATGCTGTGGCGTTGGTGTAGGTGACAACTAGCGACTATCAGCAGCTGCTCACGCAGGGTTTCCAGCCTTCCAACGCGTACCTACAGAGTCAAGGGCAGCCCTCGGCGCCGTTGGGTCAGTATCAACAGCATGGTTTGTCAGGCATGTTGCCGTCACAAATGCCGGCAGCAGAGTCGCAGTATCTTATCGAGCAGCCAATCGTTCCATCGCAGAGGACGAGACATATGTCTCACGTGGTAAGTCAATGTCGTATTCCCAGAGACCCCGTGCATCCGAATATCCAACTGATTGATCGTCGTCTAGTCATCTTCTCACTACGGCACACCATACGAAAGCCCTTCCATGCTCGCGTACCAACAATCTGCGCAACAGCCGTCGCGCAAACGTAGTCGCGCAGAAATCATGGCCACCTACGATTACGCAGGCCTGCAGCAACTCCAAGCGCACGCAGCGGAACAGCTCCCGGTCGAGCTCACGCCGCACGGACACCACGCGCAGCTCCAAGCCGGTGCTGGCCTCTCCTACCCGCCCTACGAGGTGGCGAGGCAATCTACAGAGCACCCCCAGCCCACACACCCAATGCGGCAACACGCCAGCCAATCCCAATCCGAACCACAGTACCACCACCATCGACCTCCAGCTCGGCACCGACCCACATCTCCAACGCCTAATGTTGCCGCCTCTGCAGGTGGCGAGGAAGACAGGAGCGGCGCGCCAAGTGTGGTTGGCCAACCGGGGATGCCCGCGCCGGCTGTACGACCCAAAGGACCGAAGCTCAAATTCACGCCGGAAGACGATGCGCTGCTGGTGGCGCTGAAGGAGACGAAGGACCTGACGTGGAAGCAGATTGCGGACTTCTTTCCGGGCCGGAGTTCGGGGACGTTGCAGGTGCGGTATTGCACAAAGTTGAAGGCGAAGACGACGGTGTGGACGGATGAGATGGTGAGTTTTGCGTGTGGTTCCTTACTTTGCGCGTCGTGGGTGAATTCGGTATTCATGGGGTGACGCGGGCCGACGAGCAGGTTTAGGCGAAGACGACTGGCAACTGACTTTGGGTCTACTTAACAGGTGTCACGTTTGCGAAATGCGATGCACGAGTACGAAGCGGATCGGTGGAGGATCATATCTGCGAAAGTGGGGAACGGATTCTCGGCGGCAGCATGTCGAGAGAAAGCCATGGAGGTGGGAGAGGAGGGCGAGGATAATAATACGCAAGTCGCGAGGAACGTGCGGCAAAGGTTGGACAGCGCGCAGGGGTGAGGGCTGGCATGCCTGATCGGACTGACGCAACCGTGGAATGGGCAGCATGCACGCTGTCGACTTCTTCCGTTGCTGCATAGCTTGGCACGTACCGGCGATTGTGGACTGGCAGATGGAGCTTGTCCGAATCGGGCAGGAGTGGGGTTGCATTTTCTTTTTCTTGTTCGCACTGTGGCGGGCCACGATGCGATATGAATGTACGAGAATTCTACGAATTATGCGAATTATTGGAGCGAGAAACTTAGCACGGTATATGTACGCTCTGAGTGTTTTCAAAGACAGTGGAGGTGAAAGCGCCTTGATAGTCGCATACTCGTGGAGAAGAATTGTGACGTGCGAGAGTTGATGGTTGGGGCGTGGGAGTCGGGTGGGACTGACCCGAACTGTTTGGTGATGTCAGGCGCCCAAATGCACGTGACGAGGAGTTTCTGGTGGATCATAGCCCAAGAAACTCCACCAAGTGCACGATTCCCGAGCGTAGCTCTAATATATTGAGCACTTGTATTGCCGCCCCTCGGCCTGTGCGCTTCCACAAAGATGGTGGACGCAGCACGGAATATCAGACATTCCCCATGGGGAAAATCGTTAACGTAAAAGCGCTACAGCTGTCAGGCGCAATCTGCCGAAACTCAGTGCTCCACCCTCCGCGAGCCTGTTCTCACGACACGCCTAACGCGCACTCTCCTCCACTCGATAGCTCAGCGGAATCATTCCTACAGGCCAGACAAAACTCAAGAACCAAAGACATGACCCCGCGAGGACGGGCGTCTACTCAGTCGTGCCATGAATGGCCGCTAGGTCATTCAAACCCTTACCCACGGATCGGCGGTTTCGAGATGGCGTCTCCGGTGCAGCAGCATCTGCGCGCTGGGCAGCGTTCGCACATCACCAGCTTCCGCGCGCGGCGCAGAGTGGTGGAAAAGTCGCTGAAGATTCCCGGAGGTGCATAGGCCGACTCTGATCGGTGATTGTCCTCCTTCTAGCCATGGATCGTGAGATGCGACTGGATTTCACGCAGTGTTCCGCTTCCTCTCATAGGCCCCGCATTCTATTCGACGCTTCGCATGCAGTACGTGCAGTGCCGTCGCTGAAGACAGCCCGGAGGCGCCCTGGTCTGTCGCATACGGTCCTCATTTCGCCCTTGTGCCGGCTCTCAGGTGGTGCCGCTTTCGCACAGTGTCACATTTTCCCATTTTGGCTCACGCGCTCGCCGGCTCTCCGACGCAGTGGAGTCTCTCAAGTTTCCCGGAAGCGCCAGACTTGTCGCGCTCGGTGGCGGCATGCCAATATAACCAGTAAACACCTGAGCATGTCCGTCCACCCAGCGCGCGAGGGGTCAGCGACACCTGCAGGTTGCCCGCATACTCTCGGCACTCGCGCTCGGGATGATGCACTGACGCTGGCGGCCAACTCTTGGTGGATCCCACACAGTGGGCAAACGAGCGAAATGTTCCCCTTTGAGCTTTGCTCGATCCGTTCGGCAGGTTTTGTGGACGTGGACCTTGGTAGGGATGATGCCCTGTGCCTCGATTGCCGAGCTCCCACACGAGCGAATCTCGTTCCCCCGTCTCCTACAAAAGGAATCGTTTTCTCCTTTCTCTTTTGTTCCTTGCTCAGCTTCGTCCAGCATCTTCGTCACTCAAGACCATCAACTAGCTTCATCAACTCATCCCTTTCTTCCATCCATCAACCAGCTTCATCACCCGATCCCTCTCTTCCATTCCAACACCCACAAACACACATCCACCACACAATGGCTCGCACCAAGCAGACCACCAGCCGCGCAAAGCCCACGCCGGCGGATCTTACGATCTTCCCCAACAACAAAAAACTGTGGAAGCCCGAGGATGTAAGTCGTCTTCCCCGTATGGCGCTGGGGGGTCGCAACGCTCAACCCCTTTGTCGTCCCCATCTTCCCACGTTATGCCGGCTGCTAATCCAGTCAACTCCAGGTCCGCTTCCTCATCGAGCAGCACGCCCAAGAGGTGAAATACGACGACATCAAACTCTGCCGCACAGGCATGAGCATGCGCCTGAAGATCTTCAAGATCGTAAGAGCCGCGGAGAAAGTGTGCGAGCGCCGAATGGGAGTGGCATACGACGAGGACATCTGTCAGGTGGTGTTTGACAAGTACGGCGCCTGGATTCGTGAGTCTCCTCTCTGCCGTGTAATCGGGCCGAGCTAACCTCTCTGCGTTCCAGGCCTCGACAGCACCCTCAGGTCGCCGCGGAGGAGGGCCGTCAGCCGCCACCGCCGCCGCCGACAAGCCACGCCTACCACCGTCGCTCCCACCGAAAGTGGCCCGGTCAACGAGGCCTCTCCCGCCCCGGTCAACGAGGCCACTCCCGCCCCGACCAAGGAGGCTTCTCCCGTCCCGGTCAAAGAGGCCTCTCCCACCCCGATCAAAGAGGCTTCACCCACCCCAGTCAAGGAGGCTTCTCTCGTTCCGGTCAAGGAGGCCTCTCCCGCCCCCGTCAAGGAGGCCTCTCCTGCCCCGGTCAAAGAGGCCTCTCCCGCCGCGGTCCCTGGCAGTTTCGGCATCTCCAGCTTCACGCCGATCAACGCCACACCGGCCAGGGAGACCTCTCCCGCCCCGGTCTATGGCGGCATCCGCGTCTCCAGCTTCACGCCGATCAACGCCGCACCAACCCGCAACGTCAAGAGTAAAGTCTCCGACGAGGAGGCCGACGTCGCCGCGACCTTGATCGCCATGGCCACCGGCGCCCGCGCCAGTGATGCGCCCCAAAACATCTTCGACCCTTTCACTCCGTTTCGATTCCGCCCTCTGCCTCCGCGCTCCCCTCCCCGCCGCCCGAATTGAGCTGAAGAGGCCATGAGCGTGTTCTCGGCCGGCGATCGTCTCATACGAACGAGGCGTGAGCGTGCTGGCAGGCACAGGAGTCTGCTTTGTTTTTTCTTGCTTCGCGCTCGATGGAGATTTTGAGTTTTTGGAGGGGTTGTGGGATCTACAGTACAAACGTGGAGGATGGCGTTCTTGTGGACGAAGGTATCGTATAGCTTAGCACTTTGGCACAACAATCAACAGGTTTCAATCTACTGTCCCTTCCATGACAGTCCTCATCTTGGAATTGTGTAGGAATGTAGGATCGACGAGTGCGTGGGTGAGGGTATAAGAGTCTTGGTCTGAGTGCCAATTGTCAAAGCTGCAAAGTCTGGTACGTTACTGACTCATATGTACAAAGACTCGCTCCCTCTCCTCGAATGTGACCAATGCTTGAGCCAGGAAGAAAGAAATGCACAATGCTCCAAGTGTTCGTTCTCATGACAATCCAGCCGTGACATCGCGTTCCAACATCACATCATCAATCGTGTTCCTTCATTTCGAATCGGCAGCGTCATCGTTTGCGTGCTTTCCTCCTGGCCCACACTCGTTCATAAACGGCGTCAACATCCTGCAAGTCCTACTGATCATGATAGACCCGATGCCCAATCGACTTCCGGATCTTCTCCCGCCTCCTCTCCCTCTCCCGCTCCTCCCTCGCAAGGCGCAGCGCCCGCACCTTGGCCCGCAACCGGCCCGTGCCCACCCAATACGCTCGAGATCCGCCGGTGAAGGGGATAACAAAGTGTCGCTGAGCTCGCACCACACTACGTATAGGAAGCTCTTGTGATCCTTCACGGGGCGAGGACAGGCTTTTCATCAACTCTTGACTCTGGCGCGCTGAGAGAGTCCGCGTGCTGGTACCGACGTAATGCCGACGGTTGTTGCTTCCATGTCGGTCGATTCCCAGGCTGTTACCGACCAGGAAGCCGCCGGCGCCGCGGAAGCCAGGGAGACGTTTGCTCATGGCTCGGGGGAAGACGAGTCGCCGTTCGGTGACGTCAGAGGTGTCGCCGCCCCGAGGGAGCGATCCGCCGGCTTCGAAATCGTCGTAGTCCTCATCGCTGTCGATGTCGTCCCAGAAGCCTTGCGGTTTCCACATGGGCGAGAGGTAAGTGTCTCGCTCCGTGACGCTGAATCGTTGACTTGACCTCCGTAGGCTGCCCAGTCCAGGAAAGATGATGTCGCTATACCGTCGGGCGCGCTGGCCAAGGCTCAGGCGTTTGCGGGATGGACTGCGTTCACGACCCGTGGTCGCGTCTTCCTGCTGCGTACTGCTTTCGTGTCGTTCTAGCAGCTCTCTCACTGGAGTGGGAGGAATGACCTTAAAGATTGGCGGTACAGGAGCTGCCCGAGGGTTCGTCAAAGGGCTGTCGACTTGATGCTCCGGCCTTGTGGTTGCGAGAGTCGGTGTAGGGGGCTCCACTTGTGCCACGAACACCGGATCCCTCAACCCTACATATCCTCCATGCACAAATCCCGACGAATCAGGTTCGAACTCCTTGCCCTTGCTCGTTGGTCGCGAATGATGCTGAACGACCATTAAACTCTCGTTGTTGTGTGCATAAAGTCGGACACCATTCGCCTCGCCAATTTCGATGTTATCGGTCCGGTCGGAGATCTGGCTTATCGACATGGGTGTGGTGGTTGGATATAGATGCCTCGCGTCAAGGCTTTTGCGAGGAGTTGCTGGGTGAAATTCGCGTTCGAAGCCACCCGGAGGATCGATTGGCCGCTCAGTCTGTGTATGCGACCGAGTTGCATGCCCAAGACTAGTACGCCGGACGTCATCGTTGTTCTCCAGTCGTGCTTCGTGCGAGAAGTGGCGCAGTCTCACCGCCGTACTAGCCCCGTCCGGTGAAGGCTGAGCCTTGGATCGTTGCTTAGGTATATGAAGCGGCTGTGAGCCTGATCGTACGCCAGGTACCTTTCCCCGCTCGGTGGCCAAGGACTCAATAGCACGCTTTCCCACATCCGATACGGATTGAGTCCTGCGGTCCGCCTTGGAGCTCTCTGTGTAGGGCCGGGCTTCCGGCGGCGGCGAAACCTCCAGGCTTGTACGCCTCACGGACATATTGTTCGATAGGCGATCTCCAGGAGAAACGTGGCGCAACTTATGCGCAACTTCGGGTTGTTGTGTGCGCGTCCTTGTCGCAGATGGCGAACCCTGCATGCTCGCAAAAGTGAGGGCTGTCATGTCGGATGCATCTGCGCCCAGTTTGGCGGGAGACGACACCTGGCGGTATTTAGACTCCAGAATCGGCGAAGAGTCCAATACGCCATTCTTCTCTGGTGTGCGCAGCTTTTTCGGCCTCCATACAAGTTCGCTTCCTGTGCTGTCTCCGCTGTTTCTGTGACTTCCGTTACTGAGGTCTCCACGGAGCGAGTAAGACTTTGCCTGGCGTTTCAAAGTCTTTGGCGTCAGGTCAAGCGCAGGCATGACGATGCCGACGGGAATGGCCCCGGAGGTAGCGCTGACCGCGCTGTGCCTCTTGACATTGTCCTCTTGGATTTTCTTGTACACCAGGTTGTTGCGCTCCTGCGCATTGTCCTGCAATGATGGGGCTCCGGACAGTCCAAGACCTTTTGCCTCTTGGCCAATTGAAGTGTCAGGTGGTGGAGAATATTCAACTCCATCAGGCTTGCCGGGCTGGCTGCGTTGCTTGTCAGGCGTCGATGCTTGTGGAGACAACTTGCCAGAAGCGCTAGCATCCTGGCTGTCGCCTGCGATTACTGGAGTCTCCTCAACGGTGATGGCGCCAAGTCCAATGCTTGCAGCCTGCAGCTCCCGCGTCGTGTCCAGCCAGTGTTGAGGTAGTCTGTCCTCCTCAGGTAGATGCACGGGAGTCAGGGTTTCTGAGGCAAGCAAAGTTTGATTTTCATGAGCGGTGGGGAGAGAGTCCGCTTGTGCGATTTCTTCCGACTGCACAGCCAAGGGAAGGCGCGCGCCACTCGACTTCCTCGGCGGAGAAGGATCTGGGGTGAGAGGACTTGCTTGTTGCTTAATCGGCGTTCTACTTTGCTCGCTGCGAAGCGCATTCCGAACGCCGTCGGCAAAGATGGGTGGGGGTGTCATGTCGTGTCCATTTTGTAGCTCTGGCTCTTCATCAAGCGCCAGCGCATTTGGTGGAGTGGGCGGCAGGCCAGACTCCTTCTGATCAAGCGCGATAGGTGGAACGGAGGTCGGGGACACGGGCTCGAAATCGTGCGGGGCTGACGGCGAAGAGGGGCTGTTGGGCTCGTCTTGCGCTTCGGAGGGTTCGACGGGCGAGATGATGTCGCTGTATCGCTTGCGATCTAAGTCGCCCGTCTTGCGCACGGGCTGGTGGTTGTACTTCCATCTGGCCTTCTGCAAGGCGCTCTGCACGCCTTCGCTCCCCGCTTGGTAGGCGCCGTAGCAGACGTCGACATCGCGCATGCCAGGCGAGGGTTGAATGCCCGGCATGCTGATCCGCTACCTGTGCCTGCACATGGATGTCTTCGGAGAGGTGCGGCGGCGGATCAGATAAGCATTACTCGGCTCGCAGATGCTGTCGCATAAGCACCAGACACGCTGCGCGGGTTCGAGGTCGTCAATAAAAGCCGTCAGAGCGTTTGATGTCGGTGTAGGGCCAGATGGTGGGTGGAGGAGGGAGGTGCGGTTGGGCGTGGGTTGGAAGGGGGCGTGACCCGGGCGGACGTCGGAAATGAGCCGTGATTGAAGCCCTAAATCACGTGAGTGGCGCACGCTCACCGCCGTAGAGTTGGCCTTACGAAACTGTTCTCTTCTCTGTGGACGTATGAAGCCGATGTCAGAGAGGAAGAAAAAGAAAATCAGATGGACTCGACTCGAGCAGACCGCCTCCAACTCCAATCTCCCTTCCCGCTCGCTTCAGCGCATCTGCTCCCGCATGATCTTACAGCATCCATCATGCAGGCGTACGCAAGTCTGCAGCCTCGGAACCAATCAAGCCATCGACTTGCATCAACGACGCGAGTCTGCATCCTCTTTTCGTAAGACCAACCGCTTGCCCTACATGTACTTGACCATCCACCGCCGCGCAGCGTATTCCGTGCGTCCTGCAGTGTGAAGTGAAGTCGAGCGGACTCAGGACTCAATCGTGATGCCGTTCCCGTACGCAGCTCCAGTCCAGACATATAAGCAGCCTGGTATTGTCCTACTGTAAGATATAGGCAAGCAAGCTCCGGATTACCGGTCGAATGATGAAATAAGCGTCAAGGCCGTGGGTGTGACTTTCGATGCTCAAGTCCTCTGGACTTCACTCCCGGCAACTGCATTCCATACTCTACTCACAACACCACCACCAGGAACACCAACCTCCAGCATGGGCTCTGCTGGACATGACAAGCTCATATCCGGCCAGTTCATGCTGCCTGTCATCCCGTCCGGCATCGAGAACAACGACCCCGGGACTCGCGGCTTCTACGCCCCTCCTCCGTCAAGCGATTACGTGCCGAGAAGCTACCCCTTGACCGATGTCCGCCCTGTGGTCTCTCGCCCCGACTATTCCCCTGAAGACCTGCTCAAGTCGCATGGCTTCGCCCTCGTCAAGCATCGCTCGCCGTTCCTGGATGAGCTTGACGGTCACGCGGACGAGCACGCCGTGAACAATGTATACGCCGCCGAAACAACAGAGCTCGTGTGCAGGGCGGTCGGAGCGAAACGCGCCTTCGCCCTGGTCCGCGTCATGCGTCAAGGTCAACCAGCCTCACAAGACTCCACAGGGCCAACGAGCAACAAGACAACCTCTGACAATCTGTCCGGCCAAAAGGGTCTCTTGGTGTCCAAGCCAATTCGTATGCCACACATGGACTGCACGCCGCTTGGCGCTCGACATATCATCCGCTTCGACAATGAAGGCATCTATACCGCTGCACGGGAGAGCGGCGTCATCGCGGTGGAGGATGCCATCTGCGAGAAGCTGGGGTTAAGCGCAACGGCCAAAGGAGCGACGGCGGCCTTAGCGGAGAATTACAATCAAGGGGATCGTCTTGGGCCGCGATACGCTTATTACAGCATCTGGCGGCCGCTGAAGAAAGTCGGCCGAGACCCATTGGCTCTCGGGCCAAGGAGGAAGGAGGTGGGGGAGGCAGGGGGCGACATGGTGTATTGGACGTATCACAGCAAAGTCCCCGGAGCAAAAGGGCTCAGCGACCGGCCTGATGGCGAGTACTTGACGCAGCGTGCTATGCTAGGCGTGCGAGCGGAGGAACCTCGGGCGGGAGAGTGTCCTGAGGAACTTAAATGGCACTATGTGTCGGCACAAGAGCCTGACGAGGTGTGGTTTGTCAAACTCTTTGACAGCGCTTCTCTGGGTGCGGATTCACAGCATGCCAGCGCCCCGTGGCATGGGAGCCCGGACCTTGGCGACGCGGCAGAAAGTGACGAGCCAAGGGAAAGCATCGAGCTACGTGTGATGGCGTTTTGGTAAGGGTGAAAGGAAACTGAATAGGGAACACGAGGGAAGTGTAATCATTGGAGATCTCCAAGTATCAGGACATTATTTGCCAATCTACATACTCCATCCCATTTCAATAATCGTAGAAGACCAAACACCTCGCCTCAATCGACTCGCGATCGTATTTGTCCTCCTACACAACAGTCAGTACTTGCAGCACTTGCCATCGACTTGCTTCAGGGCAGACCACTCACCTCATCAGGGTTGGTAAACGCAGTGTGCGGAACTCTCTTCGCACGACCATCATCCAAGTTATCGAAGCACTTGATCAAAGTCACCTCGCTGGGCGTCTGGCCATACTTGTAGTACCACTGGTGTTTGTCGTTCGCCTTCACACTGTACGTCTCGCCGCGTCGATCGGGATAGATTAGCGCGGTGCCAACAAGATCGGTGTCGGGAACCGAGTGGGAGTCGGCGACTGCCAGAGGGTCTTTCAAGATTGTCTTGATGGGCCGCCAGACCTGCGTGGAGGGAGGTAATGATTAGAGCCAGCTCAGGGCAATCCGTTGACCCGGATGACACTTACATTAATGATCTGGAAGCGTTTGTTCAACAACCCCTCGGCTTCTTCGGGGAGATGGTGGCGCACTCGGTCTTCCGACGCGGAGTAAGACTGATCGATGTGCACTCTCCTCACTGGGCCACGCAATTGGATTTTGGTGGGATCTTGAGAGCGGTCTTTAGGTTGACGGCGGATAGTGTGGTCAAAGATGTAGACGCGAACAGCGCCGGTGGCATCCTTGAGCAGCTGCTCGGTCTCGGGATAATATTCTGCTTTGATCTTGTCGTCGTCGAGGAAGTCCTTTTCCTTGCTTTCGTGGGTATAGATCTGGAAGCCGTGGCTATCGAGAGTGTATCTGTAACGAGTCATAGTCGGCATCGACTTCAACTGGTAGTCTCTCATCAATCGACTTACTTCTCTTCCTCGCCGGCAATGTCGCGGACAGTCACCTTTTGCGCAACATGAGGCCTGATGTATGTCTCAGGCTTGCCAACGTAGCTGGGAGCCGGCGCGCTTCCATCACCCGGGTCGGCGTAATAGTACAACTCGGTGGCGACGTCGTGCTTCACGAAAGGCTTCGCAGCCTGACGGCCCGGCTCGACAGCCTGGTCAAAGTTGTGCCCGGGGGCGTACTGAACTGCGGCGGTAGCCATGACGAATCAATGGGATGTCAATCAACTGTGCCTTGTGCAAAGAAGAGTGTCGCCACCAACATTCTCCGGACATATAGAGGTATATATGTCCACAACAAGGACACTGCCGAGGTGCCGTCTGCATTTGTCAGATCAGGGTCTTGTCGTTGTGGAGGGCTGGAGCACGCAATTTAGTGAGCTTCCTGCACCAGCGTGCGAGGACAGTCGACGGTCCAATGAGAGCTGCTCACTCATGATGCATGACACCGGATCAGCGATGCATTTGGGGAAGGATGCTGCGTGACACGAGGCGGCTTTGAAATCATAAATCACAGTAAGTTCGTGCAGCCCCAGGCATCACCTTCGGAGAGTTGTAGGACTCGTTGAGCACAGGAATTGTTAGAATGCATGCAATAGTTCTATCCTGTCTATTCATCAGATGCAGCCACAGCCTTAAACTGCTTTGGCGCTTTGATATATTTCGTGACCGTCGTTCCGTCGTCTAATATCGCCGCCTCCTCCTCGACCCGATAGCCTCCCCATCGAGGAAGAAGCTTCGCCCACACATACCAATACATTATGGCAAACAAGAGCCTAGAGCACGTTAGCAGCTTCTCATGGCCATCTTCTGACGAGAATGAGAACTTACACAGTGCTTCCCACCAGAGCGTAGCTAACCTCCGAAAGATGCTCTCGCCAATTCAGACCCGGCCGAGGGGCGAAGGGTGCCAGGATCAAAGACGCTGAAAGGGCAATCCTGATCCACACAGCGGGTAGAAATGCTTTGTACGGGCGGCGTAGATCCGGACGCTGCCAGCGCAGCCAGATGATGCCGAAAGAACTTGCAATCGCGAAGAACTGCGCTGGGAACGCCTCGATGTCAAGGATGAGGGAGTACACGTTGCCTGGTGGTAGGCAAATGACCAGCATCGATGGAATCCAATGGATGAAAAGAGCGCCCATAGGAGCACCGAAGGGTTTGGAAGATGAGGCGATAGGTCCGATTGGTAGGATGCCCTGACGTGCAATCTCCTGGATCATACGTGCCTATGACGGTCAGTTAGATTCGTTGCTCAAGGGGTGCAGCAAGGGGTGCAGATAGACGGTCTTACATGGCTGAAAGTCGTGACCATGACATTACCGGCGGCAGAGAGCGCGACAGCGGCTGGTAGGATAACTTGTCCGGCCTGTGCCCCGAAAACTCGTTGGAAGAAGAGTGCTGCAATGAGCTCGCCTGATCGGGAGATCTCGTCGAGAGGCACAACCAGGAAGTAGGCCACGTTGATCAAAAGATACAGAATGCATGATGTGAGTAGAGCTGTCGACGCCGCGGATTTGAGCGTCTTCACTGGATTCTTGACTTCGTTGAGGACGTTGTTGATGTTCTATCGTGAACAGTAGTCAGCAAGGGTTGAAACGTAGGGCAAGCTAAGCAGTCGTCTCACCTGAAGCCCATTGTAGGAATACCACACTTTGAAGAACGCCGTTGATATAATGCCCCAGTTCCAATTCGAGCCCTCCCAGATTCCTGCACTATGCGCTGGAAGAGACAACGCATCGGCATCCCTAGGTCGCAGAAACACGACAAAAACCCCCGTGAAGACCATGAAGACGACCAAGCCGATTTTGAGCCAGCCAAGAGTATTCTGAATCAGAATGCCAGTTCGGAGGAAAATGGAATGCATGACAACGATCGAGGTCAGCAGACCGCCTGCCAACATCCTCATCTCTAGCTGTGTCCCTTCTCCGCCACGCGCGAACAGCACGTACTCGGCGAAGACAATGCAGTTGGACGCCGTGAAGCCGAGGAGAACCGAGTGCATGCCTATCAGAGTCGCAGCGAGGAAGCGAGGGCGTCGGTATACGTATTCAAGATAGACCTTGTCTCCTCCAGACCTGGGCAGCATACAGCCATATTCGAGGGTGATGGCCAAGCCGAACCACGCGAAGATGGCTCCGACAAGCCTGGGTGGAAGAGTCCATTAGCTGGGTGCGTGCGTTCATGTACTCTTCAGGCAGACGTACCACAAGACCAAACTAAGACCCACGCTTCCAACAGATTGCACAATAACTCCCGGCGTGGCAAAGATGCCACTGCCAATGACTCGTGACATGATGAGGATGTATGCGCTGCTCCAGCCCAGGTTGCGCCCCGTCACCGCCGTTTCCTCCAGGACCTCATTTTCGATGGACCTGTCGAGCACGGCTTGCTGCTGAGTTGGTGCTTCGAGATCCGACGATGAGACCGATCCATAGTCGTTGGCATGATATTTGGCGGGCTGCAGAAGCAGGTCTCGCGAGGGATCCTCATCTAAGGGCGCCATGCTGCCGGCCTTTCGATGAGAAGGCGGGCGAAGTTGTTGACTGCACTCATTCTTAGACCCTCAGCGTAATATAGACTTGCTCCTGGGCGATGAGGTGACGACTTAGTAATTCTAGGGTGAAGAATGGCAATCATTTCCAATCGTCGCAGCAGGGACACGCGCGGAGGGCAGGGGTGGCAAATTCGTCATTCCTCGCCCACGATGGCGCGATTGCGTGCCTGCATAACCAGCCCCTCGCCTTGTGAGACCCTCTGCATTTGATAAGGCCTGGGTGCATACCGCTGCCCTTGTCAAGTAACTTAGCATGAGTGCTAGTAAAATGACATTCAGGTTCGATGGAAGATTCCACGCGTGAATTGCACGACCACTCTATGTCTACCTATAGTCGCTATCCTCTCTCTGGCGAACAGCATCCTCTCACGTCGGTACATCCTCCAAGTTCACCGTCTTCGACATATGGATCACCGTAAATCCATTGGTACTTCCAAGGTGACCCGGCTCATAAAAGATTTCATAATCGGGCGCGAAGCCCCTGCGCGTGTAGAAGCCATAGTTGATCTCCTTCATGCACGTAAGCATCGTCTTCAGAACCTGCGGCTTCTTCTCGCCATTCGCATCCACCGCGGCTGCCTGGAACCTCCGCTTCAGCTCCTTCTCCACCAGCTCCATCAGATACCGCGCGACTCCCTGGCGTTGCGCGTTCAGATCGACGGCCATCAGCGCGAGCTCCCACGCATCCGTGTCATCGGGCACCAGCCCCGTGCGCTTCCACGTGTTCTTCTCCCGTGCCGCCTTGTCACACTTCTCTACAATCAGCTGTCGTCCTTCGTATCGCTTGCCACTCGCCGTGCCGACCGCCTGGTTCGTGCCGGCAAACGACAAGACGTAGGTGAAGGTGCCGGGCACACTGCCCAGCTCGTCGATTATTTGGTTATCGGACTTCAATCGGTCATTCTTGCGTTCCCAGATCCCTTTGCGACCATCACCGTTGCCGAATGCATCGTTGATGATGTGGTGTAATGAGGGCAAAAACGCGGATTTGGCCAGCTGGTCTGTAGAGAGGAGGGTCACCTCTGTCGCGCGGCCGTTTATTTCGGGGCCTGGAAAGGTCTGTGGTTCCTCTGCGGTCGTGAGATCCTGCGATGTTGCAACCTTTTCCGGAAAGGTGACGCCGGGAAGATATATATTGGGGTCTCTCAAGTCCGGACGAACAACGCTGTTCTCGACGATAGCCATGAGC
The DNA here is from genome assembly GCF_010093505.1 of Neohortaea acidophila. Taxonomy (NCBI): domain Eukaryota; kingdom Fungi; phylum Ascomycota; class Dothideomycetes; order Mycosphaerellales; family Teratosphaeriaceae; genus Neohortaea; species Neohortaea acidophila. The sequence goes on from NW_022985517.1 coordinate 941,877, forward strand.
AAAAGTTTGAGCGCTGTTGGAAAGGCCGATCAGCACAAGGTCTTAGAAACGCTGCTTCGTATATTCGTGTCTTGCGACCCTTCCAATGGTCACTTTAACATCAGCTGGTAGATGCAAAGGGCGTGACTTATTGAAATTGCGTGTTGTCCAGCGTGAGGTGGTATTCCATTGAATTCGGGGACTCTCGGGGATTTCGCGTCGGGATTCGAGTGGAGTCTCTTCCCGACGCCCTATCGTTTGACACCGAACACCTGTTTCCGTTCAATCTAGACTCTTGCATACACCGCTCGATACAATACCGACGTTGGCTGAGCAAGAGTCAATTGCTACCACTTAGCCTCCATTGAGCCCGGCAAGTCTAACTATCAACTCCAATCAAAATCTTCACATGCTTCTCCCGCTCGTGCAACAAAGCATGAAACCCTTTCTCTAACCCTTCATCTAATGAGATCCGCGATGTAATCATCCGCTCCGGATTCTTCAGTCGACCTGTAATATCGTCAGTATTACAAGCATCGAGACACCAATCAAGTCAAACAGACCATCAGCAATCGCATCAATAACTTCCTGAAACTCTCCCTTGGTGTAGATATTGCTACCCAAGTAGTTCAGGCTCTTCCGGTTCAGCAAATTCCAGTCCAGCGTCAGCGGCTTCTCAAAAATGCCAATGTTCACAATCGTGCCACCGCCCCGAACACTCTGTATCGCCGCCTCCATAGCCGCCTGGACTCCCGTGCATTCGTACACCACGGCCACACCACAGCCATCCGGCGATATGTCAAGCGTGCGTTGACGAATGTCGTCCTTTTGCGGGTTGAACACATGTCGAACGCCGTTGTTGCGCGCATGCTCGGAGCGGAGTTCTGATATCTCCGACACCGCGATGTTCGTGACGCCCTGTGCTTGCAGGCCTAGAATGACGGCGATACCAATCGGTCCGGCTCCCATCACCAGCACTGCATCTGATGGCTTGACGCTGCTACGCTTGATCGCGTGCCATGCGACAGCGAGTGGTTCGACCAGCGCTCCGACGTCCAGGCCCATCGAATCGGGGATGGGGAGCACTTCGCGGGCATCGATGCAGCAGTATTCGGCAAAGCCTCCGCCGAAACCCGAATACCCCAGGAAGCCCCAGTTTGGACACGCGCCGTGTAGCTCTTCCACGCAGTACACGCAATTCCGATCTCCCAGGACGGGGAAGACGACGCATTTCTGCCCGACTTTTAGCCCGTAGGAGTCGGGGATGTCGCTGCCGAGTTCGACGATCGTTCCGCTCCACTCGTGGCCGATGGTTGTGGGGATCGTTTCGCCAGTGAGGACATGGGGCTTATTGAAGGGGACGTTCTTGCTTGATGGGTTTAGACTCGTACATGCAGTCAATTCATAGTTGCGAAAAGACTTACGGGCCGATGAGATACCTTCATGGTACATTAGTGGGGTTACCACCGCATCTCTAGTAAAGTATTACTTACTCGTGGAGGTCAGATCCGCATATTCCTGCCCAGCCGTTTTTGATCTTCACCCAACCTGGCTTGACTTGAGGCTCAGGGATGTCGTCGAGACGAACGTCCTTGTTGCCATGCCACCGTAGCGCTTTCATCCTGTCTGTCTATAAATTGAGGGCGTTCGATCCAAGTGTGGAGAGTGCGGGCAGAAGGCAAGAAGTCGCCGACCTTGACTTGCAGACCTTCGAAGGAGCCCGATGATTTGCAATTATCGAGAAATGACAGTATCGTTTTACTCGTTCCGACAAATTATGCAAAAGTGAAATGGTAGTTTTGGTCTGAACATTCGTTCTATTATGTTGGTCATGAGGCGGGACAGTCCGAGGTCGGGCTTGCCGCGGGGTTGCCATACGTAGCCGCGGCCATTATCATCTTGCCAGGCTGACTTGATGTAGTTGTACAACAACATTGGCACTGGCGCGGCCGCATGTGTGTAATGCGTTCCGAGCCATTGATGGAGCTCGCAGTTTGTGGCTCGCAAAGCAGCTTCAGTGCCCTTTGATTTCGCAGACCTTGCGTCCCGCCGGGGAAAAGCCGTAAGACATTAGTCGTCCCGGACCTTGTTTCAGCTCACTTTCGATGCGAGTACTTTCTTGCCATGCGCCCTGACAATACCGTCGAGGATGCTTCGAATCTGTCTACATCCATCGAGGCCGACCGAGATCATCGCCTCAAGCCGCGCCATCTGCACTCTGGTCTCCATGATGAGCACGTTCACTTTGTCGTCTCCACCACTCGTGCCGAGAGTAAGGAAGGGGAGCTCTTGCTCTTCCAGGCCATTGAGATCTAGCAATGGATCCGCTTCTCCGTCGTTGGCGGCGTAAGAAGCGGTAGAGCCGGTTGTACATGCTGCGACATAGTCTCGCATGGGGATTCCAGCATCGATGATGGCGAGCGTGGTGGCATTGAGACACGCGGCGAGAAGTGAGCCGTCTTGAGATAGCACATGCAAGACGATGGTGATGGTTGAGTGAGGGAAAAGGTGAGTGAAGACGGTGCCAGTAAAAGCGGAGGAGATGGTGTGGCACATTTCTTGGATCCTTCAACAGACGTGAATTAGCACAGGGGTTGCGTAGATAGGGAGGCAAAGCCATACCTCTTGTCAGTTCGGCCTCGCCGTTTCCTGTCCACACCGCTGAACCCAGCGACGTTGATCTCGCACTCGATATTGGCAGCATTGCTCTGATCCCTCGCGCCCGCTCTCCGGCCTTCGCGAGGCCCATTGACGGTGCAGATGACTTTGGTGTTGCCCAGTTCGAAGTATGAGCTGCCATCGGACGCGCTCTGGGTGGAACATTCCCCGTGGATCCGCCTGAGCTCGTTCCACCTTCGCCCATCGACGCGCAGTCCTGCGAGACTGTACGTACTCGAGTCGAGGGGCATGATGGCGATGTTGCCGCGGTACGGTGTGTGGTCCAGTATGGAACTTCGTTGGTCGCTGTGAATTTTTGCCTTCCTGGTTGGAGGTTGGTGGCGTCGCTGGCGCCTGCGCGAACTGGCGGGGCAAACTCTAACGCGTCCTCTTGCCCCTCCTCGCGTTACACTTCCGTCTTCATTCACAAAATACTGTCATTCACCGCCAAAAGGAGTCCAGGCTCCTTCACAACATGCTTGAACATGTCGCGCAAATCTCATCACGGTCACCGACACCTGACCCTCGAAGACCGCATCAATATCGCAGAGGGCGAAGACGAGTTGAGCGATTCCGATTCCGACTTGGACATGGTCAGAAGCCGCACGGGCGGGAAAGAGATTAGCCTTGACGAATATCTGGACGCCATGGCCTCTCCTGGAGAAGATGACGGTGTCGTCGAGGTCTCGTCGGATTCGGAGGGCACAGGAGACAAGAAGCGCAAACGACTAAAGGGCGAGCGCATAGCCTTCGACGATGAGGAAGACTCCGACGCCGCCTACAACTCTTTCAAAAAGCGCAAGAGCGAAGTGAGAAAACAGGCCATCGCCAGTACAAAGCGTGCAAAAGCCAAAGCCTCCAAAGGCTCGGTGGTGGGCAAAAAGCCAAAGACCGTGATTGCGCTGAAAGGCAAGCGGAAGGTGTACGATGCGCCGTCCGATGACGAGACCGACATGATGGAGCAGACTCTTCCCCAGTACCTACAGGAACGACGGAGCTCATGGGCGGATAGACGGGAGAAACTAGGAAATGCCGGACTGCAGCTCCCTCCTGATTACGACGAGGTCTACTTCTCTGGTGATGAGAAGCTGGAGCTCCTCAAAGAGAGGCCGAACTTCAAGGGTGCCATACCACAGAGGGAATACGCCGACATCCAACTGCCGTACTCTCTCGGTATCATCCCTGCCGCCGTGGCTCAATGGCTACGGGAGTATCAAGTCAAGGGAGCGGCCTTCTTACACGAGCTTTTCGTCTACCAAAAGGGCGGCATTCTGGGTGATGACATGGGTCTGGGCAAAACGATCCAAGTCATCGCCTTTCTCACCGCAGCGTTCGGCAAGACTGGCGATGAACGCGATGACAAGCGCATGCGGAAGATGCGGCGCCTCGGCGATGAAACCTGGTACCCACGAATCCTCATCATCTGCCCCGGCACTTTAATGGAAAACTGGAACTCGGAGCTGGAGACTTGGGGTTGGTGGCACATACAGATCTATCACGGGACCCCGGCTGCGAAACAGGCTGCGCTCGCTGCCGCCCACAGCGGGAGGCTCGAGATCATGATCACCACATATTCAACTTACCGTCTGGATCACAGCGCCATCAATGGCATTCGATGGGACTGTGTTGTTGCCGACGAATGCCACACCATCAAGGAGCGAAAGTCAGATGTCACACACACCATGAACCAGGTGAATGCGCTCTGTCGAATCGGCCTCACTGGCACAGCCATCCAGAACAAATACGAAGAGCTGTGGACCCTGCTCAACTGGACGAATCCGGGTCGTCTGGGGCCCATGAGTACGTGGAAGCAACTCATCTGTTTGCCTTTGAAGTTTGGGCAGAGCCACGATGCGACCAACTCGCAACTGTCCAAAGGTCGACGCACTGCGGAGCGGTTGGTGAAGAATCTACTTCCCCAATTCTTCCTGAGGCGGATGAAGAGCCTCATCGCCGACCAACTACCGAAAAAGAGCGACCAAGTCGTATTCTGTCCCATGACCGAGATCCAAGCCGAAGCCTACAACAACTTCTGCGACTCCGAGCTCGTACAAACCATCTTCCATGCTAGTGACCCCTGTCCTTGCAAGTCAAAGAAGAAACAAGGCTGGTGCCATCACGCTCTGTATGAGGGCAAGAAGTGGCAGGACTACGTCTTTCCCTGCCTGATGATGTTGCAGAAGCTTTCCAACCACGTTGCTCTCCTGATGCCGTCCGGCGAGGCTGACCTAGAGCGGCACGAGAAGGACTTGGAGCTTGCTAAAATGGCTCTTCCGGAGTCGTGGCGGGACTTGTATCGCCACCGAGAAAACATCAAAACCTACGCCAACATCGACTTTTGCGGCAAGTGGAAGATCTTGAAGAAGATGCTGAAGTATTGGTACGACAACGGCGACAAAGTCCTCTTGTTCAGCTATTCAGTCAGATTGTTGAAGATGCTGAACATGCTCTTCCAAACCACGACGACATACAACGTGTCATATCTTGACGGCAGCATGAAGTACGCGGACAGACAGAAGACGGTCGACGAGTACAACTCCGATCCCAAGCAGTTCGTCTTTCTCATTTCCACCAAAGCCGGGGGCGTCGGGCTCAACATTACCTCTGCGAATAAGGTCGTCGTCGTCGATCCGAACTGGAATCCCAGCTACGATCTTCAAGCGCAGGATCGGGCGTACAGGATCGGCCAGACGAGAGACGTGGAAGTCTTCCGCCTGGTGAGTGTTGGCACTGTGGAGGAGATTGTGTACGCGAGGCAGATCTACAAGCAACAACAGGCCAACATTGGCTACAATGCCTCGCTCGAGCGTCGCTACTTCAAAGGCATTCAAGATCAGAAGGAGATGAAGGGGGAGATCTTTGGGCTGGCAAATCTCTTCGCCCCGTTGAGTGAGAATGTCAAGTTGCGGGACATTGTCAACAAGACAAACATCGCCGAGACGCGAGCGGGTGTTGAAATTGCGGGTCTGGACTTGGAAGCTTCGCAGGAAGACGACGATGCCGATGCCGATCAGTTATTCGCAGAAAAGACTCTCAACAAGGCGATAAGTGAATTGGCCGAGGACATTATCGGTGAGCCGAACGCGAAGAGGCAGGCTGCTGCCAAGACGGCGAAGAAGCAGGATGCTGTGCAGGCCATTCTCGCCAGTGCGGGGGTGGAGTACACGCATGAGAATGCGGAGGTGGTGGGCACGAGCAAGATCGAAACGAAGATTAGTTCGCGGGCGCACAAGGCCGGGAACAATGTGGACATGACTTCGGACTTTGCTTTTGCGAGAAGTCAGGAAGGGCAGGACGCGCAGTCTACGAAGCCGCCGGTTGGCGTGTACGATAACGACGACAACGATGATGACCTTGACGGGGGTGACGGACTTGGAGTTGTGCACTACAAGTACCGGCCGCCGGAGGATGTGAGACGGCGGCAATTCTGCACCATGGCGAAACAGTTTGGGTACGATGATGTGACGGAATTCGCGCTGGTGGTGGAGGGGTGGACGCAGCGCCAACGGAGGGACTGTTTGGAGCGCTTCTATCGTGACCGTAGGGCGCGAATCGCGGAGTTGGCTCGGATTTAGTCGCAAGCATACCACCAGGGACAAGGGTGAGTCTTTAATGCCTAGAAATGGGACGAGTGACAAGTCAGATCATAGCCGATGACCCTTGACAGAACGAAGGCCCCTGCTCTGGATATTGTTGAGTCGTTGTTCGTTCTACCGTAATGGACGGCAGAATATCGTCATCATGATCTTACGCTCGTCGAGGACGGCTATCGTTGGATTTCAAAGCAGCCAAGCAATAATCCACGCGTCTGGCGCGCCGTGTAGCCGAAATGGCCGTATGCGATCTCTACTGGGGTCAGCTGAATTGCACTCCACTCATCATGGCGGTCCACTTGCGGCGATGCGTGCGTCGAACGCGAGCATGGCAAAGCGGTGAAGTTCCGACACGGAGCATATGACCGGCGCCATGGCTGAGAGTACTGACTCGCAGCCTCATCCGCGTGCCCTGCGTCGCGAAATACCGCCAGGATCAGGAAAAGTCCAGCCATATTGTGGCGTTGAAGGATTGCCTTGCAGGAGCCTTCCCCACAACGCCCAGCTCGAAGCCATGCTCGCACGCGGTCCAGTCGTGAAGAGGAAAGAAAGCCCTGGCTCGCGTGTGGCTTGCAGCTCGAAAGCTGATGCCCATTCCTGGTCTTTGCCGTGGCGAGACTCGGGGAGAAGCGCGGAAATAGGGCAGCAGGCGAAGCTCACGCATGCAAGCTGCACGCTTTTGCGGCTTATTACCGAGAACCTGGATCGCGCGCACGTGTGCGGCAAATTAAACTCAGCACATGGAGTAGGGTTAAGCTTCGATACCCCGCGGGGTCATGAAAATGTATAGCCGTCACCTTTCTGGGCGCTGCGGCTCGCGCGGACGGTGCTTCCTCGGCGACTTCCATGGCGGCGCCAACATCTCCTTGGCTGGTGAGTTCAAGCCTTTGTGGCTTCAGCCACGGGCTCGGTGTCTGTCCCCATGGCATCAAAGAATATGAGTTGGGGAGAGGGTAAGCAGGGAATCCGGTCTCTTGCAGTCTGGCCCGAGAGGCTTGCGCTCATGAAATGCAATAGCCGGCATCTCACGCTCCTCGAATCTCGCGGGTCACCGATCCTTGCCCAATATGTGCAAGTGGCGCGTAAAGTGTCCGTGGGAATGCAGGACTAGCCGTTTATACAAAGATACCTGCAAAGTTAACGTAACGTGGATCCGCCTGCCAGTGTGGATAAAGGATCACCAGGATGGAAACGCCGACCTCATGGACACCCCCGAGGCTATCACTGGTCAAATTGCGGAGAACCCGGGGAAAGTGGGACGCTCACTACGGGGAAGTTGATCGCATACATATTCCCGTGCCCACTCTCGCGTTGATCACTTCGGTCTCTGCTCTCCCTGCTATCCATTCTGCTGGGCCTCTGCACACCTCCCTCCACTTCCTCCACAGTGATTCCCCATCGAGACATCGTCTCCGCCAACATGGGCAAAGCTCCCTACTTCGGCCTTCGAGGCCATTCGCTGCACCGAGCCATCTGGGGCTTGTCGTGCGTGGCCATCATGATCTTCGCGTGAGTGCAGGCTATCATGGGGAATCGACTTGTGTAGCTACTGACACGGCACCCCCAGTTACAATCAAGCCGCTGCACCCAATCTCGTCACTTTCCCAACGTTCTACAAGCAGTTCCCTGAGCTCAACATCATCACGAGCACTGGCGCCCAGAAAAGCCACAATGCCACGATCACGGGTTGGTACGACGACTCCACGTTCGACGATCGCTGCTGACAGTGTACAGGTACCGTCATGTCGACCTACACCCTGTTGGGCGCGTTCGGTGCCTTGGGATGTACGTTCCTCGGAGACATCTGGGGTCGACGATGGACCATCTGGGTCTCGTGCTTCGTTCAATCCGTCGGCTGCCTTTTGATGGCCACCTCGTATGAGCTTGGACAATTCGTCGTCGCCAGAGTTTTGCTTGGTCTCGGGACGGGAGGCATCATCGCTACCGTCTCAGTTTGGCAGGTTCGTCGTATCCAAAAGCAGGACTTTGTGCGCCATAGAGCCAGTGACTGACACGTATCGAACAGGCGGAGACGGCAAAGGCAGCGACCCGCGGCGAACACGTTGCCAGCTTTGGTATCTACTGTGGACTCGGGCTCGTCCTTGCTCTATGGCTCATCTTCGGCATGTCGTATGTCGACGGCTCCATCAGCTGGCGCTTCCCCCTCGTTGTACCCATCATTCTTGGCATCATCGTCCAGTCATTCATCTTCTCGCTCCCAGAGTCTCCACGGTATGAGTCCCGCATTTCGACGTGCTTGCCACATCTCGCTGACCCTGCATTTAGTTGGCTGGTCAAGAAAGGACGCAGTGCCGAGGCTGTCGAGATCATGAGCATCCTCTACGACGTTGACAGATCGGATGCGGAGCTGCAGTCGGAGATCCGCGACATCGAGCTGTCCCTGGAGATCAACAAGGACGTTTCTTTGATGTCAATGTTCAAGATGGGCCCACAACGAATCTTCCACCGCGTGGTGTTGGCAGGCATCATACAGATGTACCTGCAGATGTCTGGTACCAATGTGAGTCGAAGTCGTAGATATCTATTTCCCCCCGACGACGATGCTGACTGTGTAAGGTCGTGGTATACTACTGCACCACTCTGTTCGAGGTTGAGCTGAAGTTCAGTACGACCGAAGCCGGCATCCTGGCAGCATCCCTCATGTTCACCCTGATCATCGGATCTGTCATTGCATCATTCACCGTCGACCGCTGGGGCCGACGACCGTTGATGTTGACCAGCGCGGCCTGCATGACCGTCTGCATGGCGGGCGTTGCCGGCTGCACTTCCAACCCGAACAACCCGACTGCTTTGAAGGCTGGCGCTTTCTTCGTCTTCGCCTTCGAGACATGCTACTGTATTGGCTTCCTTGGTGTTCCGTTCCTCTGTGAGTTGCTCGCTTCCGCGGTCCTCTAGCGAATTCGCAGTACTGACTAGACTTGCAGACGCCAGCGAAGTCGCTCCCGTCCACTTGCGCGCTGCCGTATGCGGTGTGGCCACTGCAATCTCCTGGTTGTTCAAGTAAGTCGACAATCACGGTCAATCTCCAGTGCCCTATCGCTGACCTCACGCTCTAGCTACCTGGTTGCCGAAGTCACGCCCATCGGCTTCACGTCCATTGGATGGCGATACTTCCTCGTCTACGTGTGCACCAACGCCGCCGCAGGCATCACCGTCTACTTCTTCTGTGCGTAGCCCACATGTCTCAACCAGCCTCAACCATGCAACATCATGACTAACATAATCCTACCAGACCCCGAAACCGCCGGCCGCACCCTCGAGGAAATCGACGAAATCTTCACCAAGTCGACTTCCATCTTCGATCCCGTCAGCGTGGCCAAGAAGCTGCCCAAGCAGCACTTGGCCGACTTCTTGAAGGAGGAGGCCGAGCACGACCCCAAGATCAAGGACCTTGTGGAGCATATCGAGGGCTCCGACGTTTCCATTGATCGCGCCTACGTGGTGGAACCCACCAAGCTCGAGAAGGCTTGAGCGGATGGAGTCTTCTCTAAGACGGACTGTTATGATGCATAATGTTATTACACGCGATTTGCTTTGACGATGTCATGTCTTTTCGGCGGTCTTTTGTTTCTGCGCTTATGCACTGCTGCGGCTAAGACTACCATGTGCTTTCCTCGTACATGAATAGAAAACGCTACAAATGTTCCTGCAGTTCGTGTCCGCCTTTCCCCAGCCATTCACATCACGTTCCGCCTTGGAGCGCCACTCAGTATCGTCTAACTAACAACCGCTCGAGGTGACCGAGACACTGGCGTACACCGTGACGGTTCCAGTGCTTTTCACCGTTTTCGTGATGGTGTTTGACTGTTGTGGACGCGGAGTCAGTGGAATGTCTGCCCGGTCGAGATCTCCCGATGCAACTTACAAGGGTGGAAGTCACGGTCGATGTGATTGTAGGCGTAGTCGTGACCTTGGCTTTCCCCTAGCGCCACAGCATTAGCATTTCGAGCCCAGCATCGGCAGGAAGGGTTGCAGGGCTCACATTCGCAGTCACGGTGCTCGTGACGACCTTGGTTTTCAACACGCCTGCGACGGTGGTAGTCGACGGCTTAATGGCGAGGCAGCTGCAGGAGGAGGAGGTGTATGCGGAGCCGGTGGGAGTGGCTCTCGCCTTGATGAGTTTCTTCGCAGCCGGAGGGGCGGAAGAGTGAGAGGAGTGGCCGCAATACACCGTGTCAGTCAGGGTGGCAGGATTGGTGACCGTCTTGTCGGGCGGGTAGCTGGTGTAGGTCCTAACAAGAGCTTGTGAGCTGGTGCGACATGATGGATCTGTGTTCTATTCCCTGGCACCTACGTCGTTACTTTGTCTGTGACGGTGCTAGTTGCTTGTCAGCAGAGTCCAAATGGACGTGAGTGAGGAAAGGCATACCGAGTGACGGTGACTGTGGTAGGGGACGCGGTGGAAACCTTTGTCGCCGAGTTGACCGTGACGGTAGAGGTGCTAGGAACGATCAGCGTTGGTGCAATGCCGACGACAGCCGGAAAGTGTTGCTCACGAAGTCGTTACGGTATTCGCAGTGACCGTCTTGTCGGTGATGCCTAGATAGCTCGAGCAGAAGCTCGTGGCGGAGGCGGAGTTGGTGATCTTGACGCTGGAAATCAGTTCATGTCCGTCAGAATGGAAGGAGAGCAACGCACCGAAGCTTTTGCGGATTTGCAGAAGCCATTGGCACGCTCCTCCAGCAGAGGACTGGCGGTGGCAAGGGCCAGGCTCGCAGCGAATAGACCGAAGCGCATGATTGCTATTGTATTGATTTTGAAAGACTTTTTCTTGATAGCGCAGATATGTGAGGAGACTCGATGAAAAGCAGAGAATCTGGAGACACAACGAAACGCCTTACCGTGTATAAGTAGTCCAGATCCACAGCGCACACACGCTGCAAGCAGATACAGCCCGCGGAGAGTTACGTGCGTAAGGACGGAGAACGCGGTCTCGCCGTGGTAGGTGTCACCTACTTGCAGTGATGGGCGGCGGATCTAGATCTCCCTGTGTCGCCGGCAGACTTGGCGCGGGCCTTGCTGGCGAGGAAACGTGCAGCACACGTCGATGCTCCGCGGCGTCTAGTAATGCAAGAGGGAGAAAGGGCGGAAGATTGAGGCCAACCGGAAGGGCTGTGCGAGATAAACTCTCCCAATTAGCTGCGGCGGGCTCGTATCGCCAAAACTCAATCTGTTCCGCGGCGGCCGAATAGGGCCGGGGCGAGGCTAGCTGCATTATTCCCACTCAATTGCGAGCAGGGAAGATCCTGGCTCGAGATCTAGAGCGAAATGCATGTGAGCATGGCATGATCGCCGCCCGCGGGCGGTGGAAGTGTAAGGACATGGCCAGCTCTAGGTGTCACGGGGACTCTGCATTATCCGGAATTGACCAACTCGGGATGTGGAATGCCCAATCAATGCGGAGGAGGTCATGCCATACGACTCTAATTGGAAATACTCCGGTCCTTGTGGACTAGCGATGGCTTGCGTCTCGGGTTCCACCGATGCAGTAGACGACAGAAAAGTCCTCCCTTCCAACCAATGCAGTAAACGCCCAAGAACCGCCGATGCAGCAGATGCCAAAAATCAATCTGTGTAATCATACACCATCCCACTCCGCGGCTGCAGCACAGGAGCCTCGCCGATCTGCCTCGCCCGGCCGTCCCAGCCAACGCCTCGGTAAACGTGCTCGACATATGTCTTCATCTTCGCCGCCAGCGACACCGAGCCCCTCGCGGCACGTCGCTTCCCGTTCCGCTTTGCAGCCGTGCGTGCGTCCCAGGAGTACTCGTCGTTGAGTGGCCCTCGTGCGATAGGCCAGGCGGGAGTGGCGTCCCGGTATGTGTGTTGGGCGTGGATGGATTGCTGGGGAGATGTGTCAGCACGTTATTCGCTGGAGGGGGTGTTTGGGCTAAGGTAGATGCGTACTTCTGATTCGCCTTGGGACCACCTTCGCTCTATCTCGTCTAATCGGGCGGGTGGAAGAGGCTTTGCGGTGCACAGGGCGAAGAAGGCTGTTGCCAGCGCCAGGATTGTGAGGAAGAAACGCATGATGAGTTTATGTGTTGTCGTGAGGATTGATGGTGTTGGATTGATGGTGACCCACGCCCGCTGCGTGTATGGAAGTAGGGAACAAATGAGAGAACAGGAAGGAAGGGGAGATATGAGTAGAGGGCAAACGGAACAGGAGCACTTATGACACGCCCGCTACGGAGCATTGAAACACCCACGAGCACCTCGCTCCGACACCCACCAGCCACCCTTCCTTCCGCCGTTTGAAGATGACGAAAAAGCTCCGAAGCTGCAAGGTGCCGCTCCCATTTAGGAAGCACTTGGGGCCATCCATACACACGAACGGCGAGGGGGAGAAACTCCCTTTTGTGCCGCCACAACAGAATGCTGGAGTCGTGGATTGCCCAAGGGAACACGGTGAACTGGCCGCTGGAGAGGTATGCGGAGGGATGGTGTGGCAAGGGAGGAACGCTGGAGGTGTCAAGCTAAAGCGGAACCGAAGAAGGTATGTTTCACCTGGCACGCAGCGCCAAGAAGCCCTTCGTCTCCAAATTTGCATGTTTGACCACCTGTACCTAGGAATAGAAGCATGCCAATGGGCGAGAGTGTGCGCGAGTTAAATGAGGGGGTGATGTATCTTGCTTCAGACATATGCTATCTAATGTCTTCACGTGCGGCAAACTCGCCAGTGGGGTATCACCTTGCTTGCGCCCAAAATTCGCATGCTCCTGTAGATGCGCCCGCGCAATGCTCGCGTGAATGAGTAGTCACTTTTCCAACCGCCAAGTGCTTGGGAATATCACCGGTCTACCGAAGGCTTTCTCCCAAAGCCCCCCAACGACCCAAAGGGAGCGCCGAAATTCGTGCTGACCTTCTTCTTCAACTTGATTCCACCGTTTTCAAACGCTGCTTGAACGGGATCTTCCTCCGCCTGCTCGCGTGATGTATCCTTGGATGGAGGAGACAGCGCTGCCGAGCTGAGAGCATTCGACGACAGCTCTGAAACGGACGAATCGCGGATACACGTTGAGACCGGGGCGAGCGGTGCTTCACTGCCTCTTTCGCGCTCCGCAGTCGGGGAAGCAACGCCCGGGCTCGGCGCCTGGAACACCATTGGCCTCCCTTCCTCGGGATTCCTCTCAATCTGCTCCAACCTTTTGCTCAGCGCCTCGAGAGTAAAGTTGGTTTCGTTGGGTTTGTTGGGTAGTTCGGGCATGTTCAGCGGCCCTTTCAACTCCTTCTCCTCCTCCTCGCTACTGGTCTTCGTCAAGCCGGTGTTGGCGTGCGTGTTGTTCCTCGTGGGAGTGTCTTCGATGCCGTCAAAAGTCAGGCTGTTCAAGGGTGGCGGGGTGAGTGGTCTCGGGGCTCGGAGTGGAGTATGGCCCGCAGCCACACGATTGATGAAGGCGGGAGGTGAGAGTGGAGGGTCGCTGTTGGGGGATCGCGGGATTTCTTCCACTGTAATTGGGATGTTCTCTTGAAATGAGACTGAAGGGCTGGATTCGCCAGGGGCGGCGTTGGCGGAAGAGATGTCGATGGACTGTGGGGCGTTTTGACGTCTTTGAGAGAGTGGAGGAGGGTCTTCGTCTTCGGCGATGCTCGGCAGGCGACACAAGTTCGTCGAGGCTCTGGATTGCGGAGAGGTGATGTTGCTGAGATTCAGCGGGGAGAGGGAAGGCGATCGCGCGGGACTGGCATAGAGCATTAGATGAGCGGAGGGGAACGGAAGGGCATGCAACGGCAGAAGCTCACCTGTAACCATCGCCTGCACGCAAGAGCCTCTCCAGCTTCGCTATCCTCTGATAGAGGCGATCCTTCTCGAGGCTCCAGCATTGTCGCTCAGCTGCGAATGCATCGTGCAGCAGTTGAATGGCGGCAGCCTGCTGATCCACCACCACCTGCCACTCGTGCTCGCTGCCTGCCCGCGGCGGACTGAAGCGGCCCATGACAGAAGACAGAGGGTCGGCGTCTCCCTCCGGAGGCGATGATTGAGATGCAGTGAGAGGGGCGAGAGAGTCGTTAGATGTCTTCTCGAAGGCGAGCGGAGGGCTCTTGGGGCGTTTCTGCTTGGCAAAGTCGGCACTCAGTTCGCCCACCGAAGGTGTGGTGCCGGGCAGAGAAGAGGGCTCCATGATGGGGGGTGTTTTGTAGTAGTGGCAATGCAATCTGTCATGCAGTGAATAGGGACATGCCAGGGCAGTGAGACAGGGTGAGCGGCAGGCACGCGAGAAGAGAAGTGATTGATCGGAAAGTGACGCAGCTGTCAGGGCAAGGCGAGCCGCACGGGCCCAGCCGCATCGGCCCGACCGCTCCGAGGCAACGGCCGCTTTACCCCTGCAGGAAACATTCCCGCAAGCCACCGCGGCCGCCGTGCCACCTTCACGTGCTGCCCCGCGTCCAAGCTCATCACCCAGCCATCTCCTTCTCCCGTCGTGTGAAGACACCTGCGCTATCCACAACCATGCGCTACGCCCATCGTTCGGCAAACGACGCATGAGCAATGTTTCGAGGAAAGTCCCGAGGAAGAGGAGGCCGTGGGCGCGGCGGAAGACAGTCCACGCAACCCCGAGGGCTGTTCGCCGATGGCATCTGGCATTGCGATTGCTCGCCGCGCCTGCCAGCAGAGCATTTCAAGGTGAAGAAGGAGGGCCAGAATCAAGGCCGATGGTTTTACACTTGTCAAAAAGCCGACCCTGATCGCTGCGGCTTCTTTCTGTGGAACGAAGATGCTCAAGTCAGGGAAGAAGGCGCGGTGCTGGGAGGTCGGAGGTCGGAGCCCAGGGCACAGGCGGGATGGACTGCAGGGAGAGAGGCAGAGGAGCGGTCGAGTGCCCTCCCGCCTGGTAGAGGGCTATTTCAACGCATGGATGGTAACAGTGACGATGACGACGACAACGACTCGACCGCCAGTCCCAGCCTGTCGCCCTCGAATCGCGCAAGTACAGCGAACAAACGATCTGCACATGAAGCTGGCATGCATGAGTATGGGTCTGCAGATGTCGATGACGAAGATCAAGACCATCGAAGACACTCAGCCCGCCCCTCCGACCCCATGACCCCACACAAAATGCAAAAGACGGGCGTCTACGCCACTCCTGCAACGACAGCGAGAAGAGCGTTGCCTTGGATGGAACAATCCTCGAGCGTCGAGCCGCAAATCAAGAACGAGCCGGGATACTTCGATACACCCTCAAAACAACCGGTTGCAAGCTCATCGACAGCGCACTTGCGGACAGTGGGCCCGCAGACTCCCGCACCACTGCCCACACCAGACGTAGCTGCAACACCATCGCTGTCCACCCGTCACAAGGATGCGCTTGTCAACCCCGCGGACGATGCCAGCTCGTTGACAGCAGAAGTATTATCTGCGCTCTCCGCCACCCATGTTCCAAGCGACACGCTGTCCAATTTACGAAGCATCCTTACCAAGCACGACCTGCGCAATCAAGGCATCAAAAAAGGTCGCGATATCAGTCGGTTGGCCCTGAAAGCCAAAGACGCCAAGATCACCGAATTGCAGGCCCGCATTGCCAGTCTGGAGGCGGATCGCGACGTGGAGCGATGGCTTGGAAAGACAAAGAAGTGGGACAGTGCGCGAAGTGGCACTTATGAGGAATGAAGAATGAAGAATGAAGAATGATACCCCTGTTGTGCGTTCGTACGTTTCAACCTCTAGCGATGTTCAATTCACGCTTGTACCAGGCCTGCAGTGCCCTTACATCTGCACTCAGCACGACGAGGTCGAATCTCTCCAATGCCTGTTTCGCACCCTCGCCGTCTACCACAACGATGCCGCATTTCTTGCCGTGCAATTTCGCGGATGCAACGACGGCATCAATGGCATTGAGATATGCAGGCTCCGTCCATTTCGCCGGCATGTAGCCCAACAGGGCAAGAGCAAGGTCGTTCGGGCCGATGAGGACGAGATCTGCACAAGCCCATTATTAACGTGGCAACACTAGATGCAGGAACAAGAGACCATCTCCCACCTATGCCGTCCACTCGACAAATTTCATCAATGTTCTGCACGCCAGCGGCGGTCTCAATCTGCACCATGGTCAAGAGGTTCTCATTCGCTTGATTCACGTATTCCGCCGGGGTGGCAATGCCGTGCGCGAAGCAAGCAAACGGCCCGCCCTGCCCTCTCAAGCCTCGCGGTGGGAATTTGGCAAGGGATACTACGCTGCGCGCATCCTCGGCTGAGTTAATCATGGGAACGAGGATTCCGCTGGCGTCGAAGAGAGTCAGTTGGTGGTGAGATGCTTCTCGGGGAGAGGTCTACTGCGCTCCGGTATCCAGCGCCCGCTTGATGATCGGCATAGTCGAGCCCGCAACCCGAATAATTGGAGAGGCATCCGCGCTCGCAATGGCGAGGACTTTATCGTGCATGTCGGCGTCGTCGACATTACCTGTCGTGGGTGGTCAGAGGCATGGGGTAGTCTGCAACGGAAGACAAAGACTAGCCATGTTCGCAGTCGACTATGACGGCCTGTTGCCACCATGTCATTCAGCCTAGTTTTCTACGCACAAGGATCCCAAGCACTGACATCTAATCCCGTGTGCGCAAGCGCTTGGGCCGTTCTGGCGCCTTTGAGAGTAGTGAAGGACGCAAGTGCGCGACCGCCTGAGCGTAGAGTATTGAGAAGCCGAAGTTTCGGATTAGCCATGATGTCAATCTCTCTGGAAACATGCTCTGTGCCAATCGCGTTGTATCTCTTATTATATCGTCAGCCTCTGCCGCCACGGAGCGAAGTCCGATCGCTTTTACGACGCGAGCGGGGATTGGATTTCAGCTCGACTTCACCCGTCATTTGGCCGAGCAGTATACGGTCCTGACTTTGGCACACCGTAGTGATGAAAAGCCACGCGAGATGTTGAAACCACTCCGAAGATCGACGACTAGACTCCCTCATATTTTGAAGAATCAGTTGTCCTCCCGGGGGGCGGCCAGGAGTTTCTACACTCTTACGCAGACGAGAATAACCACGCCTCCGAGAAACCCCGTGCAGCAAATAATTACAAACCCGAGAACAATCGTCCGATCTACTAGCACAATGCCCCCATCACAACAACAACAACCAAAAGACGGCGCCGTCCTCACCGCCACCTTCCAAGTCCAAGACACCGACCTCGCGAGCGCCATCTCCCCCGACCCGAGCGACGTCTACGCCCGCGTCCTCGCCACCCCGCGCCTGGTCTCCTTTATGGAGATCGTGTGCGCGCGCATGCTCGTCCCTCACCTCGCGGACGGCCAGCTTTCCGTGGGCGTGCGGGTGGAGATGGATCACCTAGCCGCGACGAATGTGGGAGAGACGGTGGAGGTCAAGGTGACGTTTCTGCAGAAGGAGGGGAAGCAGTTTGTGTTTGAGTGCGTGATCTCTGACGCGGGTGGGGAGGTGGGAAGGGGAGTGTGTAGACGTGCGATTATTGACGAGATGAGGTTGATGGAGGGGGCGGGGAAGAGGGCGAAAGGGGGAAGTCGACTTTGAAGGATGGGTTGTGTGGTACAGGTGTGCTTTGGAGACCGCTCGTGGCGGGTCTCAGGCATATGATATTGCTCCTAAGTGGTATTTCGACAAAGTGGCAGTAGAACATGCCAGATTCAATCAATGCTCAACTCCCTCCCAATTCGCAGAGTGTGCGCTTATGGGCCCAAACATGCAAGCCAACACCGTCGCTATGCTCCCAAATCCAGACAAGGCTATGCTTGCAAAGTGCCATCTTCGTCCCCCGCGGCATTTCTTCTTCGCTTCCTCGCCTTGCTTCGATCGCCGGTGGTAGGGATGGGCTTCTCGACTTGCAGCACTCGTGCGAGCACGCGCTCTGCCGGCAGAAGCAGCAGCCACACCTTGTTGCAAGTGAAGCAGAAGAGGACCGACAGGATTGCAGCAACGGCATCCAGAAAGTAGTGATTCGCGGTCGCCACAATAACCAAGAGTACCAAAGCGGGGTAGAGGAAGCCGGCGAGCATGAGTCCAATCATGCCCAAAAAGCTGCCCTCTCTCGGCTTCCCGCGCAAGGATTGCAAGAACCCGGAATGCCAGAAAAGAGTAGAGCCAATGATCAAGGCATACGTGAAATGCAAGCTTGGCATGGCAGCGAGTTGGTTGAAGTTACCGCTCTCTCCATTCTCTCCCACCCATACGCTTTCGGCGTGGGCCTGGCGAACCGTGTCTTCGAAGCCGAAGCGCTCCGGTAGTAGCCGGGGAGGCATGCAAGGCCAGATGGCGAAGACGAAGAAGGCGACAAAGTTGCCGAGGGCCATGGTGCGGCGAGCGGTGGAGAACTGATTGAAGGAAGGTGCGGCGTAGTAGTACCAGCAGATGAAACTGATGTGAGTTAGATTAGCTGCCGCGGTGAGACGGGGGATTGAACGCGGGGTACATACGCCACAGTGCCCGGGATGTGAACGAGCGAGTAGATTTGGTTCAACACGCTCATTATGCCCACATGCTTCTGCAAGAAGAACTTTTGGACGGAGATCTCTTGAAGAAAGAGGAAGCTGAACGCAGATTCGTGCTCGAAATCCAGAATGTCGATGCCGTGTTTCTGCGCGAGTTCGACGACGGCATTGCCCTTTTGTCCATGGAAGGCGGCAGCGGCATCCTTGGACAAAAGGTAGGCGACGTAGTTAAGGCCCCAATAGAACATTTCGATGAGGAAGGGGAATTTCTGGAGAATACGACTGTGGACGTGATTCCGGTAGGGACCAGTTTGGGCGGCGCCACGTACACGGGAAGGAGAGCGCTTGGAGGGATGCGGAGAGGGATGCCGGAGGAGGGAGTCGTCACTCTCCGAGGCATACAACTGGTCGTCGGGCTCGACGAGGGTGTCTTCGCTACTCCGTGAAGCCGCGGCGGGACTGGCATTTCTCCAGGTGGTGCGCGCACGTGAGGGGATGATATGATAGCCTCGCTTCCGGGTGATGATGACCGCGGTGATCATGGACGCCACAACGATCGGTGGGGATGTCAGCGATGTCGTGGGTCACGCGCAGAGGAATGGGAAGACTCACGACCGGTTCGATCCAAGAGAGCGCGGCGTGCTGCGCGTGCCCCAGGTCGGGAGCACGTGAGGCCGCATGTTGGCTAGACATCGCGTAGTGAGGGAGGGCAGATGTCAGGTCAGTAAATGGCCGGCGGCATTCCCTTGAAAAGGAAGGAGACAAGGGGGTAATAGTAGGGTTGGAGGTGGTGGGTGCGAGAAAAGAGCAGATGCAGGGTCGCAGGCAGCCGTATAAAGAGAGTGGGTCGGGGTATCAGCCTCGAGGGTTTGGCAATTTCCAGGGTCAGGGGACGGGCAGGCAACCGCGACGACTGCGCGCCTTCGCGCACACTCGTGAATAGCGGTGGAGACGTAGAGAAGGGCAAGGCGAGCAATGTAGGGGTAGATGAGAGAGTGTTGTGGCCAAGGGAGGTCAAGGGGAGGAGCAAGAGGGCAGCGGGCGGCGGATGGGTGCGGTCGCGTGCTCCGCGCTGAAAATTGGACAAGCGTTGGTACCTTATTAGGGTAGGCAGGCGGTTGACGGCTGATGATGAAGCGCTGGCGCCCAGCCAATCACGGGAGCCCGGTAGGAGCCGCGCGGGTGTTCAAATACCTGTAATCCAGCATACACGTCAGGTAAGCATGCATAAACAAGCGAAAGCAACACCAAACGCTTACAGCACTTTACATTGTTATTTGCCAAGCCATTCGAATTGGTTTCATGATTACTACCTACTGAGGTGCCTCGAGGCAACGAAAGATTTGAGTAAGAGCCATCATCGGCGTCACGTGATCCTTCTCTTCGACACGAGGTTATGTAAGCACGAGGTGGGGCAGGTGTGGCGATCAGAAGAAACGTCACCCCGCACTCTCCATCATCCATACCTTAGCCATGCCATCTTCTCTTTGATACCATCCTCATCCGTGTCCCCTTCAACCCCACCGCCATGCTCTCCTGGCTAGGCTTCGGCCCGGCGTCCATCCGACTCCCCAAGCCTGAAATCCACGACGTCGAGGGCAAACCCGACAAGCGAGCTCGCACGCTGAAACACCTCCTCAAAGCGAACCACGCCAATCACAGCGTCATCTACAACAACCTGCGCTTCCACAACCACACCCCTCACGTCCTCTCCTCCTCCTACATCCTCGGTGCCGATTCCGACCAGCTCAACCACGTCTACGATGCCGAAAGCCACAACCTCGAGCCCTGGCGAGACAGCCCCGGCGAGATCGCGCAGCATGACTGGCGTGACTACCTGGGCAAGCGAGAATACCAACGCGCATACCTCGACTTCTTTGAAGACGAGCTCGTCCGCCACGGCTACGACTGGCGCTCTCTGTTGAACGAGTATATGCTGCAGGGCAAGGAACCGCTCATCAACAATCTCATCTCCGGCCTTGGCCATCCCCTCATCCACTACGGATATGCGGAGGAAATGTCCAGCCGTGCCATCGCGCTCGAGAGTCTCGTCCTCGCCGCCTGCTTCTACAACGACTGGCACGTCTTCCTCGACGACCCCTCCTACACCAAGCCCGCGCCCAACCCCACCGACTCCCTCTTCACCATCCTCGACCGCGTCAGCCACGATCCCGTCTTCGACGGCCTCGCCGAATACCCCGGTGCCGACAACATCGAACCCTTGCTCGCCAACGAAGCCATGGCAGCCAAAGCTCTGGAATATTGGAACTCCTGGCAATTGAAGAGCCCCACCGAGCAATTCTCCGAATCACAGAAAGTCGCCGTCGCCCTGCTCGTCGCCGCGCAGACACCCAAAGACGAAAAGCTCTACGACTTCTTCGCTGTCCACCTGCTCACCACTTCCCACGCCGTTCGCGTGCTGCTACCCTCTCTGCCACCCAAATTCCACCTCCCGCTCGTCCGCCAGTGGTGGCTCTTCACCCTACTCGTATACATTGCGCAACTCCGGCCCAAGATCAACATCGACACCATCAAGCTCGTCGACTTGGAGGGACGCGACTGGAGCTACGTGACGGACAAGGCGCTCAAGGGCAAGTACCGCACCGACGCGCACTACGTCAAGGCGCTGCGGAGCATGTGGGAAGCGAGCAAGACGTGGGGAGACGGCAACCAGTACTACCTCAAGGCGGCAGTGAAGATGGCCGAGGAGTTTGATGGCTGGGGCGGGTTCGGACCGCGCGATATGGACTTGGAGGCGCACGAGAATGCTCCTGCGATGGCTGCGGAAGAAGCCAAGGGTCAGGGGGAGGCCAAGGGAAAGCAGAGGTTTTCGGGCTTGGGCATTGGTGGCAGGTTTTGGTGAGGCGTTGGCGCTGGCATAGCATGATAACACGACCTTTGGATGATCACGATGTGTACCTACAATGAACTTCTTTCATCTACGCCACAGTACAACATGACTGCTTTCCGTCAAGTCGCCTTCAGACTTCACCAGAACGGCTTTTCCTCAGCAACCGGTTCTTCAATTTCCGCCCATCTGAACGGCCCGCTGTTGTTCAACCCCACCCCGTCAATCTGTGAGATGCAAGTCGCTGCACACGAGTGTATTCTATCCGCCGTGGAAATGTCGGCAGTCTGTGCATACATCCCCGCCTCCCACCATAGCCGCTGACCCTCGATCATTGTCGCTCGCGGTTGGACGCTGGCTTGAAGGTTGAAAGGAGACATGGTTGTTGACGCAACATCCAGTTGCTGAACTTCAGTGACGTCCACTTCGATTCCTTTGGCAATTGATTTTCTGAAGTGTCGCTTTGCGTACACGTTCTCCACCGAAAAGGAGCCGGCTGGAACGAGTGCTTGAAATGAAGGTGCAATGCCGTTGGTTTGGATCGATGCCACGAAGCCTCGCACCGTCTGCATCAACTCCACATCCACTTCCGGCCGCTCGATGCTGACTTTGGCATCCCACACTCTGAGCGGGTGATGGATGTAAGCAATGCCAAGCGGGTTGTTCGTGTGCGAGACAAGGAAGTTTTGGAGGTCGGTCTGGTCGAATGTGATGGTCCGCTGAGCACCTTCAGCATTCTTGATCTCGATCTCGTATGTGACGGTAGCCCGGGCTTCACCTGCTCCGAACAAATTGAGCATGAAGCGAGCATCGTCATCAGAGGTGGTCATCCGGGGTAAAAAGTTGGTTGTGATCCCGATGCCGTCTTGAAGTTTCTCTTCCACCGCATTGGCGGTATTCACGCCGGTCAGAATAGGCTCGTCAGTCCGATCTTTGACCAGCAGCGTGCCGAATTGTACAATGATTTGGGTGTCGCCAGTGTTGGGCACCAGGAGCAGTTCTTGCATAAGCATTCCGACTGGAGTGGTAGACAAGGAGGAGTCCGCGATGTTCGCTTCTTTCTTTGTCATGCGGCTGTCAGCTTCCACAACAGGTAGATCGGATGGGCCTGCGGGGATCCCGGTGGACGACGACGCGATGGTTTCGCCCTCTAATTTCTTCGCGCCCCTTTTCGGCGCAGGCAGAGGATCGGGCTTTGGCAGATCCGCGTGGGGTTGTGCTGCGCTGCCCTTCGCCCTCGCCGATGCATTCCGATGTTTGTTGCCTTTGCCTTTCTGCTGACGCATTGTGTACTTTTTGAAGTTGCTGGCCAGTTCGTCGTCTTGAAGGCGCTCGATGATGGAATCGTCATCATAATCTTTGGGGCCAGGCTGTCTCTGGTTGTCTGTACGTGACGGCCGATTGTGTAATCCTGACGGTTTCGTAAACGGCCGGCTATTCTCTGGTCCGGAGTTGTAGAGATCGATCAAAGGCTCTTCTTCATCTGGCTTGATATTCATCGAACAAGGCTGCGGCGACTGCGAGGCGGTGAGGGCCATGCGAGGCGGTTGGTCATATCCGGGCGGAGGCTTGATCGACGAAGTTGTTGTCGGCGCCGTGTCATCTATCAGAGTTCCCGTTCGAACGTCGCGGTGAATGACGTTTTGCCACGCTGAAATATCAGCCTGAGGAGCAGATTGCACATCCGTGCTGGCACTTGATGGGCCATAACGGTTCTGGCCGTTCACCGATGGAGCATCTCTTCGCACGATCCCACGACGATTGAGCCTCCTCCTGGGTGACAGCTGGGTGTCGGTACTCCATTGAGCCAGGTTTGTTGCACTGGAAGATCGAGCGTTGGTCTCGGAGCTGCCCGAGGCTTTGTGCGTTCTTGAGGTACTTGCAGAGCCTTTTGTGGATGGACTAGCCTCGGTCGCTGGACGGAGTGGTATAGCCGCCTGTCTTGCGGATAGACCGAGGTCCCAGTTGTGATGCTCTTGGTTGTTTGCCTGCTTCGTCGGAGGCACCCCTGGTTGATTGCGGGCAGGCGGCTGCTTTGCCAGATGTGGAGGCTGCGCGGACGACTCAGTATCTGTATCACTGTCGTCGGAGCTCTCAGAATCCGAGTTGACAGGAGTGGGAACGGGATGTAGAGGCCCTCTTGCTCTCCGCGGCATTGACACGTTGTTTCGACGTTGGAAGCTCTCAGCATCTTGAGGTGGCATGGGCATGTAATCGGGGGTCTCCGGCTGAACCTCGCTCATGCCTTCAAGGAATTGCTGAACTGCCGTCGAGCTGGTGGCGTGGTTGGAGGTGACAGCGAGAGCGTGTTCTCCACGCATGGCACCTCCGTCCACGCTCGATTTGGCCCCAACGAATGTGAACTCTGTTGAAGTAATCACATCGTCGTCAATCAAAGAGATCGCAGTGGTCGAGATGGGCGTGCCAATACGGCCATTGAAGACATAGTCTTCAATACCTGGTGACCATCGCATAGCCCGACAGGTGAGTCCCCATGCAAGCATGTTGTCTGAGGACGGCTGATCTGCCACCAGGATCCGGTCCAGCATACCAGCAGGGAGGTCTCGCGGGGCCCAAAAGGCCAGCGATGTGTTCTGTGCATTTTCGACGAAGACGTAATGAATGATGCGCGGCAAGCCCCGCCTCGGGGTGGGTGGACTCGTTGGCTCTGTCAGTGGCTGGGAAGGCGGCTCGGTCGAAGCATCGAGATTGTCGAATCGGCTCGCTGCAAAACGACGGATACGCGGCTGTGGATTTGACCCGGTCAGTATCAACTCGGGCGCCAGGAAGCAAAAATAACAAGCATCTCACCTCGCCAACCCCCGCCCTTGCCAGCTCGTCCTTGACATATTCCCACAGAACATTTCTCAAGACTTCATCAGCGTGCACGCCAACACCGGTCGGGCAAGTCAGACAAAACAGCTGTTGGTAGAGGTGGTCAGCTAGACGCAGGAGGTTGTGAAGAGCGTATAGCTTACGTCTTGCACAGTGTCGTAATGACATCTCGCCGACACATTCTGCACCTTCGCGCCGAACAAGGCAATGACGGCCTCTCTTGCCTCCCTGTTGAACTGGTAGAGAGTTCCGTGGAAGTAATGTGCCTCTTCCATGGTCGTCTCCGTCCAGTACCACACGCAATGCGGAAGACAGGATCGGGTGGGAGGCGTTGGGTGGAGGTGGAAAAGAGGACAAGGAAGGAATTAAAGTACTTGCCGCAAAGTGTGCTCGTCACAGGCAGGTGCGAGTTTGCTTTGCATGTGAGGAAGGAGCGTCTGACACTAACGCACAGCTGCATCCTCTCCCACAATCATTCACACATGTAGGAGGACTGAGACGCGTCGCATGGCGTTGAATGAGACACGTGCTGCATGCACCAGCTCGTGACACATGTCAATTCAACGGGAAGGGGAGAAGTGAGGTCGTGTCTGGGAGTGACAATCAGCGGCTGCAGCCATAAGTCAATGCAGGGGTAGATGCCCACCCGCCAATGAAACGCTTGCTATCCCGAGATTGATACAGGTATGAAGAAGTGATGCTCCGCGGTGCGCTGTGTCAATGCGTCTTCCCACGACACCGCTACGTCCATTGTCCAGAGCTGGTCGCTTAACCGACAGCACCAGGACTCTTCACATTTTGCTGGACTCCCATTAACCACCGCATCTCGTTGACCACATTCTCCATCTCGTCGCTCAAGAAGCGTGATCGTGCTCCTTCCCGCTCGTTTTCATCCTCCATCCCTTGGAGTCGCGCAGTCTGATCCTCGCGCAATCTCGCCCATGCCTCGACGAGCTCTCCATTGACCTTCTTCGACCTTTCCAGCTCCTGCCGCATTTGATCCGCCACGACATCCAGGCGACTCAGCTTCCGCCGATCTTGCTCTCGTCCGTCCGCAACAGCAGTGAGGTCGTTCTTCCACGTCTCCGCGCGTGCCCGGTACTCCGCCGCGAGCTGCCGATGGCTGGTCTCTAGAATCTCCGCGTGCACTGTTGCGTGCTTGCTGCTCTCCACCAAGCTCTGCATCTCGCGTCGTGTTTGCTCCTCCATCTCTTCCTTCTCCTGTTGTCGCTGCCGTGCCAGAGACTCCGCCGTTTCCCTGCGTTGCCGCTCCGCAGCCAACTCCGCCTTCAGCTCTTCGATTTTGCGGTCCCTTCTCGAGATTAAATTTGAGTCCACGCCCCTAGCATGAGTCAAGTTGTCATTCTCCTGTCGTAGCGCTTCAATCTGCGGTTTGTATGTTTGCAGACTCTTCTCCAGCTCCTGGCAGCGGAGGACTTGTTCGTTGAGATCCCGTTTGAGCTTGTCATTCTCGCTCATCAATCTCTCAATGACCCTGCCGCTTTTGCCGGTGGCTGTGGCGTATCCAATGGCAGAGCTCCATGCTGCCGGAGAGTTCTCGGACGTGGCAGAGAGGGGCGAGGCGGATGGCGGGCTTGTAGTGAGTGCAATGTCCTTGGACGAGTCTGATCGCGAGGGTGTGGAGTGTTGCACGGCCAGTAGTGCCGAGCCAGGCGATGCCGACTTTGTAGTGGTGGTGGTGGTCGTGCTGGACGGCTGGAAGGCGTTCATAGTGATCTTGGGCAGATCTTCAACGCGCAGACCCGGTTGTCGCAGAGTCGACGGGACTTCGGGAGGTGGAGGTCAGCAGTAGTTCGTCGTAGCGGGCAAGAGCGGGTGCGCGAGGAAGAGGGAGAGGAGCAGCTACGGCGGGTTGGGCGCATGAAGAAGGACACACCTGGACTGCCTGCCGGCGTGGACAGACTATCGACCCGATATCTCTTGACGACTTGCGGCGACGTTTGCGGGCTTGAATTGCGTGACTTCATCCCTTCTCGTGGCGGACGCCCCAATCGCGCGGTCTCCCGGATGCTCTATGGGCTCGCTTCCGCCGGTCTCACTGTACGGGTTCGGGCACGGCGAGAATGTACAGCAATGTACAGATAGATGGCGAGATAGAGAGCATGAGGGCACGATATGAGACGTGTCTGAACGTGGCTCAAAATTGGCCCCGTCGTCCAGGGGCCGTGCGGCGTCCTGCAGGAGCAAGCATGATCACGGTGGTGACGAGGGGTCATCAACAAAACAATGGATGCGCCGTCAAGCTTTCCGCCTAAACGGCGTTTTGTGGGGCGGACCATCCCCCGCCGAACCATCGCGCTCGTTCAATCAGCGGGCGCGAAAACGCGTTCACGCGTCCACGCGGCTGCCGGCCCGAACAGTACCTGCATTTGACAGGCCAGACATTTATACAGTAGACGAAGTACAGTCTTTGTCTATTTGACCTCACTCTCGTCCCTCAGGTGGAAGCGCATCTTCATTCCATCCACGGGCACAGTCGTCACATGTTGGGTCCCCCAGACCTCCCGCTCGCCATTTCGGCCAGTCAGGCCGACTTTTTCGAACCTCAGCCCCCTCGTCACGGCACAAAGCACGAGTTTTGCTTCCATCATGGCCAGCTCCTGTCCAATGCAGTTTCGGGGGCCCCTCTCGAATGGCCGGAAAGCGCCAGGGGGTAGTGCACTGATATACGCCTCATCCAACCATCTAGCGGGGTTGAAGACGTGCGCATCTGCACCCCATACCTTGGGATTGCGATGCATGATCCACTGGCAATTGTACACGCGCAATCCGTCAATAGCAGTACGTCGCCCATCGATGTCGATGAAGAAAGGTGGCGTAGAGCTCGAGGCTTCCGGAATCCCGCGGGCAGTAGCTGCCGGGGGATGCAATCGAAGGGTCTCCTTTACGAAAGCGGTGCTTTTTGGAATCTTGTCGCCTAATAACTCATCCGCTTTGCCTGGCTGGCTGAGAACATCCAGAGCAGAGTAGGCTCCCGGCCCGAAAACGCGCTCATGCTCGTCTTCGAGGCTGCTGACAATCTCACGATATCGCGGATCGTGGTCCGCTTTCGATAGCTCGTACGCCAGATATTGGATCAACGTGGACGTTGTATCCTGGCCGGCAAAAAGAAAAGACTTGATTTGGTGCACCGTGTTTCTCAGCAGTGCTGGTGTGGGATCAAGATCGGCGAGCGCTAACTGGACGATAGCTTTCGCGGACGAGTCGGCTTTCTTGGGATGCGTTTGCTCGCGCTGGAGCTTTAGGGACAGCACCGAGTAAAGCTGGCGATCGAAGGACCACTCGTAGAAACGTTCCTTGATTCGTCGTACAGGGTTAAGATATCCAATTGGATCGAAACCCTGACCAGTCGTGGCGACGAGCTTCGACAAGATTCGCGAAGCAGTCAGGACGCCGAACGTTGATTTCGAGCCCGTCCCGTCAGCAACGGACTGAGCTTTGAAGTCTTTTTCCATAGTGAGTTGCGTGATAACATCAGTCGTCAGGTCTTGTGCAAAATCTTTCAACGCAAAGGTCTGACCGCTCCTCGCAGCATCTTGAATGCGGGCGATGAACGTGCGAGTCTGGGCAACGATGAAAGGACAAAGAGCATGCAGATGTGCCGGTGCAAAGCCTTTGTTGAAGCGCTTCCTCAGATCCCTCCACACTTCGCCTTCGGCCATGATCAAAGTCTCCTCGCCCAGAAGCCTATTCAAGGACTGCCGCATGGTGTCGCTCTTGGGCGCCGAAAAGGGGTACTCCGAGGAAGACTGCACCACGGTGTCTGCCACCGCCGGATCAGCGACTATCAAGAAGCCATGGCTGTCGACTGGAGCCAGATCAATGTGGAATGCAGCTGGTTGTCCCAAGTCGTGCCAGATCTCGCTGAAGCCGTAGTCTGGATGTCGATTGAGCTGTGGCGAGCATTTTCGCCCGATCGCAATCAAGTTGCCCAACAGCCAATGCCGCGGCAAGCTCGGGATGTCTCGATATCGTTTTCTAGTATGATACGTAAAGACTGCCAGTCTTGTCGTCTTGTAGATGAGGAAGATGAAAATAGGCAAGACGGCGTAGTATCGGAAAGAATGCGAGGACTGAGGCGTGCGCTGCACTGCAGGCTGCTCGTACTCCATTATCGCGAAAAGAGCACAGCAACGGAAGAGACGTCCAAAACGTAGTCCAGGTATTTACTCAACGTCGCTTCATTCGTCCCATGCCATTGTATGAAGATGTCATTGAAGTCATGCAGGCAGTCGAGACGGTGCGGGCCGCGGTGCCCGGCGTCATTCCGGACCAGACTAGATGAGCCACGTCAAATGGTGCAGCTGGGGAAACCTGACATCACTTTCCGTTGGAACAAATCCACGTTTTGGCTGACAGCCACTAGATAACAGCATCCATGACAGTACGGACGGCGGTTGGAAGCGGATGATGCGATGGTCGGAAGGACACTGCTGCCCTGAAACGGCGCCACACTTGCTTCTACATCAATTCAATCCAGACCAACAGCGTGACTCTCGCGCCTCAGGTGCATCACATACCAACCACTCGCAGCGATCTCGTCGCACACATGGCAGACCTGACACAAGCACGCTCTCAAACTGATCTGCCGGCACCAGAAGACCATCGGACTCAGCGCTCCCATCTTCCTCGCCGTCTTCACGCGCATAGCTTCCGGTCCAAGGGCCAGTGGGGATCCGGTCACCACCTGCTCGGCCAGAGCGTGAAGAGCTCCGTGCAATCCGCCGTCGAGCTGAAGCCAGCGATCAACTTTGAGCATCTACGTCGGAAAGAGCACAAGAGCGCAACAAATGCCAGAGGTGCTGCCACCCCATTGCAAGCATGGAGCGAAGGCCCGAGTGCACCCGCAACAGCCGCCGCAGAAGCGCCAACGCGAACAGCAGATGTCGCCAAGGCGAAACGACACAATGTGAAGAGAGAGGAGACCCTGCGCGCGGATCTCAAGAAGGTCGAGGAGATTGGCCGGGACAGTACAAGACAGCTGGACGAGACATACTATGGCATTCTGGAAAAGGCGTCTCTCCTGCGATCCACCGTCGCAGGCTTGCAGCTGCTGGCACAAGAAAGCAAAGAGATGCACACTGCTTTCAACGACAGCGTGGGCAAACTGGAAAGCGACACAGCGCAGACCATCCAGGGCTTCGACAACTTTGACCCGCAGGAAAAGACGATCAACGACCTCGTGCGCAGCATCGAGCAGTCCAAATCCACGACTGAAGCCTTGAACAGCCGGCTTGAGTCCGCGAGATTGCGCGTGGAGGCTTACGAGAAGCGGGACAACGCAAAGCAGGCGAAGCGTAAAATCCGCTTACGAATGACGTGGATCACGATACTGGGTCTTACGGTGCTCGCCATTGCAATATTGATCGCCAGGGATCGAAAACGAGTGGGCCATGTGGTGGAGCGGCAGCTGCTACGGATAGGAGACCTGGTGGACGATGTGGCCGCGCCCATTCGACTGAAGCCGTCGCCGAGTGAAGATCCCCGCCTACAACGACTGTTTGATGAGATCTGAATGCAGTCGGTGGGACGAGACGAAGCTCAGCGTCTTGTCGAGTATGGCATGTAACGTATCATGCGGGCTTGCGCGCAATGGTGACAGTGAAGCGGAAATGAGTGCCAACTGGGCCTCGGACAAGCCGATCCATCGCTTCCTCGTACACTTCTTCCGGATCCTCGCCTTGTTCCGGCTGCGCCGCCCGCTCTGAAAGCATGCGGAGAAAGACGGGGACCTCCCATTGGAAGCATTTCCCGATCCGTGCAGTCTCGGGTCGCGCAGTCCAGTCCGATCGAAACGGGAGCGGGTATGGTGTGGCTAGCACAGCCTCGAATCCCATCTGCCGACAAAGGTCCGGCAACTCGTCAGCGATCTCAGTATTGAAGCCACGCTCTTCGCCGTCTCTCTTGAAAACGACCGAGAAGCGCCAGTTGTCCGAGATCACGCGTTCGTCTGCATCATACGCCCTATAAGCGTTGAATTCCTGAAACTCCAGCCAGCCCCCTGGCCTCAGTAAGCCGCTCAACATGGCTATGTGGGCCCTCCAATTCTTCACCCACAAATACAGAGCTCTGCCGTATATCTAGGGTGAACGGAGATCAAGCATTAGCAAGTCGTTATGTCGAGGGCAAGTCTTTTGTGCATACAAGATCGAATGACGCAGGCTGGAGCAGGAGTTCGTGCTGGCCATTGACGACGTCCTCGATTTGCCCGAGGATGAACTCGGCGTTCTTTGGTTTTGTCTGGACGTCCGGTACAGGGTTGGGGTCCACTCCTATGACTGTGGCATCGGGGTATAGTTCTGCGAGCAATCGAGTCTGCATTCCCGTTCCGCAGCCAACGTCGAGAATCCTGGCTGGCTTCTGCAACGGGGCCAGCGAGATTCGGCCAAGCATCATCTCGTTGAATCCGCTGCTTTGTGCGTTGAGACGTGTGTGCTCTGCGGAATTCACAATCATTGGGTAGCTCTTCGACCCGTCAAGCTCGAACGCGGCCTGGGAAGTTGACATTGGAACGGGCTCACAGGATAAGTAGAGTGGGAGCACTTCTGGTGAGGATAGTAAGTTACTTTCCATGCCCAGATGATGCTGCTCTTCTAATTTGTACGGCTCAGGCTGTATTTCCGCCGCAAGTCAGCTTACCGGCGCTAATAAACTCTGTTCCTCGTCTTACAGTAAGATGCGATCGCAGATAGCCATGGACCCCAGGACGCGCCTCTCACTCATGGATATGATTGCTCAAGCGGTACCATGTCTCAATCACATCCGAATGAAGAAAAGGCGTTGCCGGAAGAACGAATACGCCCAGGCTGAGCAAGTGCGAAATCACGTGCTGGTGGATTTCTAAGAACGTCAACCCGCGCCACGATATGTGACATATTTAATCGTCGTCGCTGTCAATTCTCCAGCACATGAACCAATGCAACCTTTCCATCTGCTCGCTGTCGACAGATAATAGCACCACTAGCTCCCCACATCGTACTGACCTTTGTGCATTTCGCAGATGGCGCCGATTCGAATTGCTCTCATCGGCCTTTCCCAGTCCGCCAAAACATCCTGGGCAGCTTCAGGCCATCTCCCGTATCTCCTGTCTGAACGCGGCAAAGCACGATATAAAATCATAGCGCTTCTCAACTCGAGCGAAGGGGCGGCCAAAAAGGCCATTGAGGCGTTCGGGTTGCCATCGGATGTGAAAGCTTACGGCACCGCCGACGATCTGGCGAAAGATGCAGACGTCGATCTAGTCGTATGCACCACGCGGGTCGATGTGCATTTTTCGACCATCAAGCCTAGCGTTGCAGCCGGCAAGAACGTCTTTGTCGAATGGCCGCTTGCGGAGAACGCGACGCGCGCTGGAGAGCTCGCTGAGCTGGCGCGCAAGACGGGCTCGAAGACGATGGTGGGATTGCAGGGAAGAGCTTCGCCCGTAATCGTGAAGTTGAAACAGCTCATACAAGACGGGGCGATTGGGAAGGTCGTGAGCGCCGATGTAACCGCCTACACGCCTGGTGGAGGTGGCAGTTCCATGTCAGAGGGACTGGCTTACTTTTTGAAGAAAGAGGTTGGCGGTAATCCTGTTACCATTGCATATGCACACAGTGAGTGGTTGGCTAGCGCGCCCAACTGGTGCTCAATCTGACTCCATCATAGCAATCGATTACATCCACGCTGTCCTTGGCGAGTTCGAATCATTCACCAGCCATTGCCAGATACAACGCCCGGAGCAGACCATCATCAACAAAGAGACCGACCAGACCAGATCGACAATCTCTGACGTCCCCGATCTGGTCTCCACGCATGGCACGCTCAAAGCTTCTGAGTGGGTCAAAGAAGGAGCGTCGCTCATCGTCAACTTTCGGACTGGCCCACCGTTCCCAGGTACAATGCCATTTGTGTGGGTCATTACCGGGGATAAAGGTCGAATTCGAGTTTCCTGCGAGAGGGGCCCGTATATCCAGTCCGCAGCTGCAGCGTTCCCCATCCCGATCGAGGCCGAGGATATCGCGAGCGGAGAAGTCCGACAGGTGGCCTGGGCTTGGGAGGACTGGCAAGAGCCGCTGCAGGCCAGTGGGAGATGCATCGGAGCGCTGTATGATTTGTATTATGAAGGTCGGTTTGCGGAATTCGGGGTTGCAGACTTTGACGCAGCGGTCGAACGCCATCAGCAGATAGACAGCATTCTGTACTGATTGACGCCGATCATTTGCAACGCATCTGACCAGGACTGGGGTGTTGTTGAGTAGCTTTCGTCTGGCCGGCGAGCTTCGGGTGCATATTCGTTCATCCGGACATCTCCAGCTCAATGGGTTTGAAGCCGGCCAACTCGCTAGGATTTCAACAACTTGTTCCGCTTCTCGCGCCTCTTCAATCTCTCCACCCGTTTGCGATGCATCTTCTCCGCCATCTTCTCATACCGCTCCCGCTCTTCCTTGGCCTCTCGACGGTCTCGAATAGCCTGAATTCTCCTCTAGAAAGCAGGCGTGTCAGTGCACGTCCTCATGGGTCAAGACGGCATCCCTCGACCTACCTGTCGCAAAGCCTCCTTCTCCGCCTTCATCTCGTTTTCCATCTTCTTCACTTCGGCCTCTTGCGCTTGCTTGACGACCCGTTTGGCGTATGTCGTTTGGCCAGCAGTGGGTCGGAATGGTTTTCTAGGCTGGTGCCACTGTTTGCCGTTCTTGCGAATTCCCGAGACTTGCGCCGTCTTGCCCGAGACGGCATCCACGGGAGAGTTTGCAGCTTCCACTGCCATCTTGCGATTTCGATGCTCGTTGAGTGAAGCGCGAGGTCAGAATTCTGGAAAGAAGACCGAAATTGTCGCGGGAGGCAGTCAAGAATTATATCGCGATAAGAAATAGAGTTTCCGATAAGCGGGAATTTAGTTGCGCTGACTCAGAACGCGAAGTTTCACGTCTGGTTGTGCAACACACCGCCCACTCCCTCCGCATGCATATTTAGGCGACCTCGCAACTCCACTCGACCGCGTTCACGATCGTATCCTTTGCAGCATATGCATTGATCTTCATCCCCCAATTGGACTTTGCGCGGTCAAACACAACGCCTATCATGCTACCGCGATAACATTGATCATTCGCAACCGCCTGGACAAGCAGTTCGGGTGAAGAAGCGTTTGGCAAAATGGCGAGCGAGAGGATGGACATGAAGAGTAGGACTGCAACAACTACGATGCCCTACGAGCCCACAATACCAACCATACCGGAACCAACAACGACAGCACGCCTTCAGCCAACCAGCCAGGGCGTTGAAGCACTGAAAGACATTGCATTCGGCAGCATTGCTGGAATAGCGGGAAAAGTGGTGGAGTATCCCTTTGACACGGTCAAGGTCCGTCTACAATCTCAGCCGGATCACGTCCCGCTTCAATACAAGGGGCCCTTGGACTGCTTTCGCCAGAGCGTACGACAAGATGGCTTCCGAGGATTGTATCGCGGTGTGAGTGCACCCTTTGCTGGGGCCGCCGCCGAGACCGCCTGTCTCTTCTGGTCCTATCGCATTGCCCAGGACTTTCTCCGCTCCACCCTCTATCCCTCAGACTCCGCACTACCTCTCACCGGCTTGGTCACAGCAGGCGCGTTGGCCGGTGCTGTCACCTCCGTCATCCTCACACCCATTGAACTCGTCAAATGTCGGATGCAGGTCCCTCTGCACTCCCCTCTGGACCCCACGCTTCGTCCAGGCACGAGCCTATCATCTTCCTCACTAAGTCCACTCGCCGTCATAGCCGATGTATACAGGAGGGAAGGCGTGCGCGGCTTCTGGCGCGGGCAAATGGGCACGTTTCTACGAGAGACGGGAGGCACGGCAGCGTGGTTTGGCTCTTACGAAGCGTGCACCATGTTCTTTAAGAAACGACTGCGGGCCTTGTCGTCGGACCCGACCCTCAGCGATCCAATGCTGCCTGTGCACCAGCAAATGGCTTCCGGGGCGGTTGCAGGCATGAGCTACAACTTCATCTTCTACCCGGCCGACACCATCAAATCCAAGATCCAGACCGGCGAGCTGACGCACGCTCGACCAACCTTCCTCAGCACCGGCAGGGCTTTATGGCGGTCTCATGGCTTGAAGGGGTTGTATCGAGGATGCGGCATCACCGTTGCGAGGAGTGCACCTAGCTCGGCACTCATCTTTACGATTGTGGAGAATCTGAAGCGGTGGTTTGCTTGACGACATGGAAGTGAAGTCTGCATTGGTGGCACTGCATGGATACCCCGAGCAGCATCGGCGTTTGAGAGCGTAGATATGATTAGAGCTTTCGATAGAGACGACGTCTGCATTGTGATTGTCACGATAGCCCAGAGCCCTTGGCAATCCAATGGCTGCCGCGTGCTCGTAAACGGAGGTTGAAACGTCGAAGGATCTTGCGAAGGAGCGGTCCATGCGATCGAGGCCCGAGGCATTTCCACGCGAATGATGTATCGGTCTTGGAGTACATGGTAGGATTTCAGTCACGAGGGCGATGCGTACTTCTTCCTACTCTCATCCTTTGCTGCTCACTTACGATCGGACGCAATGTCCGGGAAGCGGAATGATGAAAGCAGCGATGCATGCGAGCTGTGTTCGCAGCGGAAGTCCCGCCCCCTGTACCCCGACGACAATGCATCGAAGATCTGTTTGATGACAACTGCCGTGCCTGCTTGACTCGCGGTCGAATGACGGAATACCGGGCAGGGCCGTCGCTTGCCGTCCACGTTGCACGCGTTGTCGAAGCCGAGACGCCCGACGACCTGTTTGCGGCGTCAGACAACCAGTCTCCGACCTGCTCGTTACCAGATGCTGTCGGGCGAGGTGTGTAAACAACAAACGCGACTCGGGGGCGAGGGAGTCGCGTCAGGCTCAAATCAGAGGGCAGAGCCAGAGTTGGATTGGGATCACCCCGCGTCCCGAACCGAGACAATCAAACCGTAAAACGCGCCCGGGCGTGACGGGCCTCGTATCCTTGTCCGTTCGGGGGTGCTTGTTACGTCAGTGTATACCAAGTGGACATCTTGATGCAAACGACCGCAGAATTGGAGTAGCTGGTGAGCATGAGTGGAAACCGCACGACGTGGACAGGTCACGATAAAGCACTGCTCCGAATCTGCAGCGTCGCAGGCCAGCATGCAAGGAGCTGCCCTGACAGTCCTCCCGACAGCGGCATGTCCAACAGGGGCAACATCTAGCGCGAACGCGCCCCCCGACTGCCCTTCCGCATGCGGCAAGTCGGTGGATCCGCCATCTGGTGTGGCGTTGGGATTTGCTAGAAACAGCGTTTGACGGATTGGAGTTTGATGGAGTTGGGGCTTGCTCGAGCTCCCTCTTCCTCCCCTTCCGCCGCGGGTGTCAAGGATCCAACCCGACCAGCGCGCGCGACCGTTGGATGGGCAAAAATCCGGGTGGCTTGATGGGTTGCGAGGTAGGTGGGCAAACGCGTAACATCCATCGATACAGTAATCTTCCTTGTTGCTTCTTCTGCTCTCTTTCTTGCTTCTCTCCGTCTGTCTCTCTCTCCTCTGACTCTCTGGCGCGTCGCTGCTCCCTGCCTTGGTGTCAGCTTCGCATTCGCAATGGGTCTGATTTCATTCTGGGCGAGCCTCACTGCGCCACGGGTCCGCGAGATCTCCAGCCCGACCGAGGACTTCTGGCCGGAGAGAGGCCGACCAACGACTGCTTCGGCTGTACGTGCATCTCACGGGGACAATGCTGCTGGCGCCCAGCGGCCTCGAACATCAAATGGCGAGAGGAGAATCGGGCGATTGGCGCGGAGTCTGAGTCGACCGCGGCGGAAACACCCTGCCGCATTGAAGGCAGAGGACCGCTCACACACCTCCACAAGTCATGTCACCTCAAGTCAAATCACCAAAGACCTGCCCCCCGTACCCACTCTCCCGCCTTTACCCATCCTCGACCCCGTAGACAGCGACGCCACTCCGCCACCCCAAGACGTCGGCCAGCCAGGGCCGGCCATCTCCCCCGAGGCCCTCCAAGCCTTGCACATCTTCGAGCTCGCCGCCGAGCCCATATCATCCGACGAAGAACGGGAGGCCTCCTTCGAGAACCCCCTCATCCGACGCCGGAGTCTATCCAGCGCCACTCCCGACAGCAGGGCCCCTCGACCTCTGTCGAAGAAGGCATCATGGTTCCGCGTGGGCACCGGAAGAGACAAAGCACTACCTCCCCCTCCTCCGCCAACTGGCCCACTGCCGCCCGTTCCGGGCCCCCAGCAGCAGCAACGACAACAAGAGTACAAAAAACCCGGCACCGCGAGAAGCGACACCTCCGCCCCCGACTCCTCCCCCCAGGTCCCCAGCCTCTTCGACGGGAAGAGCGACACCTCGGCCTCCAGCATCGCCACCGCCTCCGAAGCCGGCAGTTTTCATCAGCCTGCTTCCCCGACCATCGACCAGCGACCGGGGTACAACGGCCGCAACCGAAAGGTCCCATGTCCCGTCCAGACCATGCCTGTGCGCGGACACCGCTACAAGGACTCTGCCATCGTCACGCCGAGGAGCCCGCACACTCCGCTGACGCCGCACACGCCTACAGGCATTATGCGATGGACCAAGCAAACGCATGAGGGAGAGCAGGAAGGGCTTGGTGTCCACATGCTACCCGACGAAGAGCAACAGCAGCGTTCGGTGCCGAGTTGGACGAGCAGTGCGCCGCGGATTGAGATGGACGAGACTACTCTGCCCTCTTCCCGCTTCGAGTAGGACTGGCACTTGGTGATTGACAGGGCTGGGTAATGTGTTTTTTTATGGCAACGCGAGCTTTATGAGAATAGCTTACCGGACCGCCGATGGAATACCTGTATGCGGTTACTGTGACGACTAATTATGTAGCAATGAAATGAACAATGCCTTTGACATTCGTCTAGCTCGCATGAAAGGCATCCATGATTGGAAGTACGACAGATCCACTATCGCTGCAGGAAGGACTCGTCGTAGCGCAAGTCAGAATGAAGGGAAGGCATCTTAAGACTGGACACTCCGCTCCTCCTCGCCGAGAACCACCTTCTCGGCGCCCTCGGCGTCAGCTTGATCAAGCTTCACCGCCTCCAGATCTTTGGTAGTTTCCTCCAACGCTTGGTCCTCCGCCGGATGCTCCATCAAAGCATTCTCGTTCTCATGCTTCCGGATTTCCTCCACAGACGCAAGCCTCACCTCGCTGCCACGATGCAAGCGCACAGAGGGCGGCTCGCCGGCCTCATCTGGAACTGATGAAGGAGACAAGCGGTCGGCGGGAGGCTGTCCTTCCTTCGCAGGCTCGTTGGAGGCAGCAGGGGCACTCTCAGTCTTGTCCGTAGGTGCAGACGGCACGGTCTCCACCGCCTCTGGCGACTCCACGGCGACGCCAGCAGTAGGAGATTGAGCCTTGTTGCGAGCAGCAATCTCCGCCGCGCCGGGCAGCGCTATGCGACTTGATGAGTCGAGCAGGGCTGATGCAGTTTCGCTCGACGATGGATGTCGGACGTCCACAGATTGGCTGTCGTCGGTCTGTCGTGGGCTCGTAGATTCCACGGGGCGAAGATTCACGCCTTGTCTGGCGCCGGCTGGGGGAGGGACACTGCTGGAGGGGACGTCGCCGATATTCTCCTTTAGCTCCCCAAATTCATTCCACTCTTCGATTTCTTCCAAGTCCTGCGTGTATTACATTAGTCACAGTGCCGTTGAGTGGCGAATGGGCGAAAGAAGGAAGAACACAAAGAGGTAAATAAATACACACCCCGAGCACAAAGCCATCCTTCACCAAGCCGGGCAGCTTCTTCTTTCCCGCGCGTCGCTGCCACAGCCGTCTCGCCTTCTCATCAGTGGCAATGTCAATGGCCTGAAAGGGAATTTTGTTGGCCTTGAGAATCGTCTCCAAGCGCGAGGTGGCGGTGATGATGTGGGAGGAGCCGGCGGTGAGGGAGGTGAATAGGAAGAGGCGCGGGTCCTTTTCGAATTCCGACAGATCCATGGCGGCGGCCATGGCCTGGCTTGCGTGAGACGACGTCGAGTTCCCCCTTATTGCCTCTCGTAAGCTTGACCGGGCGTGAGACAGAAGTGGTGAGGCTGGTGGAGATTGGAGTGAGGTTGCGCGGGACCCGGCGTTGGGGGTAAGCTTTCGGAGCTTTCCTCCTACCGACGAGTACTAATGAAGCAGAAGCAGGTACAGTAACTGCACTGGATGTAACCAATGGCATGGCAAGACAAGTGTAGCGGTCTTTAATGTGGTAGTGACATAACCGGAATAGACAGCTCGTAATCTACATGCGCTTTTGAAATGTGTACAATGCTCTCGTCCCCAGCATGCGTGAATCGTCCGTCTCCATATGCTCATATCATCGGATACTATGCCTTCTCTCCATTGGGATATCAATGCAAAATAGACAAATGCAGTCAAATCAAACCACAAGAAGCGAGGGAATGTGCAGCTTAGAGGCCAGGATGCCCGTCGTCAATGTCCCCTCAACGAATTCCACATCCTTCGAAGCCCGCGCGGATTTTTACCATGGCCCACTGCAAAAGCCCCGTGCGCCCCTGTCGGATCGTCACAGATGGGGAGCGGCTCCAGCGCGAGCGGGTCAACTCGCTCGACATCCAAAAGATCGCGCCGGGTGAGCGTCATGTGAATCGTCATCTCTCGATTGCCCACACTGCCCCACGGACTCCGGGATTTGGGGGGCGTCATGGCGGTCAATGAAGGCTGCCGAAGCGAGCTTCTTCCATTCGAGTCGAAAGATGGTCGCATTACAGTAGGAAAGACGTTGTCGGCGACAGTCGTGGGCGTTCGCGGCCCTGCAGCCTCGAGAGTGTCAGAGAAATCTTCCTCTCCCTCATCGCTGGTGTAGCACAGTGCCGGCGGCTGGGATGGTGACGACTGCTCCGCTGCCGCCGACAGGGCGCCATGCTCACGGTCCTCGGGAAAAGAGAAGCCGAATTCAAGAGCCTCATCGAACTTTTCGGGAGAGAGGTGGTGGCGAAGCTGCTTGCGGACGTCTGGTTGTTGGTATGGCCGATTTTCGTTCATCCGGCCTTGTGCTGTCAGGCTGGACTCGTTGTCGGTGACCTCAACCCATGATGTAGGCGAGGCGAAGCTTTGTGGGTGGAGGGCGGGCGGCAGTGGAGGGATGGCAGGGACGGGTGCGAGTTGCGGGGGTGGAAGCGAGATGGGAGTAAATGTGGCTGCTCGACTGAACGACGTCGTCCGCCGCGGCTTCCCCGCCGACGCTGTCACCGGGAGCGGAGGTGGAGGGATGCTGACCGGGTCGGTGGCTGCATGTGGGTCAGGGTTGGCATACAAACTGAAGATCTCGATCTGGGTCGCGAACGAATCAGATGGACGATGGCCTTGAGACTCGTTGAGCGTGTCCACGTCGTCGATCAAGATTTCGGTGTCGACTGTTGCAAGAGACTGCCTCCTTCGCTGCGATGTAAGTCTATCCAAGTTATCCTGGCGCCTGCCATTTAAGCAGCGGCGGAGTGCATCGTCGGCAAAGTCCGGAGCGGTGTCGTTGAGGGCTCTCTTGCATCGCACGGCCAGGGAGATCTGCTCCTTCCGGGTGAATTGTTGCCTCCTGATCTTCTCCGGCAGGCCCAGATACCACCGAGCCTGTTCCTCGGAGATAGCATCGGGATCCAGGGCGGCGGCCAGGGCCGAGGGGTCGCCATGCTCGGGGCACTGAGACGGACGCCTCCATAGACTCACGCCAGTCGAGGTGGCGGGTCGAATGTCAAAGTCGGTGTTCTGGAAGGGCGAAGATGGGCGGTATGGATCGGCGCGGGTCCGCTTTCGCCGCCTGGAGCTTGCGGTGCGCTGGACAATGTGCAGTCGCTCGGCTGGCGAGAAATACTTTTTCCTGTTGTACGTGGTCAGCGATCGGACGTGGAGCTGACGAGATGGGCATAATGGGGTGGAGGTGGCGAAGAGACAGTATGGGGGATGTGACGACTGACTTGATCGATGAGGATAGACCGTCGTAGTCCTCCACTGACAGCATTGTTGCATTGGAAGTGGAGTGGGTTCGTCGAGAGCGGGGGTTTGGCAGAGAGGAAGAGGTCGAGGCAGCGCGGTCTGCACTGTTCCGGCGAGCTGCATCGCGGGAAACGAAGATGGCGTTGATGGGAGCAACCAGCGCGCCCAGGGAACCCCGGGTGGCGGCTTTGGTGCTCGTGTCGGAATAGGCAAGAGACATTGAGGCAGCGGTGATGTGGCGTTGGGTGCAGTGTGGAGAAGTGGCTGTCCCAATGCAGTCGCTTTCGGGGAAGAGCTGCCTCAGAGTTGCGCCTTCCCGAATCGTGAGCGGGCCATACACAAAGCTTGGTGAGTGGCAGTGACAGGCAGAATGGAGGTGTAAGGGAGGTCAATGGGGAAGGCAAGTGGATAGTATGTCAGCAACGACAGTGACGAAGAGAAGTGAAAAGTAGAGTAGAAGAAGATGGACAACGAGAGAGAGGCCGGCGGGATGTATAAGTCCCGGGCGGGTAGAGAGGAGGAGCAGGCCATGCAGGCAGGGCAAGGGTTGGGGCGCGTGGAGTCGAGCTGGAGGAAGATCGGGTTGTAGATCATCATCATGATACTGCAGCTGTTGGCACGGACGCGCGACCGGGGCCTGAGGAGGCATAGGGCGGCAGGCGTCGTCGAATGGGCGTGCGGCAGGCACGTCCGTAAGCAACAACATGCCCCCTTTGCCGGCGTGGTCAGCGGCGCAGACACTGCCCGTCCTGGTAATGGAAGCCTGACACCCCGTCACTCCCGTGCCTTCCGGCAGAGACAGTGCGCACCCACCACGCAGGAAGCAGGGGGCGTTGCTGCTGAGACGTTACGACAACTCCTTCGAGGCTTCATCATCATCATCGGGTATGCACAGTCGCGCCCATCTTCCCCGCCATGTGCGCCCAGGGCCACGTTTGGGGCCGGGGGGAGTGTCGATTGTTGCCCGAGAGAGATGGCACGCGACCGGGTGGAGTGGTTCACCAGGGCAGGCCCGTTCTGCTGCTTTTCTCGGCGAGCCGTGCTACCCATTAAGCGCGCCAATCAACGCCTCCCCCCGCCGTCGATCATCGACCCTCTCTCTCGCGCCCTTGCACTAGCCCGACCTCTTTACGCACCACGTCGAGAGGTGCAAGCGATGTTGCCTTGCATGATGTGCGGTGCAGTGCAGCGGATATGGCGTGGTTGCTACGGTGCACTCAATTTGTGACGCTATCGTCTGCCTCTACTCCAAACACCGGTGTCTCTCGCAAAGACGCAACAGCAAAGTCGTCGTATCGCCGCGAAGGATCCCTCCCTCCCTACCCATACCTTGCCCTGCCTTGCCCTAAGAAGCCCTTGCTTCCATCTCGCCCTGCTTCTCGGCGCCGCCTCTCCGAGTCCACGCCGTTTTGCGTCAGCCGTCAGCCGCATCGGGCCACCCCAATGTCCAGTCTTTCGGATAATATTACTTCAGCTTCTTGGGACGACAAGCTGTCATCGACCGGGAAAAGAAATCTTCCTATTTCCACTCATCTCCAGTTTTTCTCGTTGCAGGCATGCAAGCTGCACATCCATAGATAGCCCACGTCGTACCAAGCTTATGCACAGCAACCACTTCGGAACCAGTGCTGGATTGCGGTGTTTTGGGCAAACAAACACAACGACTATGCAAGCTGCACGTCGCTTGCGCCGCGGAGATGTTTGGCGATGGCTTGTCGTGTGGCTTGGTTGTCGCCATCTGCAGGGGACCTCCTCGCTTCGATAGCCTGCGTTTCAGCAAGTGGCGGGCGAGATGGAGGCGCCTGTCAGCGGGGTTTCGTGGTGGCCCGTGCCATTGGAGCAGTCGTGAACTATAGTTCACGGCGCCATGGCAGTGAGAGATGTTGGCCAAGGTCGCCGACCATTACCTACGCCAATCCAGGAGCTGCGATCGCTGGACGATCGCCAGGCACCATCGCTGAGGCCAACAAGCCGATGAAACAACGCCAAATGCGCGAAGATTACGCGCGCGACCTACTACCTCATAAGGCTACGCTCCTCCAATAAGCCGCCAATCCTTTGTCCGAAGACGGCGAATCAGCATCCCTCGCCCTACTCCATTTCCAATCGTGCGTGGCCGAGTCTGACAGCGATCACCAATGGCTCTTGATATCATGTCTCACACTCGCTATGTCATCGCGGCAACACCACGCCTCGAGATGCGTCAGCTTCCCTTTTTATCGGCTCGTATTCCACGTGTGTCGGAAGGATGCACACCACACACGTGTTGCCCGCGGCAGCCCTAAGGCCTCTTCAGGGCCTCCCACCCTCCCATGTGCGGAAAGCAGCCGGATCCGCAGACTTGGGGGCACCATGATTGGCCTGGATGAAATGGCTGTGTACTCGTCATCCTGATAGGCGTGAGTGTTCCAGGCTTCCCACCGCCAGCCCTACGGTAAGCCGTGCCCTGTAAATGGGTTGCACGGCACGCTCGGCCGAGCCCAATTTTCTGTGCTCCACGTGCTATTTTGCGCAAAGAACCCTCTCCATCCTGTCAAGGACGGACAACCGCAGCCTCATGGTAGACTCAAGTCTCCGGTAAAGCATACCTTGAGCGCCATCAGTCAGCCAAAAGCATTCTTCCTCCACGCGTGTCATCATTCGAAGCGAAAGAAGGATCAACATACCAATAATCATCGTCCAGTCCCTCCCTCGTCGGC
This sequence comes from Neohortaea acidophila, assembly GCF_010093505.1. Taxonomy (NCBI): domain Eukaryota; kingdom Fungi; phylum Ascomycota; class Dothideomycetes; order Mycosphaerellales; family Teratosphaeriaceae; genus Neohortaea; species Neohortaea acidophila. The sequence goes on from NW_022985517.1 coordinate 984,876, forward strand.
ACCTTCCTGTTGCCCGCCTCAGCCCCACCCTTCGCCCTCTCCTCCATGGCCTGCCAGTCCACGTCCTCCCATCTCAAATTCAACATGCGCAGCCGCACGCCCCAATCCTCCATCATCTCCACCAGTCTCGTCGTGTCCTTTGTGATAGGCTGCTGGTCCAGGAGCATAAGCAGCCCGTCCAGCCACTCCGACGCCACCCAGGACGCCTGCGGGTAGAGCTCCAGCAGCGGCGTCTCCACCGGCTCGGACTGGACGGGTGTGAGCTTGTACGTCTTGGACGGGGGGTGGTGGCCAATGATGGTCACTTTGGTCGTCGGCTGTGACTTTCTCTGCTTCGCGGTCAATGTCTCCGTGCTGCCGTTGCTGCCGTTGGTGAGTGGCGCCGGTTTCTCGGGCGGAGACACGTTGCTGTCCACGGACGTGACAAAGTTGAGATCAATCTTCTCCGTGAGCTCGTCCAACGCAGGCGTGTTTGCGCCATGCGAGGGGTATTGGCCATAATGCAGCCATCGGCGGTTAGGGTTCAGTCGCACAAAGCGCCATCCTGCGTTGCCCGCTGCGGAAGTCGAGAACCACGAGCCCTGCAACAGCCGACGTATCCTCTGCTCCTTCATGAATTGTAAGCTCTCGAGATGCAGCTGCTCGCGAACTTGGCCCAGATGATGACCCCACGCGTCTTCGTACACCTCGTCGAGACCTTCGATTTGCCATCGGCGCGCCTCCTCCAGGGTCACGGTTCTGAGCTCGTCCTCGACCTTTGCAACCTCCGTTCTCCGTGTAGTCGCGCCCACAATTCGTTCGACGATGATTCGGATCGCCTCTTCAACCTTGTAGAAATCGTCCATGTCCGCGCCGGATGCCTTCCAAATCCGGAGCCAGGTATTGAGCGCCGCGGTGTGCAAGCGCGCCCATTGTAAGAGCAGCGGCCGATATAACCGATCGATCGTCCCTTCGTCCTGAGCTTCCAAGACACGTCTCTGCAGATCGTTGCGACGGCCTGCGTGCTCGAACTCGTCCGCCATTGCCTCGATGTCGAAGTGCTCATACAGAATTAGAGTCACGCTAAGACTGGCCCTGGCGAGCGGACATCGCTGGCGCAAGGGATGAACAGACTGCTCGAGGATGATCTTGTGGTATTGGTCCTCGTTCCGCTTGGCAAAGTCCACGAGGTCCATCATTCCAAGATAGCCCGTTTCCTCGAATTCCCACGCCGGGCTTTCCGTTTCAAAGCCGAGGCGTCGCCATTTCTCCGGGTGGTGTTTTCGAGCGGGCTTCCGCGGGTTCTCTTCGCTCGGCTCGGGTGGGTTGTATGGCTCTGGCCTACTGAGAAGATGAATGGTTTTCAAAGCCTTCTTGTGCTCGTGCATCTCCACGTGGACTGCAGCCTCTTTCCATTTCTTCAGCAAGAGCATGGTGAGGCATTGGAACTCGAGGATGGCAGCCGCAAGGGGGCTGCCGGCGTCCGTAGTGGCATCACCGCGCATTAAGAGCCCGACCCCTCCAATCACACCCAGATCTTGTAGTCTTTTGATGAATCGCGGCCATTCGTGCGTCCCACCATTAACGATCGCGTCGCGAAGAAGGGCATTGATTAGTTGCAACGCATTGGCGCACAGGGTGTGGTCTGAAGCGCTCAGTCGCAGCACCAAAGACTCGAGGAAATCGGGATGGTGGTCCAAAGCCGGTTTAACCGCGCGAAAGCCAAACAGCCCAGAGCTCTCCTTCTGTGATCCACTCAATGGTCGGGAGACGACATGTACTAAGAGCGTCAACGCGTTGCGCACGATGTTGACCAGCTGCTGATCAATGGCCAGCGACACTGCCTGCGTTCGTCAAACACATGAGTCGCGTCGCAGACGTATATTGATACCACGAGCAATAACTCACCTTCTCAATGACGTGAATATCCACACACTCCCACCCCATGTCCAACTCTAGCAGCCGGTCTAAACTCCCCAGCGCATATGCCTGTGTATTGCCGGACGTCTGCATGACCGCATCCCTCAACGCCAACAATCCATCTCCTTGCATAAAAGCATCGGCGAAGTCGGGGTCGCCGAGCAAGCTTTGTAGGCGGAAGACGGCGTATTTGCGCGCGCTTTCCGATTGCGACATCAGGCCCGAGACGAGCGTCTCGACATCCGGGAGCTCGTCCATGGTGCGGGGGATGGGAGACCGGAGGGATCGTGATCGTTGTCTCGCTCACGTGATCCACGGCGCAATGGGTGCAAACGCCGGTGTGGCTTATTCGCTGCTAAAAAGACACAAGAACTCGCTAGAAATGCGCCAGAGAACGTCAGATATACGATAGGGACATGATTAAGGGATGAGTGGTGGAGTGAAGTTGGAGTGAAGGAGTACAGGGCAAGCCGTCGGAGCCCAATCAAGACTAGCGTGGGCGGGGATAACTTACCCTGACTCGACATGATCACAAGCAAGCAAGGGCATGCATGCATCATCAGTACGAGGCTGAAACAGATGAGTGCATGTGAGAGGTGCTGTGTCATCGTTGGTGACGCCTCGACGACATACATGACAGTCTCTGGCCGAAGAAGTGGATAGCTGACTCGTCAATTCCCTTCCATATCAACAACATGATAGATTATGGCGAATGCCAAACCAGCATTCGATTTTCGCTCGCTAGAACGCAACGAACACCAAGCCTCCGCCCATGCAGCATCTCTTAACGCCATCGCTCACGTTCGTCGGGAGCGTCGTCATAGCCATCGCCCGGGAGGTCCAATGATGGCTCCAGACCGAAACTCTCTCTCTTATTGATCGTGGATCGTACACACAGCGCCTTCATTTGCGCCAGCCAACATTCCAGATGACGTGACTACGACACGTTAGCCTCGAAGCCACCAATGGCCTTCAAAGTGATAAGAACTTACCCAATGTCGCGGAACGTATTGAACGTCTCACTGACCCTGCCGAACAGCCCGTCGGCCACGATATCGTCCTCGTCCTCGTCATATGGCATGAACATTCCACTCTCCGTCCGCCGCATGCCCTCGATCCCGTCATACCCATCCGTGGGGTTGAAGTCTTCCGACGACATCATACTGCTCGACGGCTGCGAGCCAGCCGAGGCACCGAGTGAGGACTCGGGATTACTTCTGCCAAACGACCAGGTAGAGGAGATTTCCGCTTCGACGTCTTCGTCATCCTCTTGCGCCAAAAGGAAGTTGCGTGAAGGTCGGCTTGGTCGCAGCGTTTCGAGCGAAGGAGAAGGAGAGAGCTGCGATGTTCCCCAGTTCTTGCCAAAGACGTGGTGTTGCTGTGCCTGTGCCTGGGCCTGGGCTTGTGCATCGACATCGGGACTGGGGGTGCGAGACTTGAGAGTGGTAGCTGGTAGTGTTTCGATCATCTGGCCGCCACTGCTGGAGTTGCTCCGACTTATCCTGCCGGCCTTCTGAGAGGCCTCCTTCTTCCGCTTACTTCGGTCGGACATGAAGAGGCCCTCATCGCTGTCGGAATCCATGAGTGCACTATCGTGCGCGTCATATTCGACGTCGGACCCGCTGTCGTCATCGTCGTCGAGCCCGCTGTCCTTGCAATCGACGGCGATGCATTGCTCCACCTTTTCATCGAAGCGGAGGTGCTTCTGTGTTTGGCCTTCGGAAGGTGTGCATGTCTCCGAGGTAGTGGTCCGACTGGTGAAGTAATCGACCTCTTCACGACTCGGTGGGTTTGAGGGGAGGGTGGAGGAGGAGAAAAGGTCGGAACTGACGCGGTCCAGATCTCGGCGTGGGGATTTTTTGCCCTGTGCTTGCACCGAAGCAGCCGCTTGCTTCACGAGGGATGACGTGGATATGGATTTCTGTAGCATCACCTCGGACACGCTGCGCTTCTTGAGAATGGGCTTCTTGGCGATGAAGGAGCTGTTCTTCGACAGCGGGGTGGAAATGCGGCCCGAGTCGGTGGAGGTGATGGGGTGGGATTGCGCGGGTTTCAGCGGGCCATACAGCCAGGTGACGTCGGATTCTTTGAGCCTGGAAACGAATGTTAGTGTGGGAGACACGGGGGGCTGCCAGCGTGCACGACACGCACCAATTCAATCTTTCGGGCGAGACAGTCCGTAAGCGGTATTTGGACTTGGCCCATGTCCTCCACGAAGCATTCTCCAACCGCGATCGCTGCCCGTAGACGCTCCTCTGCGACACAATGTGTCTCCACGACGCCCAGATGTCTTCTTCCCGCCACTCGTGGCTGAGGTAGTCAACATGCCTCGACGGCTGCTGCTTGATCATTGTGTCATCGGCGACGACGGGAGTGGGGAGGGGAGAATCGGATTGCGTGGTGTCGGTGGTGGTGGAGATTTCGGGGACGTCGAGGTCGTCGTCGGAGGGTTTGGCATAGCTGCGGTGGTGGGGGGAGAGGGAGAGGTTGGCGTAGTTGGGCAGATCAATATCGTCTTCATCACTCTCGCTGTCGAGGGAGAAGCCAGCGGAGGTTGGAGTGGAGGTGAAGGAGGAGGTCTTGGAGAGGTCGAGGTTGGAGCTCCGCGGAGAGGAGTTGAGGGAGGAGGAGCGGGGAGAGGTGGAGATGCTTTCCCAGGGTTCGGAGGAGGTGGAGGGGAGGAAGTGGGCGCTGGACGAGCGGGGTGCGACGGGAGCGGCGCGAAGGATGGTGGAGGAGGAGGAAGAAGTCAGGCGACGCGAGCCGAGCTGGTGGAAGAGGGGAGAGTCGGGGCGTTGGGCGGAGATTGTCTCTGTGGCGGCCATTGCGGGTTGTGTAGAGGGCGTGGAGGGGCGATGTGGGTGGACGGCGGGCAGGGCAGGGCCGGCGGTGCAGGAACGAGTGTGGCCTGCACCACGTCCAAGAGGGCGTACTGTCGACGCAGGGGTGTGCGGCAGGCTCACGCTGCCCAGTTCATTGTCGCAGTGGGTGCCACTGGCGCGGGTGTCAGAGCAGTGGAAGGCGAGGCGGTGGCGCGAGTGAAAGGGGGAATTGCTGGGATGCGATGGGGCGCAGGCGGGGTGCGGTGTGGTGCGGTGAAGGGTGAAGGGCGATGAGGATGTGGTGGGTGTGCGAGAGGGTGTTTTTGACAGGGCGAAGTCGGTGTGAGAGGGGATGAGGGAGTGGTGGTTGGGTGGTGGAGGAAAAAGTAGTCTACGCACCTCTCACGTAAGTCATTCGGCGGGGGCTTGGAGTGGACTGGAGCGCGACGCCTCTCCGCTATTTCCCTTTCCGCTCGCTCCTTCCTGATTCTCCCGCACGGCGGTGACGGCAGCGCGGACGACACGCCGCAGCACGACCAGACACGTTGGAGCAGGCAATGGTGGCGCGGAGGGATTGACGGCTGGCACTCGATCAGGCTGTTCGCCAGCCTTTTCCAATACACGTGGATGAGTTGCTAATCGGCTCATTGTCGTTCGCTTCCATTCTCCTCGATCCGTGGCCCATCACCACCCGCCGCGGCCACTCCCGCTCCCTTCCCGGACCCTGATTTCGCGATCCGCATGCGTCAAGGCAGGTACATCACCTAAGTACATCCCGGCAAACTTCCCTTCCACACTTCCGTGCTCGTCGTTGAGACTACGTCTACATTCCCTGTCCTTCCTCAGACGCCGATGGACGGACAATGGTAAGATCTCGATGAGGCCGAGGAGTGTTTGCGGCATTTCCACCGTGCAGCTTCGTCCATCCACTCCTTGGCGCATGTGCCAGCAACGCCGTTCGGCCCGCAGGTGGGCGTGTCAAAAGGTGGAGACGCAACCCAACGCTCTCGCAGGTACCGCAGCCGTGTCTGTCCACCACTTCTCCCCTTATCTTGCCCATCCATTCCATCTTTGACGCGAACGCAGAGCTTCGTTACGCCATTCCCCACGCTTATCAGCAACGTCGTCGCAGCTCTATTCGCCACACACGCATGCGAACGTGTGGCGTGAAGACTCAACCTGCCTACTCTGATCCTGATCATTCTCCTCGTCTCCCTCAAGCTCCACTAAATCAGGACCGTGGACTCCCGCTGCCTTCCCGCTCCACTCTATTCTTTCAACCGCATATCTCCCCACATCGTCTTCCCCAACCTCGTCTCTACCGTACTTATGTACCTCTTTGCCAGCGCCTAACACCATCTTGGTCCTTGGCCCTCCCCAGGCATGGCAACGTAATCTACTCTTCCTACCCAGCCACGCAATTGTCCATAGCTCCTCGGATTCGCGGACGCTTTGTGCCTATCGCTACCTCACCTGCCCAAACCATGCGCCTGCCGATACACTCGGGTACCTCTACAGTACTCCGTTCGCCCAATCACGCAATCTCCCGCGCTCGCTGTCATCGCTCGATGCACTCCCCGTCTCGGCCATCTCGGCTCCAATGGATAGCTGCCCTCGTGTGGCACAGCATGCTGCAGAGGAAGTGACGTGCCATTCATCAGTTGACATGTGAACGCCGGGACTTTGCGGGCATGTCAGGGAATTTTTCGGATGCACTCTCTTCTATGTCTGGCCCATTTACCCCTCGACTCCATCTTGTCGTCTCCGATATTCACCCTACTGCTCGTTTACTCGTCATTCTTCCCGCTTTGGGCTTCAGACGCCGACAAGGAGAGGCGGAGCAAATATGATCAACCTCAGTGACCAGGTATTCGCGCCTCCCCTTCCAACGCGCCACATTCGGTGGTGATGGCTTAAGTCTCTCTGGCTCCGCATTTAACAGTCAAAGAAGGCCTGCTTTCCTCCATGGCTCGCCAACATTGATGCTTTGATATCTAAAGTCACACCAGCCTGCGGCCCCAGGCAATCAACTTGCTGGACATCGCACGCTGCGGTTGATATTGGTGATACGAAGCGACGACGTGGACGTTGCCCGTTTCTCGCCTTCTGGGTATAAGTTGCTCTAACCTCCTCATCATCTCCACTCCTCGAGTTTCTGTCTTCATATTCCCCCTCTTCAATTCACTATTCACCGCAAGACAACATGCAGTGATCCCTCTTTGCTACGCTCTGTTTTTCTTATACAATTCAAAGCTTCGAAGAGCCGCCACCAACCTCCCCTCCATCAAGCATCGTCTCGAACCTGGTCTTCCACTGCTCCACCCGACGAGGATCCATCGAGTTCCCGTCTATGGAGCAATTTACCCAGATTCCATCATAATCGCCGCCGACTCCCACCAGGAACTCATCCTCACGCGGCCGTACGGAGGCATAGATGTTGCGATAATCCGCTACGAATGGCTTTCCATCATCCTCCAAATCATACCTGTCTCGCTGGATGAGATTCTCTCGTCGTCCCACAGACGACACCCCGCACGTTTGCATGGTCGCGTTCGGTCTCATGGGAAAGGCGCCTTGTGGGTCAACTCCTCTGCGATGTTGCTCGGGCAGATTCGTGTCTGCCCGAGCTATGGCTGACACGTACAGGATGGGCAGCATCCGACCAGTCCCTCTGGCGCCCATGTATTGCAGACTCGCCTCGTCTGCGTTGGGGTTCGGCCGCTTCTGGTATGTGGAGAGTTGCCGGTGGGCCTGCCGGGCTAGTATTCGTAGTCTCCCCTCGACGTCAAGGTGTGAAGGCAGGAAAGGAAGCGAGATGCCGTCGCTGAAAGCCAACATCAGACTGTCCGGAGGGACGTTGTGGTTAAAGAATGCTCGCGGATTGAGAGGGAAGCCACTGATGAACGGCTTGCGTTCATGCAAAGGCACATGTGGCTCGCGCTCCTCGTACATCTCCTGCATAATCAGCGCGGCCAACGCAAAGCATCCCGCCCCAATGCTCGCTTTGGCCGAACGGCAGATTCGGTGCAGTCTTTGTGTGCCTTTCAGTGGAATCCCGGCGAACAGGGAGATGGAGTTGAGCATTGGTGGACTGCTGTAATCGAGAATCGGGTGATAAGTCCACGGGAAAACAACGGCTTCAGAACGTGGCTTGTCTTTTCGGAGAGGATTGTCGAATCCCGCCGGGAGAGGCTTGCGCACATGTCGGAGGATGCGAGTGAGGAGCCAAAACCATCGCTGTCGAGCTCTGTTGCCCCGAACGGCAGGGTACTGCGATTCTTGTGGCGGCGGTAGCCGTCTGTACAAGTCCTCGGGAAGGAGAAGCTCGCGTAATCGCTGTCGCAGCTCCGTCACGGGCTGATTGAGGAAGTCAATGAAACTTGTCATCCAGTTGTACGTGGTCAAGCCGTCTTCAATCTGGTGCGCTCCGACTTTGAGGAAGCGCAGCACATGTCGTCCATTGGGCAGCGGCTCGAGAGGGAAAACGTAGAAGCGAGCCAACGCTTTCTCGGGGTCGAGTATCCTTTTTGTATTCTGGCAGTGGACCCAGAAGTCGAACGGGTCTACGTGGTCGAAGTGGTCGTTCAGAAAAACTAGATGCTGGCCCGCATCCTCAATCGCCTGCGTTACCGTTCGCCCTGGGTCGACTGCAAAACAGATGTTTGATGAAGCGACGTTTTCACGCTCGTAGAACCGCTTGGTCGGCACCGCCTTGGACTGCAAGAGGAGATGTTTGCATCGGAGACAGGTCCAGGCGAAGAGCACTCGTTCTCGAAAATCCTCCTTCGACAGCGTACATTTGACCTCGAGGTCCAGTTGCGCGTTCATGTCCGCTCGGCCTTCGTAGTATCGACCGTCGGCATCGAAAGAGAATTCCACCAGTCCGAGTGGGCGGTAGTATGTCGTTCTGTTGCCGATCTCGCGACTTCGCCACTGATAGATGTCCTGGTTGCCGTATTGATCCAGCCAGTGCTCTTCTTGCGATGAAGACATGACGATGATGGTGCCGACGATCAGACTATACGGTACTCAATCGTCGTAGAGCATGTTTCAATATAGTTTGCGCTGGTCAGAGGTTGTAGAACGGTGTTCACTCATACCGAGGTTGCATGAAGTTGCTGCCGCTTTGGGCAGGCATGACAAGCATACCAAGGAAAGATATGAAGACCGACGGCGCCCTCTTCTGCCAGGCACCTTCACCGTTGAGAGACAATTGAGCCAGAGTTTTACAATTAATACAAAGCAATGAGCGTTGCACTCAACGGATTGGGTATCACAAAACAAAAGAACCAAAAGTGACCGCCAATGCAACCTCTTCTTCTTCTCAGCCATGACCTGCAAATGCAAGCTTTATCCGTGCGATGCCAATGCGATGCTCCACTCAGCATATTGCCGACCATCCTACTCGTCATCATCCCCATCTCCATCAGACGACTGCGTCGCACTACGACTGCTTCCCCCAAACGACCGATCAACAGCCCAAATCCATTCCGACCGTTCCTTCTGATTCCGACATGCAAAGAGCCAGGCCTTGTTCGTTGCGTAGATTGCCCACACTTCCATCCGGCCGTTCGGACGCTGCAGCAGCTTCGCCACCTGCGGCGCGGAGTCGATGCGGGAATTGGTAAGATTGATGGCACCGACTTCGTCTCCTTCCGGTGAGTAGAGATGCATGTATGGGCGGCGGAGTTCGGCGTAGCGACGCACCCAGCGAACTCCAGATGGGTCGGGAGAGAGAAGCCAGCCGCCTTTGACGCAGATGGTGGTCTTTGCAAGCTGCTCGACGATTCCTGCGAGGGGTTGAGGCTTGTCGACTGCCATCTTGTCCGCAGAGCTGCTCGACCGAAGCCGTTCGAGTCGGGGAGCATTGGTGTCGGTGTGGGCAAGCAAAGAGTCCACCGCCATGTGTGATTGCTTTTGCCACAGGCTCACGAATTTCTTCAGAAGCATGCGTTGTCTGTCGTCCAGCGATTCAACTTCTCCATCTTGCTGAGGCCTGATGGGTGGAGAAAGAGCGGCTACACCAAACATCCCTCTGGCCGCCTCCATCTCCGAGATGCGCCGTTGTCGAGATCGGAGGTCGATGAAATCCCGTAGCAGGCTCACACCTCGCGGAGCCCAACTGGAGAGCATTTCCTGCCCAGACACGTACTCGCCCGCCGTATCCATGCGCCACAGGTCTCCCATCCGCTTGGCAATGCTCGGCTTCAGGGTGATGGAGTAGTTGCTGGCAGTGGAATGCACCACCCGTTGATTGTGCCATAGTTGAGCGAGCAAAGAATTTTGTCGGAACCACGTTCGCGGACGAATGGTGACGGCGATGTCGAAGGAGAATTTCATAGGTTGTGTCACACGGGAAGAGGAGATTTGCCACATGAGGGACACCTGGATCCGGCGATCCTCGGTCGTAGGTCGATCCAGTAATATCGAGCCATGGGCACTCGAATCCCACTGGCCAGTCATTCTCACACTCGTTGTGCCGTCCTCATGCACTTGAATGACGGGCGGCGCAATAAGCGGAAGCGTTGTATCGGCCTGACGGTCGTCTGCAATCTCGGTACCGCGGCCGGTGGTGTCTAGCAGCCGTACGTGTCCAGCACGGAGAGCCTTTGCTTCATGCCATGGCAAAGCATCACCCGATGAAAGCAACAGACTCAACGTCACACGGCGTTGCAATCCTTGATGCAGCTGATAGGCACCCTGGTCCAGAGTGGAGGCTTGAACAACTTCCACGGGTGAGTACTCCCCATCCTCCGCAATCTCCAAGACCTGAACGCGAGCGAAGACGTCATGTCTCTCCTCCGTGTAGTACTCGCTTTCCGGCAGACGAGAACCGTGTCTGGAATGGCCACTCTGTCGTCCTTTTCCGGTTTGCTTGCTCTTGGAAATCGCAGAAGAATCCCGGATATCGTCCCAGCTCAGTAGCCGATCCAAGTGCATGACATCAACTCGCGCAAAGAGGCTCACTCTCAGGCTTGCCTCGACAGGTGCAGAGAGCGGCAGACTCATAGAATGCACGCTTCCAAACTTGACAGCCCCTTCTCCAAATCTTCTTACCAGGGACGTCGTTGTTGCTCCGCCCTCTTCAGAGACTCCTGGGATGCACAGCTGGGCATGGACATCTGTGCCTTCTCTTTCGGCAAAGCCAAGAAGGTCGTGCATCACGACGTTGAACTTCAGTGTCTCTTTCGGCGCTTCTGCCGAGCTGGGCTCCAAGCTCAACCGCACGATACCAATCACGGAAGATGTGTACGGAGACCAGACATCCAGCGTGAAATCCTGAACTCTACACTCAAACACCGCGGCCAGTGGAATATCGGCGTCTCCGATTCTCGTGTACTCCGGCCTGCATGGATCCTCAAAAGGGTTCCCCATGTCGAAATGCTGCGTCTGGTCTGGTCCACGATCCAGGAATAGGTTCATTTGTCGCATCTGCTTGACTCGCTCCTTCAGCTTCGATAAGCTCCAGAGGCGAATGACGGAGTCTCGGAAATCGACCAAACGCACGCCCACGCAAGGCTTTGGTGCGCTTTCGAGGGCAGGATCGTCGCTTTCTTCCGCAGACACACCGTTAAGCACCAGATCATAACTCGAGCCCAAGGTGTGTCCGAGGTCGATGATGGCAAACTGGAAGACTGTGTCCCTCTCCATCGTTTGGCTGAACACCTGAGCTTCCTTGAGTAGTGAGGCGTGTTTGAGAATGTCGGCAGCCATGGCGACGTATCTTTGGCTTCTCCACTGGTGCAACACCCATTTGGCCAGATAGATTTCCCCTTCACTAAGGCCGGTCTTGTTTTTGGACGTCAGACTTTGGGTCCTCTTCCGTTTCGGCTGCATCTCGGCCACGAGTCTTTCGTGATCCTTTCTCTGTTCGTCCAGCTGCTTCTGGTGTTGCTCTTTCATCTCTCGCAAGCTCGCTTCCATTCTCAACTTCTCTTGTTTCAACTCCTTAATCTCTGCAACCCCTTGCCGAGGCGGAGGCAAGCCATCTCGTGTTGTAGAAAGCTGGCCTTCCATTTCGTCTCCCACCATCTTCATTCCTTCCGTCTCCTCCTCCGCTTGTTCCGAAGCTTGCGGAGGAGTGGTCAGAGCCGTGTCGAGACTGAAGTTATCCATGGTGCTACCGTTGCTGAGGTGTTTCTCGCGCTGGAGGGGATGCGATGTCACAGATTCCATGTCAGTGTCGAAGCTCATGCCAGCGTCCGCAAAGAGCCTGCTTTCCGGTCTTGCCTTGCGCACGGCACGAACACGCTGCACATCATCGAGTAGCACATCGAGTTCGTCATCGGTCATGCTGGCGATGTTGCGATCTGAGCCAAGGAGTCCGGAAGCGGCTTCCCGCCGTGCGAACGCCCAGTCGCTATCTCTTCCAGACGTGCGCCATGGTGCCGGTGATGTGGTGCCTGAACTTGGAAAGTCGCTGTCTGGAGACATGGGCCGACTCAAGATACTGGAGTGCCGCTCGTGCGTCGGAAAGTTAGGTCGTTTGGAGGGCGTGTCGTCAATATCATCTGCAGTGTACGAATACTTGAGCAAGCTGCCACGCTCCTGCTCGACCGTCATTTCACGTTCTTCTCGAGCCTCCTGGGGATGATTGAAGCGGAAGATGTGGAAATCTCCGAGAATAACACGGTAACCCGTTCGCAGACGTTTGGGAGCTTCGATTTTGACGCCGTTTACCATTATGGCAGCATTATCTTTGGGAACAACCGTCACAATGCCGTCGACGTTTTCGAAAGTGCAGTGATCACGGAGGATTCTCGATCCGTTGAGCATAATATCGGGCTGATGATGACCATGTGTGTCGTCTCCGTCCACGCCACCAGCTGGAGGAGATGCCAACTTGTTCTCGACATTGCCGAGAGTCGTTGTGCCGGGCTTGAGATTGTACACCAAGCAGCCTTCCAGAAGCGGATCGTCGGAGAGATTGACCAGATGAGGCATTTTCTTTGGCGTGCTGAGACCAACGTTGCCCTTCTCAATGGAGATGCCAAGCTCTTCGAGTGCGGTTTCGCGCTCTTTATGAATGCGTTCGGTCGTCTGAAGCTTCTGCTCCCACGTCTGATTAAGATCCGTGTACAATTTCTCCGATTGCGAAAGCTGTTCTGCGATTTCTGCTTTTGACACTCTTTTCAAAGTTCCGTCGGGGTTGATGATTGAGACGAACTGCTGGTCCAATGGTGTTCCTGGCGGGTATTGCTCTTCGCCTGCAACGGCACCAGTGCCACTGCCCAGTTTGGCGCGCAGTTGAGCAAGTTCTTCCTTGAGTTCGCGGATCATGCGGGCATTTGGGTCTTCGTTGACAACAGCGTGGTTCTTGATTCTCTTGGCTGAATCGGCGTAGCGCAGGGTGGAGAGCGTCTCTTCGAAGTTGATGTCGGCGGGCGAGATGGCAGCAATCATGGCGGTCAGACTGTTCCCACCCAAGCTGTCTTTGAGCAACCAGGTCAAGACACTGTCTCGGTAGGGAACCTGCATGCCCTTTGGTTTTTTGGTCTTGGGATCGGAAAGGTCTGCGAGGGCGGCAATGACACGACCGAGGGTACTCAGTGACCGGTTGATTTCCGCGCCTTCTTTGAGCCTTGCGCCAGTCGCACCCGTGCTGGTGGCACGCTCGGAGCCTGCCAGATCAACCAAGCTGATCTTGGCGACCCTCTCGGTGTCCATATTGGTCTCAACATCGTGGCGTCGTTGGGTCAATGTGAGGGTGAAGACGGCATGCGAACGAGACGAAGTCTCATTCATGTTTGTCGCCGCAACCGTGCGTGCCTTGTTGCCCTCGTCCATCAAGTGCTCGATCTCGCCAAAATCCCGCACTACCAACTTTGCCAGATCCTCCACGTACGGTCCTGTTGCCGGGTGTTCTCGCACCCTGAGATTGCCCTTGGTCGCGGGATTGAGCAGATCCCGAACGCGCTCGTTGTAGATCTCCAAATATGACACTTCGACAGTGTTGGTCAGATTTGCATCGGCCGCATGTCCCTTGTCTATCCGCTCAAACATGTCGCGACAGATCCGCGGAATGACACCCTGCTCTTCTCCAAACCCCATCATGCTATAACTCTTGCCAGATCCAGTCTGCCCGTACGCAAAGATGCAATTGTTGTATCCCTGAAACGCGTTGTCCAACAGCGGTTTGCCCAGGTCGGTGAAGACATCTTCCTGTCCGGCGAAATGGTCGTCGTCACGATTGAAAGACCAGTATGACTTGTCGAAGGCGAAGGTCTTGGATCCTTCCAATACCGCCTTCGCGGATTTGCCCTTGGCTCCTGCATCGGGGCCAGCTGGGGTCAAGACGGTCTGGTTGTCTTTCATGGACACGATGCATCTTGCATTCCGGTCCTTCTCGCGATTGTTGAAGGGGCGTACGCGCACCACCACCTTGATATTGCCCGCATCTGGCGCCATGTCGGCGGATGGTTCGGGTGCTATCGATGCAGCGTCATATGAATGCCACAGACTGCCACGGCGGCAGTCTGCGAGAGGTTGAGCGGGGTTGACCGGCGTAGGGAGGTGTGCGTTGCAATTGCGATCGCTGATCGGTGAGGTCACTCTATTGATTTGGTTCTGTTTAATGCTCGGAATTGGATACGCGTCGAAGTTCGAGGCGATGTGTGGCCTGAGGCAGCAACTTTAACTTCACTTCTGCTCGAAGATTTGCGCGCAGCCTTGACGGCGCTTAATACACCAAGTACGAGACACGAAGACAGCACGCAGCGGCAAATGACGATATACCAATAAAGCTCAATACGATTCTCAACCAGGACCATGCGCCGGTGACATCTGTCATTTTGAGCTAAACGTCTCGACCCATGGCCTCCGCCGACATTGACATGTTCCGGCCACCGATCGCGCGTGGAATGAAGGTGCTCGATCGCTCCTTTTTCGAGAAGACTGTCCCTCTCAAAGCGCTCCGAATCTTTGACAATAAAAACATCTCGAAAGTGCGATCTCAACTCGGCAAGGACGTTCTCGTGCAGGAGCGACTGGCGAATGTGTATTCCGACCCCGATCCCGAGCGTGCGCGGTCTGGGAAAAAGTGCATTCTGCTTCGTCCCGACATACAGGGCGGCGAGAATGGCGTCAGTGACAATCTGTCAACAAAGAAGGATCCACCCGCCTCCCCAGTCCTTCGAGCGCTGCTGGATCAACAACTCGTCTCGCTCATTCCCTATCAGCTACACTTGGACTACACCTACTGGACCTACCACGACGTCATCTCATCCATCCTTCCCCTAGAAGCTCAAGATGAGATACCGTCCGGATTTGCCCAGGTCGGCCACGTCGCTCATCTCAACCTCCGAGAAGAATACCTACCATACAAACATCTCATCGCAGAGATACTTATGGACAAGAACCCGAGTGTGCGCACGGTGATCAACAAGATAGACGACGTGGGTCAGGAGAACGAGTTCCGGACGTTCAGGTATGAAGTTTTGGCGGGCCCGGATGACATGAATGTCACGGTGTCCGAGGCGAATTGCACCTTTTCTTTCGATTACTCAAAAGTATATTGGAACTCCCGCCTGCAGACGGAACACTCTCGTCTCGTGGCCTCTTTTACAGAGGGCGAGGTGGTGTGCGATGTGATGGCCGGCATTGGTCCGTTTGCCGTTCCTGCCGGCAAGAAAGGTGTCTTTGTGTGGGCAAATGACTTGAACCCAGATTCTCACGCCGGCCTTGTGAAGGCGATTGCGAAAAACAAGGTGGGAGAGTATGTCAAAGCCTTTCACGCCGATGGCAGGGAATTCATTCGATCAGCGTCTTCTCAGCTTCTGGCGGATGAGCACAAAGTTGAGATACGAGGCAAAGCTTCAAGGACAGAGGGAAAGCAAAAGCCCGTTGTTCTGAAGACGCTGGTCCAGCCGAAGACGTTTCAACATTTCGTCCTGAATCTGCCGGCCTCTGCCTTGACTTTTCTGCCGAGCTTCATCGGCCTCTACCCACCTGGACTGCGCGAGCGGATACCCGTTGGAACCGAGATGCCCATCATACACGTGTACTGCTTCAGCGTCAAAGACGAGCTGGTTTTGTCAGAGTCGCTTAAGGAAGAAGGAACGGCAGATGAGGCAATCGGCAGCCAAAGCGGTGCAATTGAGTCGATATGTGCGGAAATCAGCCAACAGCTCAAGTTCGAGATGAAACCGGGGAGCATCGAGGACAAAGGCGGTGTGGCAGTGTATGATGTGCGGGATGTGGCTCCCAAGAAGAGAATGTTCTGTGCCAGCTTTCGATTGCCGGAGGAGGTGGCCTTTCGGGCGGAGTGACAGAAGCACCAGCAGAAGTATGGAGCAGAAACACGGACCCGAGAAGATGCCTTACGCGGCAGCAATACGCTGCACAAGTTGTCAAACACTAGGCCGTTCAATACCAGATCAGTTGACAGCGAAGCCCCAATGATCAAAGCCAGTCCCGAACTCTATCCAGCCCAGCCTCCAATCCATACTCTATGTCTTTAGTGTATGCATCCCTTCCAACCTCCCGGACGCCGTCTAGACTTTCTGTGGACTACAAGCCTCACGCGGCAGTCTCCGGCATGCCCGGGAGCGCAGGCTGCTTGTATTGGACGATGTAAGAGTTGAAGTCGTGCCAGTATTCGGAGTTGCGGAAGCTGAGAAGGACAGAGTCAGTGATATGATCGTGTAGATGCAGCCAGTATGTGTCGTATCCAAAACGCGCTATGGGCAATTTCAATCTGTGCAGAAGAACGCTCAGGTATGCAGGGAGATGCGCGCCAAAAACTATTTGTGATGCCACAGGAAATTTTGCATCGAGTCCCACTCATCGGCCGACGTGTATCTACGTACAACATACCAACGTCAGCCAGAGTGAGTACGAGAAGAGTCGACGAGGCGGTGAAAAGAGATGGTGAAAAGAAAGCAACGTACATATAAGTCATGCTGCTCCGCAGGCTTGGCTGTAGCGTTTCCGGGTAGTAGCGGAAGAGCCACATGACGCAAGCCCAGCTGATGGAAGCAAAGGCAGGCCAGCTGTACTTCTGCACGAGCTCGCGTTGCTCTTGGTTCAGATTCAGAAGGCCCTTGCCGCCTCGCCCACCGTAGGCGCCGCCGACAAGGGAATTGTCGCCAGGAGGAAGGACGGCGAGCTTCGCAAAAGCCAGCATTACGCGGGCGAAGACGTAGACGCATATTTGCTGGTTCACCGAGCTCGTGGCGCCTCTTCCGTGGCCGAACACCCAGTATCCGCCGTGAAGGCCGGCGAGCAAAGAGTGAAAGCTGTCTTCCTTGCCACCATTCATGTTCTTGAGCAGCAGACAGCCGCCCTTGTACAGCAGAGCGAAGCGGGCGAGGTTGGAGGCGTGTTGCCGCGTGGCCTTGAAGATGAGCCACAGCTTCTCTCGAAAGGTGCCGCTTCGGAAGAGGAAGACCATGACGAAGGCATGGGGGAAGCGGACTTTCGTCCCGTAGACGGCGCCATTGCGGATGGCCTTGAGGAGGATGAGGGGTTGTTTGTAAGCTGGATTGAGGAGGATCTCGCGCTCGACGTAATTCTGGAGGGATGGTTAGATGGGTGGTTGGAGCCAACGAACGCACGCGAGCACACCTGTAATGCTTTGAGTTGATCCATGCTGCTTGGAAAAGATGGGGCGAAGATGGTGCCCGTGGGTAATTGATTATGAGCACGTCGCCAGCTTGCTCATTGGGGGTGATGTTGGTGACGTCCAGGGTGTTGTTCGGCAATGAGCATGACCTTGCTGGGATCCTGTGCCAACCGAAGCCGGCCAGCCAACCTCGGCACCATCCGAGCATGTGAATGTGCCTGACTAAGCAAGTCGGCATACACAACCAGTCCTATGCGCTGCATCCAAGACGATTCGTCCTCGAACAGCTGACCTGTTCCCTTGCTTCTGCCGATGTGTACAGGTACGTACTCCAATCATGAGCTCAGCCTAGACGCATCCATCCGCCCACTCCGGACATGCGAGACGCGCCGAGTCTCGGACAGAGAGAGGCGACATGGATGCGACGCGTTGTCTTGCATAATGCTTGTTGCTCTGGCGGCCTCTGAAAGTGACGGCCGGTGAGCACATGACGCATCGTTCGTCCACTTCCCAGGCACTCCTGCAGACCGGTGACGGGAGGTCGAAGGCGGCCTCATCTTCCGGCCAATTGGATGCCGGCATGCACTGCGCCCCCGCCACGCCCTCCGAGCTTGATATCGCGGGTTGTCTGGCCTCAGGACACAACCTCGCTCGTCAATCGCCAATGATAGCCCGCATTTCCCTCGCATGCTACCATGTCCGCTCATCTGACCGGTGAGATGCAGGGCAGGCAGAGAGCTCCTTTGATGGCGCGGCAGCCACCTGAGCTCCGCCTCATTGCATGCCAATCACCTTTCTGCCGTACACCCTCCCAAAGCCTGCTGAACAGGAAGTTTACGCATTTGTCCGAGACACTCTTGCATCTCCTTCCTTTTGCTTGCTCAATTACTCGCTCTTGTTTTGCTTGACTCGCTTTGGTTGGGCGTATGCACCGGGGGAAATCTGGTTGTCGAGTATCAACTCTTTGACTGGCCCGCTGTCGGGCGATCCTGCGGCGCGCGCTTTCATTCTTTCGACTCGCATTTCGCTCTTCATTTCTGATTGATTGTTCCATCGCGGCCAGTCCCAGCTGGTCAAGATGGCAGCCTATATCCCTCCAAACCCGTCCCCACCTCGCTCTCCGTCTTTGGATTGGCACAGCACGACTGACGGTGGTGGTTACGTCTCGGGCTACCATCATGATGCGCTTGACAATACATGGTCGCAAAGCCAGTCCCAGCAGCACACCTCCTTCGTCTCTAGTCCCTCCTTTCCATCTTCGCTATGCCACGCTGCTCTCGACTCCGCACCGGCGTACAGCATCCAGCAAGCCGCTACAAGCCACGTCAATCCCGAGGAGCTACAAAGACTTTCCCGCTCAGCCCACGAGGCCCCCTGGAGCGATTCTGCTCTGCGCCGCACACGGTTGCGGCAGCACCCACCACATTGGCCTCCTTACAGAAGTACTCGGAAGGCTCACACTGTAGCTGGCGGAGCCATGAACCCTCTCTCCCAGCGTCCGGCCTCGGTCCACTATCAGGCCTCGCTCATAGACTCTGGCTATGAATCTCGATCTCATGATACCACTACCCTTGCCAGTTTTTCAACTCAGTTGGAGGCTGGCGAAGCACCAGGAGCTGCCCTTAATAGATCAGCTTCGCCATCGAGAAGAAAGCAGTCCGAAGCTCACTTGAGTGGCGACGACCCTTCGTCAAAGCGAAAACGCGCGAAGTCGTTAATCAGTCCCTGCTCGACTTGTGGACTGGTATCGAAGAATCAGAGTGATGCAAAGTGCGTTGACAATTGACCAGGCTAGCGATTCGCGCTGACAGGTGACAGGAAGCACCGCGACCATCACACCCGGCCCTACATCTGTCAAGAACCGGCATGTCCGCGCAAAGAAGGATTCGGCACCATGAATGACCTCCAAAGACATAAAAGATGTGTTCACGGTGCTCTGCCAGACGCTGGGGATAGGCTTGGACACAGGTGTCGAGCTTGTCCGAAGCCTCCATTCGGCGAGCCTCCGAAATGGTGGCCTCGGTTGGACAATTTCAAGGCTCATATTACTCGAAAGCACCAGGGTTGGAACGTGAATGAGCTCGTTGCCAAGTAAGTGTTCCACTGCGAGTCATACTCTGTGTTGCGCATGTCTGATTTCGTGTATAGCTCGGAAGTGGCAAGATCGATGATCACCGTCTCGGACCCGGGTTACGTCTCGAATCATCCTCCTTCACAGGCTGCTGGCGAAGAGGAAATTCAGTTTGATCCCTTTCACCCGCTGGATACGACCATGTCGAGCCACGAGCTGTTCCAAGACGCGATATTATATATGGAGGATTACACAGACTTTGCGTCACTAGCTGGGGTCGGTGAGGGAACGCTCGGTGACGATTATCAGGACGACCGTGACCTGCTTTCTGCCATTCCCGGCCCACCTTACGAAGGTACTGCAGGTGCAATGGATCTCCTGGGTGGCGGCAGCTTTCAACAAACCGACTCCGAGCAGCCAATGATGGATGATTGTGGAGTACATGACCAGATCGGCCATCAGCCCAACGTCCATGACCTACCGTCTTCCTACGACAGTGGCCAATGGATGGACTACGCAATGCCAATGATCGAGGGCAAGTACTCAACACAAGCACCCTCCGTCGATCCGTCTGATGCTCTTTCGGCTTGCCGAGATGAGAGCGGGAGATATGTGTGCCGCGACTGCGGCAAGGAGTGGAAGCGGGAGTGTGACCTTCGCAAGCACCTGAAACGCCATCAAAAGCCGTATGGCTGCACGTTCCCAGGCTGCGACCGAGAATTCGGAAGCCGCTACGACTGGAGACGACACGAAAGATCCAAGCACTCTCTCAACGAGATGTGGCGATGCGAGCTCACGGGCGACGACGGGAACACGTGTGGCGAGGTGTATCAAGACGAGGAGCTTTTCATTAACCACCTCCACACAGAGCACGAGATGGAGCCCGGCGATCCGGTAACTACCCGATGTCTCCAAGAGATGGCATTTGGTGGAGAAAGCCATTGCCGAATCTGGTGTGGGTTCTGCAATGCTGTGGTTATGTCAGATGAGACTCGGCCGGCAGGTGGTGCGCGCGGATGGGAGCTGCATTGCAGTCACGTTGGTGACCATTTCGACAAAGACAAAAGGCGCGTTGACGAATGGATCTGCATCGAGGTGGCTTTGAAAGAGAGTCGCAGACAAGGGAGCGATCTATCGACATGGACAGAGAGGAATGATGAGAGTGGTTTGGTAAGGGGACTGTCCTCTGCGATCAAGCGGAAGATGGAGGACGTTGATCTCGATGCCGAGGGCTTCACTGAATCCGAGTAGGGAATCAAGGTTGTACATTTCACGAGTGACGCATTGTTAAGTGTAGTACAAACAGACTCCTTACCCAGCTATCTGACAGATCGACGAGGTGTGTGCAGCGGCTGCTTCGACGTTTCGATCAGATGCCGGCGGACTGGAGTGACGTCTGCTGGGTTGTTCTCAGCATTGCGTGCCGTATTGTACGCAAGCGGAGCATATATTATGACTCCCACTTACACTTGAATTGAGCACCAGTAGACTCTTGATACCTTACACTCTTCACCTAACATGAATTTACTGGTAACGGGCGGCAGCCGAGGCATTGGCCGCGCGGCGTGCGTTCTCGCCGGCGCGCGAGGCTGGAATGTTGGCGTAAATTACACGCAGGATGCCACCGCCGCAGACGCTACCGTCGAGGAAGTGCAGAAAGCCGGCGGAAAGGCCATCACGTTGAAGTGCGACGTCACACAGGAAGACCAGGTGACGGAGATGTTTCAGGAGTTCGAAAAGGCGTTCGGCCCTCTGACGGGTGTGGTCATCAATGCTGGAGTGACGGCCCGGGCACTTCCTCTGGCGGAATTCGACACCGCTCGCATAAAGAAAGTACTGGACACCAACATCCTGGGCGCGTACCTCTGCGCACGCGAGGCGGCAAGGCGACTGGGTCAGAGCAAACAAGACAATCGCAACATCGTGTTTGTCTCCTCCGTCGCCTCGAGACTTGGATCTCGTGAGATATCCCGTGCCCCATCTTCTGGAGCACGTATGAGCTGACTGTGGACCACAAGCGTTTGAGTATGTTGACTATGCTGGTTCTAAAGGAGCGATGGACACCTTGACTATCGGCTTGAGCAAGGAACTTGGACCGCAGAAAATCCGTGTCAACAACGTGAGACCGGGAATTATTGCCACAGATATTCATGAACATTCCGGAGATCCAGACCGGGTGAGTCGATTGGGCAATGCTTGCCCGCTTGGGCGACCAGGAGAGGCGAGCGAAGTTGGGGAAGCAATCATTTGGCTACTCAGCGACAAGGCTAGCTACGTTACCGGAGCCCTGCTTGATGTGGCGGGTGGTCGGTGAAAACGACGCTCTACACGTTTGGAAGAGGTCTCTCCAATTCTCATTTCCCCCACGTCACTTCCGTATCAACAAGTCGAGACCGCGCGGTCCACTGCACTTCCATGACTCCCTGCTCCACAGTCCCCCGAGACGCAATTGCTGCTTGCCATCCCTTGGTGGTGTAATTTGGCGTTTAGCTGTGAGAAGTCGCCGGTCCTCTGCGACTCGTGCACGTTTCTTGCTTGACGTAGTTTGTTCGACATCCCACGGAAACTTCCTTTTGCGGACGATGTTGTCCGATCCCGTCGATGGTGCTGGGTTATCATCTCGTTTGGTGTTCAGATAGGCGGTCACTTTTTTGCGTAGCGCGTGAGAAGAGTCCTGGAGGCGAGCGTGGTGCAGACCCCCAGAACGAATCTTTCCTTCGAGCTGCGGATCCGTTCCATCCATGGGAACTTCACCCTGGAAGGGACCATGATCGGTGGGATATGTGAGAGTGACAGCTTCGCCTGCATTATCAGGAGTGATCGTCTGGCGAGCATTCCCATCTGATACGCCGGGAGTGTTGTCCGATGAATCGTGACGGGTACGTGCCGCGAAAGGCTGGCGCACATCCGGTCGAGGAATTTGGCTATCCGTTCCCCCTGGCTGCCTGATTCGTTTGTTCGGGCCATTGTCCAGGCTTTCAGGTGCTACTCGCTTTGCAGGGACGAGAGTTGCCGGAGCTTTTGGAGTGTGAGTTGCAAGCACGGCGCCCGCAGCCTTGGAGGCCGGCACAGCGGGTGCATGCCGAAGACCTGACCTTTGTGGGATGGGTCGGATGGATCTGACAACCGGCGACGTGGGAGGAGACGGTGTCTGCTGGGGTTCTGTTGAGGTTTCAAACCAACCAGCTATCCAGTTCCTGACGGAAGACATACTTCCCAGTATGCAGGTGGATTGGCCGGGGAGTAGATCATGGTAAAGAAGAGGGAAGTCGACGAACGGACGGAGTAGAAAGAAGGAGAGTGACGAGATGGTCGAATGCATAACGCGTTCATTCACAGACGAGCATTCAATGCAAAGTCCACCTTACCTTCACGGATTGACAGACAGACCACCGTGAATTTGGCGGCACATTCAATGCTACAAGCAAAGCGCCGCTTGGTACAAGCAAAGCAGCGGTGCATGGCTGGAATGGCAACATCTCGCCGCAGTGGTGGTCTCAATATCGTTGGGCACCTGCCTCCCCGACTAGCCGAGGTGAATGGCCCACGACTGCGCAGCCGGAGATCGACATCATCTCCAACTCTCTATTAGAAAGCAAATTAAGTTTAACGTACTGCCGGAGCTCATTGTGATACCGACTTCCTAACCATTCATTCATATCGACAGAGAATTCTGGCAGGCATGTAATTCGTCCAACATCCATCGATGCGCATATTCGCTGACTGTCGGGCAGTACACGAGACTGAGAAAGCAGGCCATGGCGAGTACATTCAACAGCCCGGCGCCCGGCGTCCCGTTCTTCACACCTCTTCACCATAACTCCCCTGGAACACCGGTCAAGCTCACGGCCGAAACGCCGACGTTGTTCACGCCTCTCAAGATCAGAGGCGCCACTCTCCGCAACCGCATCGTCGTGGCCCCAATGTGCCAATACAGCGCCTCACACTCCGGTCCTGACGTAGGAGCCTTCACGCCGTACCACATCACGACACTAGGCCATTATGCTCTCAAGGGAGCCAGCTTGGTGTTCACCGAAGCGACTGGCGTTCAACCAAACGGGAGAATCAGCGCGAATTGCCCGGGCTTGTGGCAAGATGACCAGATTCCCGGTCTCAAGGCCGTCTGCGATATGGTCCGGAGCCAAGGCGCGTTGTGTGGGATTCAATTGGCGCACGCCGGACGCAAAAGTAGCACTGTTCCTCCTTATATCGCCGCTCAGTTTCGCAAGGGAAGCGTCAGGGCGACAAAGGATGTTGGTGAGTCTACCATCTAGTCATGTCATGGCCTTCGCAACAATGCACACTCGTGCTGACTACGATCAGGTGGATGGCCAGATAACGTGGTATCAGCAATGGTGAGCACCTCACCCTCCATCACAAGATTCTGATCATGAGATACTGACGTCGCTGACAGGGCGGCGAAGACTACACCTGGGATGGCAAACGCAGCGACGACCCTTCTGGTGGCTTCTACGCTCCTCGTGCACTCTCCACTCAGGAGATCCATGACATGGTCAATGACTGGGCGTCAGCCGCCGCTCGCGCAGTGAAAGCAGGCATCGATGTCATTGAGATACATGCCGCTCACGGTTATCTTCTCCATCAGTTCTTGTCTCCGCTTACGAACCGACGGACAGACGCATATGGTGGCTCCTTCGAAAACCGTACTCGGCTCCTGATCGAGATCGTCAAGGCCGTACGTGCCGCAATTCCAAAGACAATGCCTCTGTTCTTGCGACTCAGCTCAACTGAATGGATGGAGGAATCTGACCTCGGGAAGAAACTTGGAAGCTGGGATGTCGAGAGCACAATCCGTGTTGCCAAAATTGTGTCTGATCTCGGGGTCGACCTGCTGGATGTTTCCAGCGGGGGTAATCATCCCTCGCAAAGAATCAATATGTTTGATTCAAAGGACTATCAGGTCAAAATTGCTGCTCAAATTCGACGCGAACTCCGAGCGGAAGGCAAGAAGATGCTCATTGGCGCTGTTGGACTCATTACGGAGGCCGACCAGGCTCGAGACATCGTGCAACAAGATCCGAATCTCGATGAGGAGGCAAATACGGCCAGAGAAATGACCGACGATGCTAGCGGCAGCAAAGAGCCCATGGCGGACTGCATACTCGTTGCGAGGCAGTTCATGAGGGAACCGGAGTGGGTACTCAAGGTTGCGTGGAGGCTCAAGGTTGATGTGGCTTGGCCTCTTCAGTTCAATCGAGTCCGATTCCCGAAGTTATGAGGCCGGCGTCATACAGTAAAGACAGACTATCTAAAGTAGTAGATGTGAACAGCCCACTCCCACCCACTACTTCTGCGACAGCCAGAAGTCGAAGAAGCCAATAATGCCGATCAAGCTCTGCTCCTTGGTGTATTTCTGCCAAGGATCGTTCAGATCGCAACGCAAGGCGAACCCGTGCTCCACGCCCTGGAAGAGTTGAACTTGGAACCGCTTCTTCTCTTCTTGCATGATGTCCACGGCCCGATTACGAAACTCGTTGGGGAAAGTAGAGTCAATCTCCGAGCATGAGAGGAACAATGGGCCTGTGGTTAACCGTTAGCATACATGTATCTGCGAATGGCAGAGCTGAGATAAGGCATACTCGTCAGGTTGTAGAAGTGCGACTCCTTCAGAAACGCCGGATGGGCAAACGCGCCGGCCGCACACACTCCGTCCTTCGCAAGCTGCGAAGAAACAAAAGGGGCACCCCAACAGTAGCCAACGCAGGCAAACTTCGCACCGTCCTTGCCGTACTGCTTCTTGACCTCCGCAACCCATCTGGGGACGTCTTCGTTGGAGACGGGGAGGTGCTTGTTTTTCCACACCTCGAAGTCGAAATCTGGATCGGTGGTTGTGTCGTCTTTGCTCTTTCGATGCTTCCATATCGCATCCTTTGTAAGGTCACATTAGCCAATTGCCGTCAAGGGGCGAAACGACATATCTCACTCACGCCATGGAAGTAGTCCAGCCCGAGGGCAAGATAACCGGCCTCGGCGAACGCGTCCATAATCAAGAGAGCGTTGTTGAAGAGTCCAAAGACATCGGGAACTGATGGAGGTCTCTTATCAGCGAAGGAAAGGGACTTGGGGGAGCACGCTCTTTGCCAAACTCACAGTACAACACGACATTGCCATTCGCCGCTCCTTCGGCTGGCTTTGCGATGTACGTCTCCACGCCAGCGATGGTTGTAGTCGTTCCTTTTGCTTGCCCCTCATGGATGTTGCCCTTGAGACAGCACGCCGCAGAGGGCTTCGCGATGGTTGCATCTCTTCCAGACATTGTGATTGCTATCTGACTCTTTGCAGTTGGATTGTAGATGAGAATGGATGGATCTTGGTGAGTTCACTGGAGGGGGTGACGTGTGACGGTCTACATCCTCCTTTTTAGTTCTGGGATGCATGCAGCTGCACTACCAAACTCTGTTCGTCCTGAATTCTCAAGGCGATTTCGGGAAAACTGACTCTGATGTCCATCGCACCTGCTTTGCACTGTGTAAACATTTCAATGCCTAGTGCTTTGGCCATTCACTTTACCTCTGTGACTCTCACTATGAAGTACGAAGGTTATCGCTACATCAGAACTTCGACCCAAAGATACCGTCGTAACCCACAACTAACCAGGCTTTTCCGCCCGTATACATCCGCGGCGAACTGATAGGGTCGTGGGACTGTCGAGTGTCCATGCAGATCAGTCCTCTCGGGAGAGATCATTACAAGTTCGCGATTTCACCATCCATCCCGTTGGGGAGAGCAGCAGCAGCAGCATCCGTTGAACCCCGTCCACAACGCGTCCATACGTCGACTACAATGCCGCAGACCGTGTCATGCTTGCGGTTGACACCATATCCGAGATTTGACCATCAGCCGGCCGCAGACATTATTATGTGCGGGGTGCGCCTGCCTTTTACACGTTTTAGTTTCCCACCGCAAGACACCATCGCCATATAACGCGATGCATTGCTCCAATCGTTATGCGGCAAGCATTCGGGGCAGCCAATGAGCCAGTTTTTGCAGCACTTGCGCGCTTTCTGCCTACTGCACATAAACGCGGGCGGTCACTAGACAACGCGCTGTTGCCCAGCCACGCAACGATAGGTCAGCGGGATTCGCGCCACACATGCAGTGGAATTCCTGCTTATGTCACCCAACCTCCGTCTGCTGCCATCGACAGCCTTGTGAGCAATTATCAATACGTTGGAACCCATTCTCACGCGTTCCATATAAATATCTAGACTGTGCGTGTTCCAGACTCGGCAGATCACGGTTGCGATGCTTCTTCCATGATTTTAATGCGTTCTCCCCGTTCTCGGAGGCTTTGCCACACAAGCAACCAAGCACGCCATAGCTGTCTGCTTCAGCTAAGCATATCGAGATATGTCAGCCTTTAACACTTCGCATTCAACCTCAAATTATTCAGTCTGTCGTATGCTACTTGTAGATGGGCTCTCCTCCGTATAAAGTCAAATCGGTCGCTGTGATCGGGGCCGGGGCCGCTGGTCGGTCTACTCTATACCGCTCTTTGACAAATGTGCCCTGGCTGATCAATATAGGTGCGGCGTGCGCAGCGGCTCTGAAAGCCGAAGAGTGCTTTGAGACGATCAAGGTCTTCGAGCGAAGGTCAGGCGCTGGAGGCACCTGGTGCGATACCGATACCACCGTCCGCGTTCGATTCTCGGCCTCTGCTGTCTCTAACTTACCCTGCAGGATCTACGACCCCGACCCGGAACCACTGCCACTGTCCCCAGGATCTTTACCTCCCGTGCTCGATCCGCCGATAGCACTTCCAAATGGTCCCTTCCCACAAAGGCTGCCGCGTCCGAAGCGCCAGCAACGATTTGAAAAAACGCCCATATACGACCTGTTGACGTGAGACTGGACTTCAAGACCTGTCGCTCCGTTGTTGATATCTAATGGAGATTGATGCAGGACCAACGTCCCCGACATTGCCATGTCATTCACAGACCTGTCCTTCGCATACGGCCCATTCGCTCCTCACTACATTCCCAGACAGTATATCGAGAACTACTTCTCCCACCATCGATCAGATGGTTACCTGGTTCTCGACACGACCGTGGAAGACGTCAGCCTGGTCGATCGCACGTCCAGGCGCTGGAGACTGACGTTGAAAAAGACGGATGGCGATCACGAAATCTGGTGGCAAGACGAGTTTGACGCGTTGATCATTGCAAACGGTCACTACTCCATTCCGTTTGTGAGTTGTATTGGATGACGCTCACGAGCAATGCGTTGATTGATACCTAGATTCCTGCCGTTGATGGGCTTGCCGATTTCATTGCGAGCTTTCCCGGGAGAGTCGAACACTCCAAGACGTATCGCTCCCCAGGCCGTTACGCTGGTGAAAGAGTCCTCGTGATTGGGAACTCGTCGTCAGGTCACGACGTTATCACGCAGCTGCGGGAGTCCGGCGTCTGCAAGCCACCCATCTACGTCTCGCGACGATCACGATCACGCTGGGACGGAGAGAAACCGCCCCCTGGGGTTGCGTGGAAGCCGATCATTAGGAGATATCACGCAGAAACCGGAGATGTGGAGTTTGTGGACGGCACGAGGCTGGCGAATGTTGGGCGCATCATCTACTGCACCGGCTACCGGGCTTCGTTTCCATTTTGGAATGCAAAAACCAACGGACGACCTCTCTTCGACTACGAGAAAGACCTCCTCATCAACAACTTTCAGCATACCTTCTTAACAGACTTTCCTACGCTGGGAATCGTCGGAATGCCGCGAGTGCTTACTTTCCGGTCATTCGAGTATCAAGCCATCGCGTTGGCTCGACTGTGGTCCAATCGAGCCGCCCATGCACTTCCTGATTCAGCTGAGCAAAGGAAGTGGCTAGAGCGGCGCGCCGACCTGACACGCCAACAACGGAGGAGGTTTCACGTAATCGATTGGGATACTGGAGAGACTATGGAGTGGTTTCGATATCTGTTCGAGCTCTCTGGTCTGCCGGTGTTGGAAGGAATCGGGCGCTGTCCGCCAACACTGGGCGCCGCTACGAGATGGGCTATCGAGCATGTCAAGAAATATCCGGAACACGAGAAAGACGAAGGTGCTGAAGGCTGGGAAATGGTCAATGAAAAGGACACGCTGTGGTTCATATAGAGTAGAGCGCTGAATCTATGCATTTTTTTTTTCTTAGCAACCGACGACCAACTCCATAACGTGCTCATCGAGTGCTTGGTCTCTCACGGCCGAGAAGAGAGCCTTCTGCCGGGCTCGCCGCCTCTCATACGCTTCATGCCAGAGCGCGCTATGGGAAGGCATCGCCACACCCGCATCGTCCACCATTTTGACGAGATCGTTCACGTAGCGAATCTCATCCCCTTCCTTCTTCAAGGAGTGAAAGGTGCGACCTACGCCCTTTTCGTGTATCCGATCTTGATACTCTTTCCGCATGGCCGATTTGGATGGTAACGGCACCTGGCCAGAGTACACTGCAGCCAATGCCATGGCTTGAAATTCGAAGAAGGAAAACGTTGCAATGTGGTAAGGTCTTCCAACGAATCCCAAGGTCGGATCTTCAATATGCCAAATGTCTTTGTGCAAGTTGTGTGTTTGCTGGCCGTTGGTGACCAGCACGTTCTCATCGGCGTCTTCCGGTTGGACGCCATCTGCGTGGTGGGTCTTCATAAAGGGGAAGCTGACGTGGTAGCCTGTGCAGAGTATTACGTGGTGTATGTTGCACAGCTTCCGGCCGTCTTGCAACGTGATTGTCCCCGGTATGCTGCCATCGAGAGATTTCTCAGTCGATAAAGGGTCGAAAGACTTGACGCCGCCAATTCGCGCCGCATTCTCAGGGAGGAGATGCGACGGAAGGTCGTACATCCCCCCTCTTGAGGATTGATAGACCGATCTGGCGACAGGACCCAGATCTTTGGCAATATCCATCGAACTTACCCCAGCTCCAACCAGAAGAACATTCTTGCCTTCAAATCCAGCATTCGAGCGGTAGAGCTTGGAGTGTTGGACTGCGTCGGGGAAGGCTCGTTTCCAATCGGCGAGACCTGGTAGACTGGGGATATTCGGGGCATGATAATGTCCAGACGCAACGACGACACTGTCAAATTGTTCGACGCTCTCTACGAGCTCGACCTGTTGATCTCGTTCCTTGATGTGAGACACGTCAAGCTCCCACTTCTGACCGACCTTGCGCACTTCGTTGACACGGGTATTAAATCGACAGCATTCGTCGACGCCGTTATTCATCGCACCAGCTTGGATGTAGTCGGCGAGGATGTGATGAGGAACAAACTCGGCTGTGCCTGGGTTCCAAGCTTGACAGGTCATCTCCATCTCGATAGTGCTAACATTGTTGCGGAGTGCAGCGTAGCATGGACTTTGAACCTGTCAGTATTTCTGCCTCATCTTGGATGCACTCTCGACATACCCAGGCGGCGCAAAGCTAGTTACCAGGTCTAACTCCCGCTGTCGATTGATGAGATGGTCTCTGGGCATTGGACTGTCTTGTCGGGCATCGTGCTGAAACCGCCTCGACACTTCTGCGTACTCTGGCGAATCTCCGGTGGATGGCAAGACTGATGGGTAGGCCGCATCTTTTGCTCGTTGCTCATTGAAGACCCTTCACTTGTCAGCTGAATGTAGCTTCCAAACTATAGCTAAGCAAGTGATTTGATACCAAATGCCGCCGGCTCGTTTGTTTCGTTCAAGGACGGTCACATCCAGGCCAGCGCGCTTGAGACTTGAAACACTGTCAGAATTTGCTCATGGTGCAGTCATTCAGGAGAAGTAGACATACTGGATTGCGGCAGCGACACCGCTCACGCCTGCTCCAATGACCGCGACGGTACGGACATCGAGGTACTGCTGGGCCATAGTGGGCGTGACTGAGGAAGCGGCACAAGAAAGACAAAGTTTCAGCCGAGATATTCATCTCACTAAACGCCACGTGAATTGAAGGGCATGTGCGGCCTGTTTGAACTCGCTTCGGCCATTAGATCAAGGGTGAGCATGGCGTGGGTGGCTTTGAGCGTCTGCGGCATTGCACAATTTGGTGGTGAGATCGCGCCACTGCTGCCGCACCAGCCTTGTGGGTCCGTGCGCTCCTGGACAGCCTGACTACACCTGCTTGCGATATTGATGATGTGAAGACAACGACTCCATGCAATATAATACGCTATAGATGTACGTAAAATTCTAATCAGAGCGCTTTGGAATTGCAAACTGTGAAATACTCGTGAATCGTAGACTTGACGCAACCTAATCTTTCTTCGGCACATTGACTTCGATCTGAGCCTCCTCAGAGCTGTTTGTGTCCGTCCGTTCAAATACTTCGCCAGCGAGTTGTTTCCTGTGAATCTTGTCAGCGTACATCGATTTTAATAGCTCCGAATCAGCCACTTACAATGCCTTCTCCCGCTCATGCAGGTGTCGGGTCACCATGGTTGCAATGATCAGAACGACCGAGAAGCACGTCGCGGTGATGAAACCTTTGTGATATCTTGGCGCATCGACTTGTTCCCACACTATCAGCGGGAGCCATCTGATTTTTTGTGATTAGCAAGGCTTCGTCTCACTTCAGGGGTGTCAGGTAGAACAAATCCAGTGCTCTGAGATCAACTACGCGAGATTGCTGCGGGTGGCAACGACATCGCTTCGACCGATCTCGAAACGTCTGGACGGGTTCTTCCAGGAATTGCTTACGCTTGGAAGACGTATGCCAGCTCGTTGATCGTTGCGCTGACAAGCGCTCGCTCTTCTAGGTCGTCTGAGCAGATTTCTACGCCGTAATCAGTATCTGTGAAGGCGAGCA
Source organism: Neohortaea acidophila (assembly GCF_010093505.1). Taxonomy (NCBI): domain Eukaryota; kingdom Fungi; phylum Ascomycota; class Dothideomycetes; order Mycosphaerellales; family Teratosphaeriaceae; genus Neohortaea; species Neohortaea acidophila. The sequence continues at coordinate 1,016,018 of NW_022985517.1, forward strand.
GCGTTCTTTGGCCATTCGACGATAAAACTCACCTGCCGTCCAGGCGTAGATAAGGCCTGACAAGCCTCCACCGAAGCCGGCGAGGATATAGCATGCAAATTTGAAGGAACGCGAGATATTCCATATCGCGAGCGGCACATAGCAGAGAATATTCATTCCGGCTCCAATGAGTATAGGAGGCCATCGTTTCCCACGGAAAATCGTATCGGAGGACCAGGCATAGAAGAGCGTCGTCACAACTTGTACTGCGTTCGTAGCCGTGCTGTTGTAAGGCGAATTAGTATATAGTCCCATGGAGGTGATCTCTCGAGCCACTTACGGATAAACGTTGACCTGCCAGATCTTGTATACCGGATTTTTGTGGTAATGAAGGTACTGAGCGAAGACTGGAGCCGAAAGGCCGTTGTTGTTGAAAGTGATGTAGACGATGCTGAGCATGTAGATGTGCCAAGATTTGAAAATCTTCTTGATCTTCGCCCGGGTGTATGGTTGTCTGCCCTTTCGCCCTTCCAGCTCCATTCTCTTCTGGCCGAATGCTCGCTCATCGGGCGTGAGGTACCACACTCTTGTCGTCTCGGGAAGATCGGGAAGACAGACGTAACCGAGGAGCGCGATGGGGAGGGAGATGCAGCCGTCGATGATGAACAGCCACTGCCAGCCTGCCATGCCGCCGATGCCTCCAAGATGGTAGACAGCGGCCATCAAGTAGCCGCTAAACATCGTGGCGATCGCGGACGCGGTGTGGAAGATACAGCTTCGCTTGGCGAGCTCGTCTTGTCGATACCAGCTACCAATGAGGAATTGCATGCCGGGATAGAAGCCAGACTCGGCCAATCCCACCAGGAAGCGCACTCCGTAGATCTGTCCCGCCGTGTTGCATTGGGAAAGGCAGAACGTTAGGATAGTCCATACCAGCTCGAGTGTTGGGATCCAAATGGATGGTCGTACGCGCGTCAAGATGATATTCGATGGTATTTGGCCAATCACGTATCCCACTGTCCAGCATGTTTGCATGTAGTTGAGTTGATTGCCGTATAGGTCGAGGTCTTTCTGCCTGTACGTCACAGGATAGTCAGTCGGCCTTCTGATGCTGCAACGAGAAAGAATCCGATACTTACATTCCCGACACAAATGCATTGTTGATATTTGACTGATCCAGGTATTTGATGAAGTATCCTGCAATCGACTGAGTTAGAAACGCGCAAAGCTATCGCAGGGGGCGGCTTACCAAGAGTTGCAAAGGTTAGCACTGCAGAATCGAGCTTGAACACAAAGTGCCGCTCTTCTGGGCTCTTGTCGAAACTGTCCCAGATGTATGACTTCCAAGACTGCTTGGGTTTGACCTGAATAACATCCTCGGCGTGGTGTGCCACGATGGGATCTTCCAGATTGTCGTGGTGCTCCATGTCGTTTGACGACCGAGGAGGAAGAAGAGACTCCTGCTCTGATTGCTGAATTCGTGACTCAGAGAAGAGAAGAGACTCTTGTCCCGATGGTTGATTACTTAGAAGAGACTCGTGCTCCGAAGGTTGATGACTTATGAATGGCCCCCGCCCGGCGTTGAGAGTCCTCTGGCGGCTGGCGTCATTGGGGCGGCGGGACAAAGGCATACTTCGCCGTCTGCAACCGGGCAGCAGCACATCGGAGACGCGGGAAGTGAAATTGCGATTTCTTGCGTGCTCACAAAGAGGCGTCGAAAAGCGAGAAAAGACCTACGATCGTGCTACCGGATTGACGTGCCTATCTGCATGAGCGGGGATCACCGACGATCACAGTGAGACGCCGTCCATGGCGTGCTCGAGGTTACGAGTACTTTTCCCCTATACGGCCAACACGAGATTCTTCTGTCAAACCTCGGATCGCATCGCGGGAATAACAAAGGTTGCGTCGGGTTGGAAGTTGAATGAAGCAATGGCATTACGGACTAGCTGCTCAGTGCTGCAACCAATACCGAACACAGTTTTCTTCGTCGTTGGTGCTGGCATGTTTCCCCGCTACGTCCTTGCATGTATCTGATCTGTGTTTCGCCCATTGTAACGGCGAGTGAGAACAAGCTAGCCGACTGCGATCCGTAAAAGTTGGCATCCAAGGGACGCACGCATGCGGACCACGCGAGGAACATGCGGTTGAGAGCAGTTAACGGTATGCTTGCATGCAACGGTGAATGGATGGCAGCATGTGAGAGGAGGAGGAGGTGATGTCGTGCTTCCACCCCACAATGATGCGCTCGGGCCCGCGGCACGCTCGCCGCAGGGTCCAATCAAGCAATGCCCAACTTCACCTCTTCCCCGCCCTGACGAGCTCGCATCGGGGGATCAGCCCTAGCACATCCCGCCACCCAGCTATCAATCCTCCAATAACCTTGAAACAAAGCAGAGCTCTTAGACTGGAGGAGGTGCAGCTGCGCCGTCGAACGTAGCGACGAAGCGGTATCGGACGACCAGTCCTACTTCGGCCAGACCGCATGTAATTATTAATCTACAAAACAAGTACTGCTATCCTTGTTCTTAATCCCCCACTCCCGTATAACAGCGCCTCCATTCAACTCCACTCAGTACATTCAAACGCGCATCGAACATCCACCATGGCTCCCATTGCCGTCGACGACACCCAGCCACTTCCCATTGACCCTCGTATTAAGGATGTAGCTACGCCTCGGAAAGACACGTTGAATCTACCGGCTCCAGCCCGCGAGAGGTTGACAAAGGCCGGCATTGACCTGTCTCGAGGCTATCCATACCGCCCTGCCCGTCCACTTTATCTTCAGGACGCCTTTGAGATTCGCAACGAACCTTGGGTGCATGACGATGCCGGTGCCCGCGCCGCGAGAACCGATCAAAGCAAGAGCTCGTTGCTGAATGCCGCCACCAAAGTGACGCATCTTACCGGCCACATTGGTACGGAAATCGAGGGCCTTCAACTCAAGGACTTGACCAACCAACAACGGGACGAGCTTGCGCTGTTGATCGCTGAGAGAAGTGTCGTCTTTTTCCGGTGGGTTTACCTCTTACGAGCTGCTAAAAGTGTACTCTTGGCTGATCAAATACAACAGAGACCAGGATCTTACTCCTCAGCAACAAAAAGAGCTTGGTGAGCATTACGGCAAAATCGAGGTCCATCCCCAGGTTCCACAGGTCCCCGGCGTTCCCGGAGTCACTGTAATCTGGCCTGCTCTCCAAGCTACCGAAAAGGCTGCCAATTTCCGCAACCCGGGCGGTGCTTCGAGATGGCACACCGATCTTGTTCATGAAAATCAGCCTGCGGGGGTCACGCACCTCCATAATGACACAATTCCGACCATCGGAGGTGATACTCTGTGGGCTTCTGGATACGCTGCTTACGAGAAGCTCTCTCCGGCCTTTAGAAAGATGATTGATGGCAAAAAGGCCATTTACAAGTCGGCACATACTTACTTGGACAAGAACGATCCAAACTCCGGCCCGAAACACATTGAAAGGATTCATCCGATCGTGCGCGTCCACCCGGCCACTGGCTGGCGGGCGTTGTGGGTGAACAGGGCCTTTACCAAGAAAATCGTTGGACTTGACCAGGCCGAGTCAGATGTCATTCTCAACTATCTCTTCGATGTTTTCGAGAAGGTAATGGGAATCCGCAACCATACCTGCATTATGCGAGCTAATTTGATTGCTGCAGAACATCGATATTCAGGTCAGATTCCGTTGGACGCCCAGGACGAGTGCTTTGTGGGACAACAGGTTCGTTATGGCACTTGTGACTCCCGGGACATTACTAACGATATAATAGGATCACCATACATAATGCTAGTTGGGATTAGTTCGTTTTCACTCAAAAATTGAAGTGGTAGCTGTCCTGGGACGTCGTTCTCGTGTTTGAGCTCCCAAACGGGGGATCGGCGTGGACGGACTCTCTCAGGACGGCCTATCACACTCACTTGCCCCTTTCAATGTACTCATGCTGACTCCAGAGCTCTAGTGAGGGCGGAGAACCTCGTCACGGGACGAGAGTGACCTCGTTGGCGGAAAAGCCTTATTACGATGAAAATGCGCCTTCTCGCAGGCAGGCACTGGGCCTCGAAGATCTTGAATGAACAAATCATCAGAGACACTCATGGAGATAGGCACCCGTGTCGGTGCTTAGGCGGGCGACTGATTGCATAGCAAGCCGGCAGGGGCACGAATAGGTGCAAGACCAACGTTCGATTACAGAGGTCACGTGACCAAATGTCTTCATACTATTCACTTTGCTGTCTTCTCTCAGCTAATTACCCGCACATTGCGCCTCGGTGTCCATTCCAGAAGCATTTGATACGGCTACTGCAACCTTGCGAGATGCCTCCTTCCAATCGCCACGAGGCAATGCTGGAGCTCGGCGCGGTCATCCATGGTCGTGCTGGGAACTGGAGGCAGCAGAATTGCAGGCACGGGGATTGGTGGCCTGTTGCCGGATGCAGTGCAATCAGACTGCCCGACTGGGTATGCAATAAGGTGGCCTGGTGGTCTCCCCGTGCCTCGCTTCTTTGTCGGGGGAGCTCGAAATGTGGTTATCCAATACACCAGCCGTTACAATACGTAAGCGAGCCTGCCCAATTCGGAAGGTACCTTATAGATGTATAAAGCCTTGTGAGCCGTCCGCATGTCCACCTCACTACCACTCACGAACCTCCTTTGCTAACCCCTACTCTCTTACAATGCCTCTCTTCCACCCTACTATCGCCGCCATATGCATTTACATTGGCGTGGCAAGCGCAAGTTTGATCTGCCCAACTAATGTCAACTTCAAACTCGAGGCCGCGGGGAAGTTTCTCACGCCGGGTTCCCCCTGCGGGCAATATGGCTGCTATGCCTTCTTCAGCGTTGATATCACTACCGGCTTCGAATATACCATCGCCGAAGGCACAACCAGCCTTATGATCGCCCAAGTGCCTGCGGGTTCGCAAACGCCAGCAGGGTTGTATGTCGACGCCCACGACTACGTTGGGGACCAGGTGCTCGCAATCTCGTTTCAACATGGCCCGCCAGTCAACATGAATTGCACTATTGTGCCCACTGTGAGCCTCGATGGATTATCGTGCAATCTAGAGTGTCAGGGGAGATTCAACGACGGTGCCACTTCGGATGGGCAGAGTATCGACCCGAAGGATTCGAATCTGTGGTTCTTGGGGGGCTCGAAGCATGACACGAAGGTCACGGTCCAGGTGGTGTACACGTGAGGGAGGGCTTGGGCTGGATTTAGCATACTGGTTGGTGATGATGTTGAAGGGGAACGGTGCAGCTGGAGCAGTCATCGTACATACACTCAATGACATTGACTTTCCGGTTCCAATGCCCTGCTCAATCGTAATGCCGGTTCAATGCTCTCATCACGGTTTGCTGATACGGCTGGGGTACCTTCTCCTTCCTGCTTTCGCATCTTAAGCACTGTAGAATCGGGGAGCCCTGGTACCAAGTGGATCCTGGGCTTGACTGGGAGCATAACATCATCCAGGCCGTGGAGCTTGTGGCGAATGGGCGAGAGACGCTCATCCTATTGGCCTGGGTCGTAATTGAAGGTGACAAGTTGCCTTCACCCTTCACAGCTTCGAGCCCGTCCAGTTCGGTTTCCGCTTCTCTCGAAATGCAGACAAGCCCTCCTGGGAGTTGGCACTCTTCATCAGCTTCTCAAAATATGCCTCGTGAGTAATCTGAAAAGCCCGCTCCACAGATCCCGTCTCCCATGCTTCCCTCAACGCTGCTCGAGTCACGATGATTCCGTCGGGCGATATAGCAGCAACTTGCTTCGCCTTCTCGATTGTTTCCCGTAGACACGACTCGGGAGACTTGGAGATGGCGGTGATGAGGCGCAGGTCGAGTGCTTCTTGCGCGCTGATCCGCCTGCCGGTCAAGGCTATGTCGCTCGCGGCTTGCATGCCTAGATTCCTCACCAGTCGCGGGAGGCCGCCGCTCCAGGCGTATACGCCGACACTCGGCTCCGGCAAGCTGAATTGAGCAGCCGGTGATGCAATCGCAATATCGCTGTGCACCTCGTCAGTTAGTCGAGAGCGCACCAACAGATCCGTACGACCAACCTATTCAGAACAATCTCAAACCCACCCCCAAGCGCAATCCCATTCACCGCCACAAGAACAGGCTTCTTTCCAAAGCGTCTAGCCAATCCAGCAGATGCGCTCGGAGGGTTGACGCTCTCCCACGGCCGATCTTTATTTTTCTGTGCAGCCTCGATTTCAATGAGATCTGATCCGGCGCAGAAAGCCTTCGTTCCTTCGCCGGTGATGATGGCTACTCGTAGACTTGGCTCGTCGTCAAACCACTTCCATACGGCGTCGAGTTGCCAATTCAGCTTTTGGTTTGTCGTGTTCATTTTCTTTGCTCGCGTGATGGTGACTAGTAGGACGTGTTGGGCGGGATATGAGATTGCAGCCTCGTCGCACGAGGGCGGGTTGAGATCCTGATGGAATTGATCCCCCATTGTTACAAGGCTGAACTGACTTGGTTCGATATCCAGTATTCCGTTGGTCAATCGCTGTCGTTCATGGAATGGCGTACATCTGGTGCATCGATGTACAAAGAGGGGAAAGCCAACCAACACCCGACATCGGCTCGCCACATCAACACGTGCATGACAACGCGCGCCCCTCCTTCCCCGACATATACGCCACGCGTCTCCCACCTCCCACCCCCAACAACCCTCACTAGGTCATCCACAATGGCAAGCCCTAGCACAGCAACACCATCGCACCGCAATAAACGCGTGAGCGAAATGACGCCCGAAGAGCGCCTAGCCAGCCTAACCGCCTGGGCCGAAGAGCAGAAATACGTGCAGCCGGGCGAAGGCGGGACGTTCGCGGTCGGTGAGTTCAACTACCCGACAAAACCCCCTCGTCGATCGGAGTTAGATGCTAACCTCGCCGTGTTTTCGCTGGACAGGCCCCTGGGGTATTCGAACCATCTGCGCCACGCCATCTTACTCCGGTCCAGTCAAATATGTGCCAGGGTACACTGCGCCTCTTGCGCCTCCTGCGTATGAGACGCCGCCTTCTTACGAGAGCGCTGTGCGGAGCGCGTCGGAGGGGTCTTGTTCAAAGAAGCCTGGGCGGGTGAAGCAGTGGATGGAGAGGCGGAGGCAGAAGTAGGGCATAGACGTGCTCGACGACGACGACGAATCACGAAGACATGATGCAAGGAGGATCAACGCAAAGGGCTTGCAATTCTTCAACCAGAGCGAGTAAGCGCGTACGATATGACTGCAATGCCAAAACACCACCGCTATGCCATTCGCCTCAACCTAAACTTAGTACCCCAATTTCTTCTGCTTCTCCTTCCCAGCCATCTTCACCCCCGGCTTGGTATACGAGCAAAACCGATCCTTAATCGACACGACCTCATACGTCCCCTCCTCATGCGCTCGGATCCTCAACGAGTGCCCCTCCGAGTGCTCCGAGCGCGTATCCAGCACCTTGCCCGACCGCCCATACTTATCGGTGTTGGCCGAGCGGGTATACGTGAACTCGAAAGGCGGCACGCCGCCAAACTCGAAGAGAATCTCCGCCTCGCCACCTTCGTGGATGTCGACGTAGGAGTCCCGGCCGTTGGATACGCGCACCGAGGGCAGCGAGTGGATGTTTTTGGTGATGTTTGTTGTTGCTTTGCACTGGCTTGCGTCGTCTTGGACGCCGGTGACGACTAGCGTGCCTGGCTTCTCCGCGAGGCGACGGAAGGTGGCGCTGTTAGCCACGGCCTTTCGAGCAGCGCCTTCAAAGCTGTAGAAGACGTTGAACGGCGCGACGCCAGAGAGAGCAAAGTTGATTCGGTCTCCGACGCAAAAGTCCGTCTGCGCTTCCAGCGGGCTGATCGTCGGGGCATCGTGGACGGATATCTGGACGTGCGGGGTGGTGGAGTCCAGGCTGCGAATGCATCCTCGACCGTCACTCACTCTCCTCAACGATACCGCGGACTTGCCTTTTTGCAGACGACTGTGAGGGATGCGAATGTTGTGCGACGTTTCCGTGATGCCGGTCAAAGCCACCGTCTCTGGCCGTGCGGTTCCATGATGCTTGATTTCAATCTCGACGTCGAACGGCGGCACGCCATACAGCGTGATTGGAATGACTTGCTCTCCGTCCGACTCTGTCGAGCAGAACCGATAAGTCTTCTCCGGGCTGCTGAATGCCACCGACGGCCGAGGCTGCACTCGTTGCCTCACTGTTAGTGGGCTGAAATGCTTTGAGCTGTGCTGGTAGTGAGAGTCCTCCAGTTTGTTAAACCGGTACTCGTACAAACCAGCAAGCTTCGTATCCATTCGCAGCGTAGCAACGTTCTGTACTGCACGCAGCGAGAGGTCCTTCGGAGACATGCTGCCCTTGAGTGGCTGCACATGGAGCTGGTAATTCGCACTGTAAGGCGGCGAGCCTTTGAAGAGAACCTCCACCGCATCTTCGTCACCCTCGCATACATCGGCTTTGACGATTGTGCCGCCTTTCCGCTCAGCAATGTCCGTAGACGCGATGCGAAGCTCCGGCCGAGGAATCCACGACACTTCGAAATCTTTCGCGGCTTCGTCGACCACACCTGGACACGTCCCGTCCCGGACACTAGTCAGTTCGTAGGTGCCTTCGTGTGCGACCGTGACACGATCGTTTGCGTTTTTGACATGAATGCCGCGCTCATGGCCACTTTTGTCAACGTACGTGACACTCCACGGACCATCGCCACCTTCCAACCGGAGGGGGAGATCAACTGCTTTTCCTTCCAACGCGCTGATCGCACGCTGTCCGTCGACGGCTTTGAAGCCGACTCTGGGCTTCTGATGGCGAACGCTGATGCGAGATTCACTTTTCAAGAACTCCTTGCAGCCCGATTGATCAGTAACACTAACGAGTGCCAGAGTGTAATCTCCGCCCTCAGTCAACGGATCGGTGCTGATCTTTATTTGTTGCTCGGTGACGTCGCTCAACTCTCGTTTCACCCGCCTGCCATTATGGAGAATCTCGTATTCGATGTGGAAAGGACCGTCACCCTGCAAAGCGACATCCAAGGATACAGCTTCGTCGATGCAGGCCAATTTCCGCTCCGAGGCATTGACAAAGTCCGCAGAGGCTGACGGCTTCACCGTCTGGTCGAGAGAGATGCCAGACAACCTCTGTCTCTGGTATACCGCGTCGCTAATCTCCAAAAAGTCGTATCTGTGCTGGCCCGCCTGCTTCGGGATGAGTTTGAACTGCGCCCGTGATTCGGGGAACCTCAAGACGTCTTTGGTTTCGACACCGGAGCCAATACGGGTCATCCGGTAGTGGACTTCAAACGGAGGCGTACCCACGAGATCGAGGTCCACTTGCAGACCAATAGGACTGCCGGCGCATTTGTCAAATATCTCTTCGGTCGTCAAAGCCAGCTGTGGTTGGGGCGGGACCTGCAGAATACACGACGCAGGCTCCAGCACCTCGCCACTGCAGAATCGGGTGGAGACACCAGTGAGAGCATAAAGCCCAGGTTCTTGGATCTCCTGCTGGTTTGCGCCCGTCACGCCCTTGAAAGACTTTTCCTTGGCCGATAACTTGTCGTCATCAGGCGTGAAGACGTAGTCGATGTCGTATGGTTCGCTAATCTCGCCCTTTCCAGTTGATCCAAGCCGGAGTGGCAGTTTCGTCTTCTTGCCCTTCGCCACCTTCAACGGCCTCTGTGGACTGCAGCCGTGTAGGGTGACGATTGGTCGTTCGTGGACGTTGATCACTTGATGCAGGACAGATCCCTTGGCAAGTTGACGCTGCTGCTCTTCGTGATCTTTCCGAGTATATGTCACCGTGTTGCCGAAGGCGTCGCGAACCTCTTCAATGGAGTAGCTCCAATTTCCAGCGCTACTCAAGCTCTCGGCGAGAGGTACAGAAATCTGATGGCTCTTCGCCCAGATGGTATCGACCTTGTTAGGTAAGATCAAAGCGCCTTGGTCATGCTTTGCCCAAGGTGAGGCGTAATCGTCGGGAAGAATGTTCTCAAGCGTCGCGTCTTGAGGGCTCCTATTGACCACCTTTCTGTACTTCAACGTCAAGGGCGGTGCGCCAGTGACCTCAATCTCGACCTTTGACAGCTCTCCCTTGCACTGATTGGGCGTTGAGGGGCGGACTTCGGCCTTTGGACACGATACGACAACGGTATGCGCGAGTTGCTTTCGAGCGACTTCCAAATTCGACTCGTCGATGACTTTGGAGAGGACGTACAGCCCGGGCTTCTTCACCGAGAAGTAGAGAGTCTTTGGCTCAAACTCTTTATCGCTGTAAGAATTTAGCCGCGACGCTTCCTTGTGCATCGTCTTGATTTGCGCCTTGGTGATGTGGATGGTCTCGTTGGCTTGGGTGTCGAGGTCGGTGCGCAGCAGATCCATGGAGATGGGATTGGTCGAGTTGATTCGGATGGGTAACTTGGCTTCGGTGCGAGTGGTGTCGATGCAATAGACTTGCTTGTTGGGGTTCAGGATGGCCGAACCTTCGGGCAGAATGTGGATGATCTGCCGGCCGAGGATGAGGGATTCGTTGAACTTCACACTGTCTGGGTTGACATTGTGCTCGTTGACTGCCAGCTCATACGCACCCCATACGCTTCGACCGACCGCTGCGAAGGCTGGGGCTATGGGGAGCGGGATGCGGAACATTAACATGCCATCCACCAATGCGTGCGAGCCAAAGAGCATGAGCATGGTGGACGGACTCCACTCCAGCCATGGTATTCTCAAAGCAGGGAGCCCAAACAAAAACAGCCCATCAATAATGACCCATTTCATGAACAGCCAAAGACTTTGCTCTTCTGCTTCACTTAACGTGCCCCAATCGAAGAGTCGCCATGTCCACAAGGCAACTGCGGCAGAGACGACAAACAGTCGCTGTGTGGGGGCATCGAGGATGTGTTCAGGAATGAGAGGGTCGACCGAGGTGGATTGGGAGAAGGCGGGTTTGACGGGGGGGATGTTTCGCAGAGGGGCGCTGCCTCGCTTGGTGTCTTGAGGAGAGCCGAGGAAGCGCGGCGGTCGTCTGCTCGTCTGCGGCGTGGCCGGGTATGCGCTGCGCAGGCGCGGGGTTTGATCCATGTCACCGTTGCCGTGGTCGTTGTTGAAAAGTCATAGCTAGGAGGATGTCGAGGCGGAAGGCAGTGGAGGAGGCGCACTTTGTAAAGCGCAGGAGGCCTCGGTTGTCACCTGGTTGAGGTATCGTGAGGTGTGTTTGCGGCCACCAGGATGCTCGAGGGTGAATGAGGTGTCGTGTTGAACTGTTGTATGTCCAACACAAGCAGTTCCAAACTTCCACGCGACTCGCGCTTGATGCCTTGAACTCTAAATGCACGGGCCGCGCCGGAGCTTCGAAAAGGCTGCCTCACTGCCCTGCTTTGCCTTCACCGACTTCATCCCGCCATCACTTTACTGAAGATGATCGCGATCTCAGGGGGGGGATTGATTGTGAAGAGCGATGGCAGAGAAGTGTACAATGCTGTTTAGCGTGTCCTTTGTGTTTGATGTTTTTGCAATTCTGCTCCCAGCGTGCCCGGTGCCTGGACACGCAACGTTGTCTCCGTCTCCTCGATAGCCATCTTGCTTCCTGCATCTCTCCCCCATAATAACCGCTGAGACTCCTGTCATTTCCTCCACAACACCACAATGCCTCCCAAGCGTGGGAAAAAGCGAAAAACTACTCGTGAGCCCGGCGCCGACGAGGCGAGTCACGAAGAGCCGTTGTCGCTGCCGGACAAGACGACGTGGCCGGGATGGGTGGAGATGGAGTCCGAGCCTGTACGTGAATGATCTCAACCACCCGCCTTGGATCCCCGCTGACGTACGACGCAGGCCTTCTTCAACGTTATGCTTCGAGAAATGGGTGTTCGCGGCGTGAAGATTCAGGAAGTGTACGGCCTGGATGAAGAAATGCTCGCCATCCTACCGTGCGTTGCCTGCCACACCCTGCATTGCTCATCCGCTGATGGTCCTGTCCCAGTCGACCAATCCATGCATTAATCTTCCTGTTCCGCTACAGAGACACCGACCAAGCCGAACAGCAGAAAGCTAGCGACTACCCTGAGTACATCTGGTTCGCTAACCAGATCCCCGACTTCGCCTGCGCCTCCGTCGCCCTACTCAACATCGTGAACAACATCAAAGGTCTCCATATCGGCAAGGAACTGCGTGACTTTCGCGACTTCACATCTCCCATGGATCCCATGAGTCGCGGCGATGCCATTGACAGCTTTGATTTCGTGAAGCATATTCACAACTCGTTTGCGACCGAGACGGACTTGCTCATAGCCGACATGCATGCCAAACAGAAAGCGATGCGTGCAAAGAAGAAGCAAGCGCTTGCCAAAGCACGGCAAACACGAGAAGCAAAGAAGGCGGGTACCCTGCCACTCGCGGAGAAGTCTGCCAATGCCTCATCCATCCCAACTCGAACATCCCAGCGTACACCAAAGAAGAGCCCGCAGCCTGCTCCCACCGCATCAAACGAGTCGAGCCCACTCTCAGACCCTCCCGACTCATCGTCAGAATTCGAAACGCCAAAAAAGCCAACCACAACGAAAGACAAAATCACAACCACCCCCCGCCGCTCAACTCGCAAAGCCAAAACCCGCCAGACCCTGCAAACCTCCACACCCGAAGATGACGACGACGACAGCGAAGGCTTCCACTTCATAGCGTACATGCCCATCCAAGGGCACGTCTGGAAACTCGACGGGCTCGACAGCTTCCCGCAAGACATCGGAGCGATCGACGAAGCGGCTGGAGGCGATTGGATCAACATTGCGCAGCCTGCGCTGCAGACTCGTATGGCGATGTATGAAGGCGCGGACATTGATTTCAACCTCATGGCTGTTGTGCACGATCCCGTGCTCAAAGATCGCGCGGAGCTGGCTGAGAATGTGAAGGCGCTGGAGACGGTGGAGAAGAAGTTGAACGCCGCATCAGGTGACTGGCGAGCTCAAATCGGCATGCTGGACGACGAAGGCGTACTTTCAGGGCCGTCAGCTGCGCTTGACCTATCGCGGGAAGACATTGATGCGGTACGAGATTCACCGCCATTCACCAACGAAGAAATCGGCCTCGTCCAGTTACTCGAAATTCGGAAACAAGTGGTAGCACAGCAAGCACCGCTGAGAGGAGCTGTGAGGGACGCAATGGAGTCTGCAAAGGCGGACGAGGAGAGGGCGAGGCATCGACGACACGATTACGGCGCGTTCGTGAGGACCTGGCTGGGTGCGCTGGCGGAGGAGGAAGCTCTGAGCGGTCTTCTGGAAGACGCTTGACCGGAGGCGGGCGATTAGGCGCGAATAAGCACAGAGTAATCGAAGTAATGTGGAGAGATGCAGGAACAGCTTCTGAGGAAGCGAGCAGTGGATTGCAATTCCACTGCTGTCATAATCGATATCATCATCAACAAGAGAATCAACTCCACGCGCCATGCTGTACTTCAAAATCGCTTCAACCTCCCACACCTTACTTACACCTCTTCTCGACGATACTCGCGCCAAACTCAGCATACTCCTGCTTGCTGACCCACATTTGATGAAAAGTGCCCAAACTGCCCAGCACCGACCCGCCAATCCACGCGCCGTACTTCCTCTCGACGGAATTGCTGTTCGCAATGACACGAACCTTGGGGTTGGGAATGAGCGTTTGGAGATCGCTTTGTAAGCGGTCTGGTAGCTTTTCGATCAGACTACCTGCACCGGTAAGGATGACGTTGTGCAGTAAGTGTCCGCGGGTATCCACGTCGCAATTTTGCAGCGAGCGATGGGCGGTCTGAGCGATGGTGCTTGAAGCTTCTGGTTGAGGATGCTCCGCATCGGTGTAGGCAGCACGGTGGTCGAACAGGCCTTCGGCGACTTTGTATCTCTCGGCGCCAAAGACGGTGTTCCACCCGTCGGGCATTTCGAATGGCTTGGGTGGCAAGGATTTTGCGTGATCCATGTTTGTGGCGGGCACACCTCCATGACCACCCGCAGGACCCTCGAGTCTCCCGGGACCTTGCCAGGTCTGGACAACGGATTCTTTGAATGAAAGAAGTACCCGTTCCTCCTCTAATCTGCGGAAGGAGTCTGATGGCGCCTTCGCGAACTGCGCGTACGTGGCGTTGCTGGGAGAGTTGGCATCCACGGCTTGCTTGGACTTGACCATGTAGTGAGGTACGAGGGGAACGGGTGGGTCGTGACTGGCGAGCATAAGGCGAATTTGGTCGTTGATAAATGAGCCGGCCAAGGGAGTGTGAAGGATACCTGTTGTAAGAGTTCAGCATGCCTTCTACCATCTCGTTTGTCTGGAAGAAATTTGGCGGAGAAGAAGGTGGTAAATCAGTATAAAAGGCCGTGTCAGGGGCCATTCTCATCAAAGCCGATTTGGCTATGTCGACCGTCGTGAGAAAAAAATGTTCATCATAAAAGGAGATAAAAGGCAGCGAGATATGAGAAGCGCACTCACTCTTTCGCAGAACCATGCCTTCCCATAGGGCGGTGACGGATGTGTTTTGATGGCCGACATCAATCACCAGTGCGGTGGCTTTTCCTTGAGAATAGCTGGGTGTTGTTAGTGGGCATGATCAAAAACGGGGTACATGATCAATCACTTACGCAGCCAGCTGTCCGTTCTTTGCAAGGAAAAAGGCAGGGACACCCCACTCTTCCATGGCAATCTCCATCGTCTTTTCTCTCGCCTTGACGGGGTTCCACGACGGCTCACTCATGAGCAGCGGGTATTCCGCAAGCGGACTGTCCTGTTGTTCTTCCACGCCATCTTCCATCGCCACATCGCCATTCTCATCTTTCTTATCATCGTTCAGGCCGTTGCGGGTTGGATGCGTCGGTCTCGCTCCCGTGAGGCGGGATGTGATGGCGTACTCCCACAGACGCGACGCAGTCTCCCAGTCCTCTACGATACCCTCAGAATTGTATGGATTTCGGATGTCCATGTCCGGACGCGCGAGGTGGATGGCATTTTCGCCGAACAACCGCTCGCCAGAGGGGAGGTGGGCGTAGTAGGAGGGGACGACGGATTTGGGGGTGTCTTCGCCTGCGAAGCCTGCGCGGGTGCAGTAGCTACCCGGGTCAAGGACGAGGGCATTGATTTCATCTGTCAGAAAAGATCTTTGGTAAGTGACATTGGCCTGGGTGAGTTTGCGCTTGAGAGGCTGACCTCCAGCATAATCCTGATTTGCCGGTGCTTGTGTTGGAGGGAGTGTGGAGGCCATTGTAGAGGTGAACCGACGCCCAAACGCCGGAGAGAAGGGAGGAATGGAAAGAAGAAGCGAGTCTTGAAATGAGGCCTACCGCATGATTGGGCGTGATGGACGTGAATGTCTGCAGACGCATGGTTTTCGCGAAGTCGAAAAACAGCCACGTCTGCAGTCAGGAAAGTCGTGGGACTCTGCCAAGCATTCTGTCACCAATTCCAACTTCACCTTCAGGAGACGCCCGCCTCATCATAGGCATCGATCGACGCGACGAGACAAGATGCGGGAGAGATGAAGATCACCAACCTCTACAAAGTCGAAACACTCGACCATCGCTTTGCTCCTCCCGGACAAGCAGAGCAGAAGCCTCTCGCCGACGCCCAGCCGTCGAAATGGAACACCCCCGAATACTACATCTACTACCTCTTCTTCCTGACCATTCCTCCGTTGATGTTCAAAGCGGTTTATGATGTGTCACAACCGTCTCACCCCAACTACGCCCGCTATGAGCAACTACTCTCTCCAGGATGGATACCAGGCCGCAAAGTCGACAACTCCGATGCGCAGTACAGGGGCTTTCGAGACAACATCCCCTATATGGCGGTTGTATTGTGTCTGCACCCCTTGCTCCGAAAAGCGTATGATCGCTGGGCTGGGGACTCGGTTTTTACGCAAGCCAATGGTTCCGCAAAGCAGAGACCCGAGGAAGGAACGGCAGCGGATGCACGGCTGGCGAGACGTATTCGATTCGATCTGGGCTTTGCTACTATCTTCCTCCTGGCCCTGCACGGCTTCTCCGCACTGAAGGTGCTACTACTTGTCTACCTCAACTACCAGATAGCGACTGCGCTTCCAAGACGCTACGTTCCCATCACCACATGGATCTTCAATATTGGCTTGTTGTTCGTGAATGAGCTCTACCACGGTTATCCATTTGCAAAACTTGCTGGAAACACCTCTACCTGGGGAGCTTGGCTCGACAGCTATGGCGGGCTGATACCACGATGGGAAGTCTTGTTCAATTTCACCGTCCTCCGACTTATCGCTTTCAACTTCGACTATATCTGGATGCGGGATCGTCGCGAATCCAGCCCAGTGGAGGTATATCTTTCTTTACCATTGTCTGAACAGGCAATCTTTGCTAATACGCTTCAGAAGAAGAGCATCGACCCCTCAAATCTACCTGAAAAGGAGCGACTCAAATATGGAGCCACGGTCAAGGACTTTACCTTCCACAACTACCTCGCCTATACCCTCTACTCACCCTTGTATCTCGCCGGACCCATCATCAACTTCAACGACTACATTTGTCAATCCCGCTATCAACTTTCCACAATCAGTCGATCACGAATCGTCCCCTACGCCATCCGCTTCATCATTTGCCTGCTCACAATGGAAGTAGTCCTCCATTACTTGTACGCAGTCGCCATCTCCAAATCCAACCCAGACTGGACAGCCTACACGCCCTTCCAACTAAGCATGCTGGGCTACTTCAACCTCCACGTCATCTGGCTCAAACTACTCCTTCCCTGGCGCTTCTTCCGCCTTTGGGCATTGCTCGACGGCGTCGACGCTCCGGAAAATATGGTGAGGTGTATGAGTGACAACTACTCTACCATGGCTTTTTGGAGAAGCTGGCACCGCAGCTTCAACCAGTGGGTCACGCGATATATCTACATTCCTCTCGGCGGCAGTCGAGTCGGCAAAGTTCGCGCCGTCATGAATTTCCTCGCAGTCTTCACATTCGTCGCAATCTGGCACGACATCAATCTGCGGCTACTGATCTGGGGCTGGCTTGTGGTGTTGTTTGTCCTGCCGGAAGCCAT
The DNA here is from genome assembly GCF_010093505.1 of Neohortaea acidophila. Taxonomy (NCBI): domain Eukaryota; kingdom Fungi; phylum Ascomycota; class Dothideomycetes; order Mycosphaerellales; family Teratosphaeriaceae; genus Neohortaea; species Neohortaea acidophila. Next base: position 1,033,019 of record NW_022985517.1, read on the forward strand.
CGCCACTCTCCTGTTCCCCCACAAAGCATGGAAAGATAGTCCCAACGCCTACCGCTGGCTCTGTGGTATCGGAGCCGTGGGCAACGTCCTGATGATGATGGCGGCAAATCTGGTCGGATTCGCACTTGGCCTGGATGGCTTGAAAGGTCTCGTCGATGGAATTGTCAGCACCCTTGGCGGACGAGTATTCTTGCTGGCCGCGTGCATTACTCTCTTCGTCGGTGCGCAAGTCATGTTTGAGGTTCGCGAGGCGGAGAAGAGAAGGGGGATCAATATGAAGTGCTAATTCTACTCATCTCGAGCAGGCATCGATACTTGGCTTCGAGTCAATCTCTGCAGCTCAATTCATTTCAATACCTCCATGGGGCACATGGCGTCCGTCGCTCGCTCGTCCGTCGTTCGCTCGTCTGCCACGCAGCTGACCGCGCCCGCACCCTCTCACATCCCCAGCCTCACATCTTTCGTCCTTCTCCAAAGCCTTCGCTCGTTCTGAAACATTGCGCCCAAGAGATTGATGCGAGGAACCGCGCCTCTTCCCCTGCGTCCTCCCACGAGACAGCATGTCCACTCCAGGACGAATCTTGTCGTCTTCCCGCAACCGCGTCCCGCTCTCAACCGAGAACAAGGCTTGATTGCAGCATGGACACCATACGAAACGACAATCGCAGTCCACCAAACCTTTCTCATCGCGGAGCCTGTCGATTTCGCGTTGGACTTCGTTCGAAGCTGATTGATTCGTTGAGTTGTGTATACTTCCACTTTCGGAGGCTTCTTGAATCGTGGGTAGCTTTTTTGGACGCATTGGTGTCTTTGACATCGTTGTAACTGGCTGAGAGAGTCGTCAGTAGGTGGTAGGCTGCTGGTAGAGTCGCTGACTCGCCTTGCACTGTGGATATCTATTTCTTCTGTTCCCGCGTTGGTTCCCTGCGTCTCGTCTGGCGAGGCACGCTCTTCTTCAGTCGGATGCTGGCTTCTTTATTTCACGGCCCTCGTGTTTGCTGCGACGGCGAAGGGAGCTTCATTGTATACTACGGCAGACACGACATTACATGCCAGTTGAGACGCATTGATATCCTGGAGCCATCACTGCATGTGTCACAAAGACTGCATTGACGGAGCAAACGACACTCGCGCAGCAAATAATTGCTCACAAACACCAAACACCGCAGCCAACACCATCGCCGCTCACAAACGCCCATCGTTACACCAACACCCCGCCCTTCCTCACCCACAAGCCTCCCCATCCGCATGCTCATGGTACCTCACACACATCCCACTGCCCGCCCACGGCTTGCACCCACTAGTATCATTAGGCAACAGTGCCCCCTTCCCCTGATGCCTTAGACAAGCAGCGCAAAACACTTTCTCACACGCACAGCACTTATCCGCACTCACGCCCGGCTGCAACACTTCTTTACACAGCTCGCACGCTTTACTCGAACTCCAGTTCGTCGGCCGCCAGGCTACCAGGGAGTGTCGCTCGATGGCTTCGGGGCCGGGCCGTTTGAGCTTGACGCACAGCTCGCGCAGGAATTTGGGGTGCCACTCGTCTTTGTGCGTCTCGAGGAGGCGGTCGGTCTTCTTGTAGGCGAAGAGGTCGAGGATGAGGGCGCGGATGGGCGCGTTGTCGCGGATGGTGTCGTAGAGGATCCACGTGTCGGAGGGCGTGGGGACGGAGTTGGTGCTTTCCGACAGCCGTGCGAGGTTGGAGAGGATGTGGTTGCTGAGCGGCGTGGTGAGCAGGCGGTCAGAGAGGGCGTAGAGCTCGAGGAGGAGGAAGTATTTGGGGCTGCCTTGGGAGTTGCGCAGATCACCGTCGGTGCGGATGTCGTATTCCGTCAGCTCGGTGAGAGAGTGCATGGAGGGGAGGACGGGGGCGGTGACGATGCCGTTGGCGGCGAGGAAGTGGCATCGCGGTGCTGGCGTCTTCAGTGTGCCGGTGTAAAGCCATTGCAGGAACCATTCAAAGATTTCGGGCTTCTCTTCCGGCAGTCGGACTACCTGGTCCAGCCCTTCTGCGAATGTGCCATTCAGTGCGGCGGCGAAGAACGGCGACGCGGACGTCAAAAGTTCTTTGTGAATGAGGTACTTCGTCTCCGACCTCGACTTACAACTGGCCTCTCCCACGATCACACTAGCAACGCCGGAGAAGCTGCGGAATCCAGTTCGCAGGGGAAGACGAGAAGGGGATCGTCGCGCCCTACTTCTCGTACGTTGCGAAACGTCTCCGTCCATGTCGGGAGGCGGACGGGCTAGCATTGAGGAATCAGAGGGGGAGGGCGAAGGTATTTCGGTTGGCGGAACGGCGTTGGGTTGGATTGAGACGGCCATGCTGCGTGGTCGCAACGACGGGGGCGTTAGAGGATGGGGAGGGAGGCGTCGATACCACACCGGGGTCAGTAATGGATCCAGGGTGGGCGAGAATGGTGCCGTAAGTAGGAGGGATGGTTGTGCGATGCAAGTGAAGTGCGACGGGAAGGAAATACGAAAAGAGCAGTCTTTGAAGGGTTGCCCGTCTGCGCTGCGTCGTCTTTGTCGCATGCGGACAACCATCGACAAACGAAAAGGGAAGTGTCGTGGTATGTTGCAAACAGTACAATGAGTGACCAACACCTACCTGCCTTATGCATGGACGTCTGCCGAAGAAAACTTCACATGACAAGTCGAGCGCACAGCGTACGAGGAAGTTGGTTTTCCATCTTGTAAAGGTACTGTGAACGTATTGGTCGTGAGAAGCGTTGTGATTGCTGTTCGTTCGCCTGTCCAAATGCATTTCCCGCTTTCTCCTCTGGAATGCGGCTTATTCCATCGCCCAGTATGTGGCCAGCCACCGTCAATCTCTCACACATGCCTCTCTTGCCCCGTGCCAACGCCTGCCTGTTCCGGCCCATTCCAGTCGTCGCGCGAAATCGGTTACTCGATTTAGAACATGCGATCATGCTTGGGGTTGTTCTTCACCTCGTCTGCAGAATCGGTTAGCAATTTCTCTCCTCAACCGCATGGGTAGCGGGTCTATAATACAAATCTGCCGCTGTCCACATATACACTCTCCATCTATCTACCAGGCATCATGGTGTTCGAATTCTTACTAGACTCACCCAAGCGCGAATACAGCATGTACAACGCCATTTGATTGCACTCCTGTGTGCCGGTGATGGTGACGAGACGCTCGTTGTTGTTGTCCTGGGGCTCGTTGATCTTGATGACACTGCCGGAGAGCTGGCGGATTTCGTTGATCTTGGCACCGCCCTTCCCGATAATCGCACCGACCATGTCGTTGGGAATGAAGATTTGTTGCGTGATTGGTTGGCCTGCGACCATGCCTTGGGCGGGCTGCTGCGGCGGGCCGGCGTGCGACGGTGCTGGGGTTCCGCCGTATCCTCCGTAAGCCTGGGGTTGCTGAGGTCCGGCGCCGGCGTAGCCAGCACGAGGGGAGCCTGCACCGTACGGCATGGCCGCCTGTGGGTGGTGAGGGTGGGCGGGCTGTCCTTGCATGTAGGGCGCGCCGTATGCATTGGAGGGAGCACGACTGGGAGGACCGCCATGCTGACGATACTTGTCTGGATGGCCCATTTGGCCACCAGCATGCTGGGGAACATAGGGAACGACTTGCATGCCGCCCGGCACGACGCCTTGAGGTCCACCGTGGCGAACGGCGTACGCGGAAGCTGCAGGGCCACCGAAGCGATCCGTGAGCTGCTCCACTAGGGTACTACCCACGTAGTAAGTAGCAATGTGCACGGCATCAGCGACGCCCAGAACGACCAGGGAGCGCTCGGTGGACAGGGGTAGGCAGGACTCGGAGGCATTGAGGCGGGCGCCGGAAGCTTCTTGGATCTCGCGAATGCGCGCGCCCTGCTTGCCGATGATGGAGCCGATCAGGATGTGGGGGATGAGCAGACGAAGCGGGTATGTCTTGGACTGCGGTGTGGAGGAGGAGTCGAGAGGCTCTTGGTTGAGGGTGCGGATGATGAGCCCAAAGGCTTTGGCAACGGCATCAACGGCGCCGGAGACGGTGAGGATACGCTCCACGGCGCCGCGAGAATATTCACTCACTGTGCACTTGGCACCAGCCATCTTACGGATCTGGGTGACATTCTCGCCGCCCTTGCCGATGACCGTGGCCGCCTCTGCACTAGAGATGATGGCGCGGACATGAAGCCAGTTGGTCTCGTCTTGGGGTTGGTAGGTGGATGGTGGGAGGGAGTTCACGCCGCCGTCCGAGGGTCCATTGGAGATGGCTGCAGGGAGATCCGATGGCTCGGACGAAGGCTGGACAGACGCATCAGCATCGGGCACGACCGTGTCGCCTTGCTTATCTGCAGAGGCGGCGTCAATGCCCTCTGATTCCGCATTGGCCTCGCTGCCCGCTCCCGCACCGTTGACTTCTGCAACTTCAGTAGCAGTAGTGAGTGGCTCCTCGCTGCCTGCATCGTTGGGCTCGCCCTTCAAGATCTTGTCGAGAGCGGGACGCTTGGCTTCGGGTTGGCCGGTGGGACCGGACGGGGACGAGGGCTCCTCCAGTGGGCGCTTCTGGGTGGCCGAGGGGGGCTCTTGTGTGGTGGAGTCGGCCATTCTGAGCTGGGCTGTGGTTGGTATGAAGGTGAAGGAGAAGGGCTCGGGGGTATGTTGTACAGAGCCTGCTGTTTCAGGGTGAATTTTCTTGATTGCTGGACTGTCTGCCTGTAGCTACGCGTGACTGGCGAAAGAGAGCGGGCAGGTGAGTGATTGAGGAGGGGTTGTGCTTGTGCTTGTGCTCGAGACGGTCTTGGCAGTGCTGTGCAGGGCGGAAGGTGTTGGAGATTGGATGAGGTGAATGGTGGTCCGAAGGGTGGGGAATCCGCTGGAGTTCGTGAAGGTGGTGGTGAAGGAGGGTGGAAAGGAGGCGGTGAGCAGGCAGGGAGTGACGTGAATGTCGGTGGGTATGAGGAGCAAGCAAAGAGTGCGGTGATGAGGTGGTGCCGGGTGAGAGAGTTGAGTGTGTAGAGCGGGAGGAGTGAAGGTAGGTAGGCTCGGGTGAGTGAGGAGTGAGGAGGTGGTGATGGTGGTGAAGATCGGGGGGTAAGAAGACGACGCCTTCCTCCGCAGTGCTGTACCTAGCCTTGAAAGTGGCTTTGCTGCGGTGCAAAGGCAGCAGCAACCCTATGGTCTTGCAGGGGGCGATGGAATGGCGATGCTGCACCGATCAGATCGTCAGTGCTGATGGGGTTTGGGGTAGGAGGAGGGTCAAGGAAGCATCCAAGCATCACCTCACACAAACCCCAAAAAGCCTAATAAGCTTTGCGGGACTCTGGGGCTTGGCATCACGCCTGAGGCAGAAAAAGCAACGGAGAGAACCAGCCAATGAAAGTGCGCGAATGCAATAAAGAGCCCGCCGTCCCTGGCATGCAGAGAGTGTGCCAAGAGGGAGATGACGAATGAACTGCAAAGATCCCTGCAGATCTGGGGGTGGAGAGTTCCCACCTTCCCTGTTGGGGGCGCCCCTGCAAAATAAATGTCCTCCAACTTTCCGAACCCTTCCCACTCCCATCTTTGCGCCGCGCAATCGCTCTTCGCAGGTCCAGACGTGCAATCTGCACCAGTCCGTCCACTCCCCTCGCTGCTCAATTCCACAGCTGCAGTGCCATTTCTGCAATCTCCACGCCGTACCAAACGCAATTGATCGCGGGTGAATCGGACAATTCCCCGAGCCTCCTTATCAACGCCCTTCCAACTTGCGCGACCAGACCTCAACGGCCTATCGTCACTCTCCCGCATCGCTTGAACACGTCGCAGGCGGCGCATTCGCATCACCATCACCCACCCATCCATCAATCATGGCAACAACAACACCCACCGCCCTCTCCACCTCCCTCCCAACACCCCCCAACTTCGCCTTCGCCCACGCGCCAGCACTCGAACTCCGCCAACCCGCCGCAGCGCACGACGACCCCGCCACCCTCACAAACACCGTCTTCTCCCACACCGGCATCGCCAGCTTCAGCAATCCCCTCACCTACACCTCCGCCGGCACGCCCACGCTGACGACCAGCACGAGCGTCGCCATCAGCTCCGCGACAACGCTCAGCTCCTCCCTCACAGACGTCACAACCGTGTCGCATTCCTCCGAGCAGCATAGCAGCAGTTCTGCGTCGTCAGCGGGCACCGCGAGCGCGACGGCCGCGTCGACATCGGCGACTACGACGGCGGGCTCGAGCAATGCCGCGCTAGCGCCGAGTATTGGTGCGGGCAAGGCGGTGGCGCTCGTGTGTGCTCTGGCGGGACTGGTTGCGTGTGGATTTTAGATTCCCCCCTTGTTTGCTTACTTGATGTTTGACTCGGGCCATAGACTTGAAAGGCGTACTAGCGATGCTTCGAGCAGATGATTGTGGAAAGAGACATGCTCCAGGACGGGCAATGTTAGACTTTCGTCGTCATGTATGGATTAAAATACAAGCCGTGCTCTTCCAAGCGTATCTCGTGGCTCCATTGCACATCCGTAATCGCAAGCAAGAAATATCGATAGTGAAGCCCACGCACACCAAAAGCCTCGTCACAACCGCCCATGCCTCGCCTTGAAAATGGCCACCTTGTCGTCATAAAACAAAATCTCCCGCAATCGCAACCTCGCCGCTCCCCGCGCGCGCGCTGGCCCCTCCGCATCGCTTTCACTCTCGTCGTCGTCATCCTCATTCTCATCGCTCTCCGTATCCACGCCAGCGTCATCGACGTCCTCCACCTCCTCATCTCCCGCCTCCTCGCCCTCTGCATCCTCCTCTTCGTCCTCGCCCTCGCTGCCCGCAACGCCATCCTCCTCCTCAATACTCCCTCCATGCATACCCAGGTGCGACTCGGGTCGCGCGTCCCAAGAGTCACTGTGCCGACGGCTTTCCAGGATTTCGAAGCATTTGTTCGCAATGCCCATGTAGCAGAGTTCAACTTCGGGACGGAGAGCGACAATGTCGACGATCTGCAATGCGAGTTCGCGGGGATCGATGTTGCTTCCGTGTACGTGGTCGGCGAGGAAGGGCATGCTGAGGGAGCGCAGATGCGGAATTGACGGCAGGTGTTGCAGGAAGAAGTGCTGAAGAACGTGGTCAGTACAAAGATCGCCGACGACAAGGCCTCCCTTTCACTCACCCAATCTCGATAGTCAATGGCCATTCCCAACTCCCTCACTGCCGGCATTTTGCCACTGCAGATGAAACTCAACACATCCCTGCTCAGCATCCACCGCTTCCATCGGCTGGAACTGGTAGGTAAGCCATCCGGGCCCTTCTCCGAGCTATCAATCAGAATCTTCCGCAAGCTATTGCGATGCCGTCGCAGGGGCCCCTTGTAGATCTGATCTACCGTCACGCTGGACGGATAAGATCTGGCTTCTTGCAGAAAGAGCACTTCAAGGCTGTTGGGAGCGAGAGTGTCTTTGAGGAAGGAGATGAGGGCAGGCGAGACGGTGTTGGTGTGTATCTTCTTCAGCTTCAGGCCGTACACGAGCTCAATGTCGCTGCCGGCATACGGCGGTTTGACGGATTTTCTTGGAGTCGAGGCTGATGTGCGTCGTGAACACGGGTAAATTGGAGATCTCGGAAGGGGTGCGAAAACGCGCCGTAGTGTCTTCCAGAGTTGTTCGTGGTTCTGGCAGCTGAGAAGGGTAAGCGATGTGAGCCGTGTCCAGTCAATGGCCTTTTGCAGGACGTGAATGGAGAGTGGCACGCGCTCGAGTTCGAGACTTTCGAGCTGCAGCATGTGACTGAGGCGGGGACCATCAGGCTCGTGCACGGACAGCTGTGCCATGGTCGCATCGAGCATATCGGCCTGGCGGATGGGATGTACATCCTCCGGCTCCGAGACCGGTGTTCGCATTGGGCTGGTATGAAGGCTGCTCTGCGCGACAAGAGGGTCGTTCTCGAACGCAGCACCAGAGGTGACAATCGGCTGCAAAAAGTGGGGTGATGTTGGAGTGTCAACCGGAACTTCGCTGGAAGGTGCCTCGGGGATGGAGTCTTGAAGGCTAATGCCGGCAGTCAAATCGTTCGTTTGTTGGAGTAGTGTTTCGGCTGTACTACTCGCACCCACGGTCGGGCTTGTCCCCGGACGGACTGGCGAAGTGGTCGACATGGACGAGCTGCGTGGCAAGCTCCGCTTCGTTCGTTCGGGTAGGACGACCGGTGCTTTTCTCATGTCGTTGATGAAACCAGTCACTGTTCCCAAAACTCCACCGAGTCGTTTCTCTCCGATGGTGAGCGAACTCGCCGTGGGGTAGTCTGGGTCGATTTGTCCCAAAGACTCCCCCTCCCAAACGGTTGTCCAAAGCCTGTTAGAGGCATGGCGCGCAATCCCTATGCGAAGCTCGCGCAACTTATCGAGCGACTTTCCGATCAGCACAGCCATCTCGTCAAGGTACGCCAGCTCGTCGATGTCTAGAACACTAAGACTCTTTAGAGGAGGAAGCGCGGAGAAGGAAGGGTGCTCCACGCGATCGAGGGCTGCGGGATGTATCTGCACGGGTAAGGAGGGGTGGAGGACGGGATATGTGGTAGGTATCGAGTGAGGAGACATCGAAGCCGGGTCGAGAGGGGGAGGAGGTGGAGGTAGGGGGGCAGTCGCATCGAGAGCAGAATTGTCATGCCAGCGGACCCAAACCTTCTCCAACCGGCAAGGCCTGCCGTCGTAACAATCTCCGAGGGACGACAAGGCCAGCCAAACGTCCCGCAGAATGCCCGTGGGCATGTCCCAGATGAAAGTTTCGAGTGAGCGCATGCGGGCAACGGCAAGTGCGACCAAGGTGCCGAGCATTTTGCCTCCTTCTTTGGTGATGAGGTATTCCTGGACCCAGTCTGATGGCCCGTTGCCGAGAGAGAACTTGCGTGTGTAGCGAGCGTAGTGGTTCCCTCGTCTCCGCCGCACCATCATCTCCGACGCTGGACCTTTGCCGGATGGGATGAAGCGATTGCCTTGGTGCAACCTCTGCTCAGGCGCTTCGCCAAATATCTCCTCCGCCATGACCAGCGTCGCCAATCCATAAGTCAGCGCATCCACGCCCGATCTCGGCTCGGCGTGAGTGTTGGTATCGGGCCAGACAATGTCGAAGCGAGAGTAGATGTGAGGGGTTGTGAGCTGGTGCAGAGCGCTGTGACACAGGGCTAGGGAGGTCAGGTCGTTGGTGTGCGTGACTTCCTTGACAATGTCTTTCAAAATGTCGAGCGGCAAGTCGAGTAGGGTGAGCGGCTTCTTCCTCTGCACCTCCGCGGCCACACCATCTCTGCCCTTGCCCTTGAACATCCTGCTCGATTTGAGGCGGGGGCTCGCCAGATCCGTCTCATGGCAGTCTTCGTGGAAGCGTGTGCCATGAACCCGCGCATCTTTGGCGCTGGTGTCGGAGGTGGAGGAGGAGGGTGGAGTTGGTAGAGGGGTAGTATTGGAGGAGATGTTGTTGCTGCTGGTTGGCACCGGTACCTGGCTGGCCGTCGTTGCAAAGTGTCTCGAAGCGGAGTCTTCTTCGTAGGGCCCGGCAGCACTAGAATCAGCCGATGGAGCGACACTCGTGGCGTGCTGCACACTGGGCGTCTCCATCTCTACGAGGAGCGGCGGGGGAAGCGAGAGCGGGTCAGGACTTCACGACTCGAGGCACGCTTTGCCGTGGCTGCCTCGACATGGACTGGCGTCTAGGGACTGGGCCGGTTGTTTAGCGATGGCGAGGAGAGGCGGAGGAGAGATAGTGAAGGGCGAGGAAGGAAGCGTGAGGTGGTCTGGGGGTGAATTGGTGGCCTCGCTGGTCTCGTTGGAGGCCGCTCGAGTGAAATGGCGGAGGAGGTGGCCGGTGGCTTGCAGTTACAGCCGCCGCGGGTCCAAGCGTTGCACCCTTCAAACCTTATTTCCACGCCTTCCTCAGCTCGGCTACGCCCTCAGTCACATCTGCGTGTATGCGGACGAGGAAGCCAGTTGGAAACAAGTAGAGTAGAGTCGAACCTTTCGCATACATGAGTACCTGTACCCGTAGCGATTCCAGGGGCAATCGAGGTATGGAGTTGCAGCAGCAGCGATGGTGTGAAATGGGAGGGAAGCAAGCTGCAATGGTACATGCTCAATACGATCTTCCAGGCACCGAGGATCGGCGAAGCAGAGGCGCAGGTCTAATAAAGCTACAAGCACAACTCGACGACCTCGTTCGAAGCAGTTGGTATGGCACGCCGATATGCCATTCAGGCAGAGCCATCCTCCCTATCCCAGCGCTACAGTCTTTGACGCCTTTCGTTTCACTTCATCAAATCTGCAGCACACACACCTGCATGAGACAAGACTCAGTAGCCTCTGCCGCGAGACCTGGGAGCGCCTCTTCCACGACCGCCAAAGCTCGATCCTCTCGACGCCCCACCAAACCCTCTCGACGCCCCCCTCCCACCGAAACCTCCAGCTCCTCTGCCCCTCGGTGCACCTCTGCCACCACCCCGAGAGAACCCTCCTCCTCGTCCACCCCGTCCCCGATCTGTCTTGACCTTCTTCACCTTAGCCGCACCAGGCGGGGGCTTGGGCTTCGGCAGGAACTTCTCGAGCGGTAATAGTTTGTCCCCACCGATGTAGAATTTGTCGCCTTGCTTGAAGCTCGTAGCTTGGATGCCCTCTTGGGGCTTGATGGTGAAGTAGACTTGGTTCAGCGGGCCGAGGATTTCGTCGACCTTGCCGATGGACGTCTTGTTCTCGAGGTAGATGGGCGCATTGAAGTAGGGGACTTTGGTGTTGATGCTGCTGCAGACGAGCTCGCCTTCGCAGGCGTGCATGAACTCGCCCATTTCTAGAGCAGTGTCAGTCGATGATGAGATGAGGGAGGTCTGGTGAGAGAGAACGTACCCAACACCGTGGCTGGCGGGCCATAGTTGGACTGGAAGCCTCCTCGAAAGCCGCCTCGTCCCCCGCGATCGCCGCCGCGGAAGCCACCACCGAACCCACCGCGGCCGCCGCGATCACCGCCTCTCCCACCTCCACGGAAAGACATGCTTTAATTTCTCGCGCTGCGCATCCACTGCAAACGGCAGTCTCTCGCGCCCAAGTGCTCTGACAAAGCTTGCGCAGCTGGGTGGGACTGATGGGAAGCTATACGCTTGGTAACGGTTCGGGGGTCGCGAGAGGAGAATCGCCTGGAAGCCGAATGTGGAAGGTGTGGTAGTGGTGGTGGTGGTGGTGGTTTTCAAGCCTGCGATCCAATTTTCAATTAGAGTTCATTGCTGGAGGATGCTCGGGGCCGAGCTTGGCGGCGTGGATGCCTCAGGCACGCCAGGCACACCGCGACAGGCCTGGGCCAGACCGTCGACCCTCGAACTCTCGTCCCTTTCGTTCATGGTCGACCCGACGAGTCGTTGCTGATGCCACGAGCGATTATTGACCGCACGGCCACGACTCTTGCTCGCCATTGGCTCTGCAGCGCGGTGTCGGGTTATTGTTGGTCTGGCGGGACAGACAGAGTTTCTTGCCGAGGGGCCCAGAACTAATGAGCCGGCCGTCGCTCTCACCTCCGCCACATCACGCCCTTGCAAACCCGGTACCAAGCATCACGACAAAGCTTGTTGTAGACGGTAGAGGTCGACTCCGTCGCATGCCGCCTCACTTGACGGCCCTCACCGTCGAAGGACTATCCTCATTTGGAGAACCTTGGACTGCTGCTGCAAGTGATGTTGATCAGATGCAGAGCGCGTGTAGTACAAAGGATGAAACAGCGTGCCCACGTTTCAGAGCGTGGCAGACAGCAGCGAGAGGCAGTCCTGCTCATCAGAAATCTAGACGGATGGGAAGGCTGAAGCGAGAAGCGCGCCGTGACAGGAGTGGATGAGACTTCGGTTCCTGCCACCCAGCGTTCGGCGCAGGTGATCGACGTCTCCGGTAACCGTGTGAAGTCTAACTACTCTCCGGCGCAAATCAGGCTGTGGTGCCGGCATATGTCCGTCAACTCGCAACCATCTCGCGCCTTGCGTGCTCGGCTAGACCATCGACATCGTCGGTTCGTTTGCGCCTGGCCCAATCTCGCCATTGACGCAGGTGGTGTGCCAGCTCCACCGCTATCGAGTGGGTTGACGATGCAACCAAGCCAGCTCCTCGCCGCCAGCGAATATAAAAAGGTGTAGCATTTCCCGTCCGTCACCCTCCTTTCCCCAGCATCCTCCAACTTTCCGATCAACTCTCTCCATTCCTCAAACCCCAACAGCCACCACCCCCACCCTCCATCTCACCTTCATCATGAAGCTCTTCGCCCTCCTCCCCGTGGCCTTCTGCCTCGCTGCCAACGCTCTCCCAGGCAAGCACGCCTCGCACGCCTCCACGGCCAAGACCATCAAGAAGAACCTCGCCACCAACAACCTCACTCCCTCCGACCCCATCAGCGACCTCCTCAACGCCTTCGACCTCAGCGGCTCCAGCGAGATCAGCGGGCTCATCGACGGCCTCACCGGCGGCTCCTCGAGCGTGCTCTCCGAGGTCGAATCCATGTACGTACTCCCTTCTACTCTATCGCTGATTGTCTGTGTGCCTCCGCTAATACCTCCATCCAGTATCGAAGGTGTCTTGGGTGAACTGGGGTTGTTGGGCGGCCTCCTCGGCGGCCTTGGTGGCTCGGAGTCGGGCAACTTGACTGCGACCATCGACCAGATCGAGTCGGAGCTGGGTCTTAATGCCAACAGCACCATCTCCTCTTTGTTGTCGGGCCTTCAACTCCCGTAAATCGACGATAGGGAGGGCCGGCGGTCTCGGCGTCGAAGCTGAGCGGCGTTTTGCGCGCGAAGTGATTGTTGCCAAATGGACTTCAGTCGATCGGATATGTTGATAGAAGGAATTGCTCAATGGAAATGCTGGTCGTTTTCTAATCTATGCTCCGCTCCTCGTAAGCCTGATTGCCGAACGTCATCGCCGGCAGAATCTACTCCTTCGGCATGATGAATGATACCCGCCTGGTGCTTTGCACGCTGCGTTGAGCATTCGCTATGTCGATCATGGCCTCGAGTCCGTCCACGGCTAGTTTCGCAGCATGCAAGCTCTTCTCCACCCGTTTCCGCTCATCCGGCGACCAGATGCGCACAATGAAGATCTGCTCCAACCGCTGCAGAGCAGCGTGAAGCTTCTCGAACTCCGCAAGCTGCGCCGCATGCCACGCCTTCATCTGCAGCACGCCACATACTGCGGGAGGGGCAATTTGCTGAGTCTGGTCCTTTGCACAGCTAGCAACTTCCTCCGTGTTCTGGCAGAGGTTGTCCAAGAAGCTCTCGCCCAATCGCTTTACATCTGATAGCGGCAAGGCGCAGATGAAGAGGGAAGGAGCGCGCATCTCTGGCCCGGTACATCCTGCCTCGATGATCTGCGCATCTGGCAGATCGGCGTGCCAACCCTGGATCGTCGTACTCGGCGTGTATTCCTTCTCCTGAATGCGGAGCCAGGCCTCTTTGAGCTTCTCATAGTGCTCAACGGAATTGAGCGCCGTGGAAGTGTATAACATCGGCGGGACTTTCAAGCTGTGAAAATACGCATTTGACGCGCCACTGAGTCCTAAATTGTCCCCTTGAAGGTGTTCGTTGACGGATGGCACGAACTCGATGGCCGCTGTGTCGTACATTTCGGCTCTCATGCCGTTCGAGCGCCAGAATTTCTCCTTGAATCGTGAGAGGCAGTTCCACACGCAGTGCGTGGCGAACCTGGACGAAGCTTCGTTGAAGTTCTTGAAATGCATATCGAGAACCTCCTTGCTGCATATGGCCCAGCGAGCAGTGTTGTAGGCCTTCCTCAATACCGCCACGCGCTCTGTCTCTGAATCGATGGCGTGTTGGCAGCATACGGGAGCGCAATGCCACGGGAGGTTCAAGACGTGCTCGCTGTCGATCTCCACTCTCCCGTGTCGTGCTGCGTCTCTCGAGTCTGCGTCGGAAAGTAAACATTCTTCGCCGTATTTGCCTTGTGCTGGAGCATTGTCGCAATGCACCCATGCAAACCAACGGTGCCGACATTTCCATTCTACTCCTATACGGCGGCACATGTCGAGAATAATGTGATGATCTGATTGTTGAGTCGTAGAACTGGATGTGCTGCAAGTTCGAAGTTGAACAGAGGAGGAAGAGGCGGTGTTCTGGTGCTTTAATAACGTTATCCTGTGCCATGTGATTCTTCTATAATGTATAGGAAATGCAGCACTGGTCAATGAAGCCTGGCGCCCATTGTACGTGCACTTAGGCTCTGTCGGCGTGGTACAAGTACAGCAAACATATGCCATATTGAATGCGCATGTGTCCTCGGCATTTGCACCAGTCTGATGATGTTGTAAGACGACGAAGACATTGCTGACCGCGGAAAAGATGTCTGTACAAGAGAATGTATCATCGAATCAACACCGTCCTCATATGTATCGCTTGTTCGGGTCGGCCCAGTCCAGAATTTCCATGGTCTTCTCGTACATGGTAAAGACAATGCCACCACTGAACATCAGCCGCCCGAGTCGCGGAACAGCGCCGGACCAGAGCTTGAAGAAGCCCTCTTCACGGAAGATTTTGACTCCGCAGTCGATGCTGTTCCGATACATGCCTTTGGAATCGATGGCCTGCATGCGCGTCTTGACGGTGTCGATGGGCTGCGTTGCGTAGACGGTGACGGTACCTGCTATCGCACCGATGGCAAAGGTAGCAGGGGATGACAGCTTCTCGCCAGGAGCAGCATATGATTGGGCGGCTTGTCGAAGGGAAGTGTATGCGCTGAAGCGGACACCTGAGTTGGCTGCTTGGCGGGCAGTAGTCGGCACAAAGCCTTTGAAGAAGCCACGCAACCCTTGTTCACGCCAAATGACCGCGCTGCCATGCAAGAAGCCGCGCAGCCGTGGTTGGGCTCGTTTTCGATCATCGATCAACTGTGTCTTGATGCTCTCAAATGGTGTGACCGCCACTAGACTCTCCATTGCTCCTGCGAGAAAGCCGCTCACGACCGTCATGGGCCCGCTGACGTTTCCTTCGACATCGGCGAGGAGTCGGCGGTATTGGTCGAAGGCTACGAAGCGAACGCCGGCCTTGATGGAGTTGCCGATAACCAGAGTGGTGCATCCTGCGTACCATTGTCGGCCGAAGGGGGGAAGGGGAAGCTTCTTGCCATCGGCAAGTCTTTGATTGAGCTGTGTTCCTGACGAAGTTATCAGCGGACGACGGAAGATGTGGCGGAGGGGATGCTTACTTGTCTTGAGGAACTCGGCAGGGTAGAGAATTGCAATCTCGACTGCACCTCCAATGGACCCCGCGATGATGGATCGCAAGGGACTGGGCTTGTTGGTGATTGTATTGGAAGCGTTCTGTTGCGAGGATGGAGATTGGGTAGGAATTCGCGGAGGGGCAGCGGTGGTCATGATGTTGAGCCCAAGGGAGGAAGAGCGGAGAAGCTCTTTTGTGATGTTCGATGGAGTCGTAAGATCATTGGGTCGTGAAGGGGTCTGCTGCGGTGGCCAAGGGATGCGGTCAATGGGCAAGAGATGAGAGTGTAGGTAGAGTGGAAAAGAAGAGCGACGTCGGTCGGTCACCAACATCTGATTCGCGCGGTGATGACATAATTCTTGGAGCGCGGGGTGGTCCAAGCTCCATCGCTACTTTTCCTCACTCCTCCGCCTCGTCTAATAAAACAAAAGACCGACATCTCTCACAGTCCACTCTCATCATCATTGGACTCTGCGCATTCGCCCATCATGCTTTCCCGCGCCGTCTCCCGATCGCTTCCCCGCGCGACATCTCGTCTCGCGCAGTCCACCACCACCCGAACCCTGCTTCAACCCACCCTCCGCGCATCTCTCCGACAATCCACTTTACGACCACAAGCGATATGGCAAGCCGGCTTCAGCACCAGCCTAAAACACTTTGACGCGGTCTCGCAAGAGCTGTCGGCGAAACTGGCAAGCGAAATCTCGTTGGAAGGCGAGAATACCACCGCGCAAACCGATAGCGATGCGGGCGCAGAAAGATTTCTGGAGGAGAATTCGCAATGGACGCTGGAATCGCCCGACGGAGAGCAAAATGTCGTTCTGCGAAGGGAATTTGACGACGAAATCATCACTGTGGCGTTTAGCATCGTGGACTTCAACACCTCTGTCTTACCCATGGATGGCGAGGAGGGAGACGAGGCGTTCATGGACGAGGAGGACGAGATTAGGGATCAGAGCGGTGGCGCCAATACCAAAGGAGCCATCAACCAGGGCGGCACGAAGAATGACAACTTTAAAGTTGCTCCAGAGGACAGCATTGCCCCGGCAGATCGCGAAGAGCTGATTGATGAAGTAAGTTTGCCGCCGGCTTTTCGATGGGGATGACCCAAGCTGATTGGAACGAACCGCAGGACTACGATGATGACGGCCAACAAGCATACCCCGCGAACGTCAATGTCCTCATCCAGCGCGCCGGCAAAGGCGCCCTGCGCATCAACCTCGTCACCGATAACGGCCGCTTCACCATCCACGGCGTCACTCACCTTCCCGAGACCACTCCAGCTTCTTCGGTAGCCGATCTGCTCCGCAACACCCCCGACCACATCTACACCGGCCCTCCGTTCCAGCAGCTCGATGAGGAGGTGCAAGGCCTCTTCGAGCAATATCTGGACGCGCGCGGCATCAACACCGCCCTGGCACTCTTCATCCCCGACTACATCGATGTCAAGGAACAGAAGGAGTACGTTGGCTGGCTGGGACGGGTGAAGGAGTTTGTAGAGTAGGGCGCGGGGAGGCGATGACGCGATTTCGAGACTGTACTATACCGACGACGGCCCGGCAGGACCTTCTCCCCTTATGCATCTGGGTGGTGTTCGACTGGGCGTGCTACGTAGGTGGGTAGATTTACCGCGGTAGGATGGAACGCAGCTGCAGATCCCGTTGATCAGATACAGAACGCTCCACGACGGGATCGATAGATCGACACGATGGAGTCACACCTAAAGTCTGGGGTTGTCGGGTACGGCATGTCCGTGAACACGATTGTGACTTGGCTGTATTAATTGTGCAGAGATGATTGTTCCGTAGGCAAGCTGACGCGAAAGCCTCACGCTAGAAGCAACGACCGAGGCCGAGGGTAAGGTGGGAATACGCTGATTGGGCGCCGATCCCTCTCGACTCGTCTGCCCTTTCCGACTTCACTTCCATCTCCATATCAATTGCCGCGTTATCAGTCACCTGATGAGTAAACGGCGAACCTGATCGACGCTTTAGCGCCGTGAGGCTCTCGGCAGAGCTCCGCAATTTGCATAACTTGTGCCAAACGGCTCCTGCTGGGGCAACGTCACCTCTACTCTTCCCCCCCTTTGCCCGTCTTGAGGAAGGCGTCGTCTCAGTATCCTGGCAGTCGGCCCGTCGAACCTGCTCACTAGCGCTGCCTTATCATGGCGATGCCCTCCTGACGCCGAGTCTCGATCCGTCGAGTGCCGCGGATGTGCTCCCGCCGCCGATCTCGAGTGAGATCAGAGCACCTCCTCGGTAACGATGATACGCTTTGAGGAAGCGTCGACTCCTCAACACCCTGGCAGCGAGCCGTAACATTGAATGCCGGCACCGCCTTATCAATGGAGAGCTGGAAGTGACGGTACGCTGACGTGATGGACGTATATCACGCCGATCTCGAATGGACGTGTGATACGATCAAGTCCCGTCTCCAAGCCAGCCAAGCATAAATAAGATGCTTCCTCCTCGGCGGTCGAAGTCATCGTTGTCAACGTTGAACGTCTACCATCTTCCCACCCTCTAAACAAGCTTTCCGTGCCCAAATTCACCTACCTCACGCGTCATCATGAAGCTCTTCGCCCTTCTTCCATTGGCCTTCAGCCTCGCTGCGCAGGCCATCCCCGTCACTCAACCCGCGCCCAACACTGGTTTGGAGAAGCGCGCCTCGATCATCAAGAGCATCGAGAAGGAGCTCAAGTCGCTCGATCTCGAACTCGACTCGACCGTCGACGAGCTGGTGAGCGCCCTCGGGCTCAGCGCCGAGGTCGACGACGTCGATGATCTTCTCAAGGGGCTGGTTGGCGATGTTCAAAGTGTCGTCAATGAGGTGGACAGTGTGTATGTTCTCTCGTCTCCATCCACTGTCGATTGCTAGGGCATGTGCTGACTACTGCTTCTAGAGTCGATGGGTTGCTGGATGATCTTGGATTGTCAAGCCTTGTCTCCACCATCGATGACCTCGAGAAGGCTTTGGGCATCAATCCCAACAGCCCCATCACTTCCTTGTTGAACGGACTTGGAATCCCGTATTAAAGGCAGGGAGGCCAACGGCAATAACGTACATATGTAGTCATCTACTGTACACTCTCACATGCAAGCCAAGTATCACTAGCACAAAACGCCCAGCCAGGTCAGATAAGGTCGGTCATCTTCTGCCTCCGTATCACAGTAAGCGCGTCATCAGGAACCGCAAACCCCAAGCACATGGGGCGCCGAGCGGTCGATTTATCTTTCGGGTACGGGACAAGCCGCGGCTTTGTGCACACTCGTCCAAGGCCAAGTACTTAGCAGAGTAGGTGGCTTGCTCTTCCTGCAACATGAGGTGGCTTTGCTTAGCTTTTGACCCTCTCGGCGCCCATTCGGCACTTCGCGTTCCGTCTTGCAGATCAACAGACCTTTCCAATGGCAATTGAGGCGCTGCCAGACTCTGCGCTCAGCCCAGCCTTGCCAGCTGAAACCGTCCAGCCTTATCAGCTTGGAAGCCATGGCACTCCAACACATTGGGAAGCTGCTACGCCGATCTCGAACCCATCCACGATGCAACCGGGTAGACAGCTCGTGCATAATTGCGAGTAAAGGATATAAAAGTCGTTTCGTCTCTTCCCAAATTGATTATACCTATCGTATCCATCCATCCATCCATCCGCCCAACCTTCGCAAACCAAATTTCCAAATCTTGTCTTCCTCCACCATGAGAATCTTCGCCCTCCTTCCCGTGGCCTTCACCCTCGCGGCCTACGCTATTCCCGTTGCTCAGCCAGATCCCAACGCCCTGGCCGCCGGAGATGCCCTCCCATCCCCGAGCATGAACTTGGCGAAGCGTGCCCAAGACCCCACCGTCAAAGCCGTCAAGAAGGCGATCCGCCGCCTCAATCTCGACCTAAGCGACACCGTCGACGACCTCTTGACAGCGCTAGGCTTTGACGGCACGGTGGCCGATGTCGACGATCTACTCGCCGGTCTGGTGGGCAATACGGAAGACTTGGTGGGCGAGGTGGAAGCTCCGTACGTCTTTGTTCACGCTGGTGATTTGTGCTTGTGCGCTGATTTGCTGTGTCTAGTGTTCTTGATCTAGTTGATGATCTCGGGCTGGGAGGCCTCACCACAGCCATTGACGATCTCGAGGAGGCGTTGGGTATCAACCCCAACAGCCCCATTTCTTCCTTGTTGAAGGGGCTTGGTCTCTTGCCTCGATAAGCTGGAAGCGGAATTGCCGGGCGGTCTCGTCATGTCCCGGACGAAACTGCAGTCCCTCTGTATTGAGTGAAGGAAGCTGGACGACAGTGAAATTGTCCGTAAGGCAGGGTTGGCGGAGGTTCGCTCATAACCTGGCAGCTAGCAGACACGTTCAACGACATTTAAATTGATTATACACTCACTTCATTGCTTCTCATATCTACTCCACACCCCATCAAATACTACCGGATAGCGCTTCATGCAAGGCATCCCTTCCGTCCCGCAACCATGGCGCAAGAACCAAGCTCCTTTGCGCATCACTGATCGTTCCCACGCCGGCAAATGCCGTCGCAAGCCCCTCTGCCTGCACATCTCCCCATGGTGGAACGGTCTTCTGCGCCGTCTTCAAAGCCATCCTGCTCGCATACACATCGCCACTGAGCTCAGCCAGCTTGCTCCAAGCATGCGTGCCATCCGGGTGCAAAGCAATGGCAGCTTGCGCTTCCGCCAGAGCCCTGACATCGCCGTCAGCCGGAGAATCGACGGAAAGCGCTGCGCATGCTGCCAGCAAGTTCTCGATCTCTCCGCGTTCGCTCATAGTCAGACCATGCTTCGTGCGTAACGTCACCAGGTCATCCTCAACGGCAGCCATCGACTCTGCATCATCTTCCAGAGCGGAGATGGCGCCGAGGAGGGTCACACTCCTCACATGCTCGGGCCAGCTCTCCACGCATTCAAAGAGTTGTTCGCGCGCGACAGTCTTCTCGTCCTCTCCGCCGTGTGCCCATAGAATCTGCACCAGCGAACACACCACATCGGGGTCCGCGTTGCTTTCCTGAATCGCCGAACGGAACATGCCAATGGCGTCTTTGTGCTTCTGCAGGTAATGAAAGGCCGAGCCAGCCGTGAGATGCGCAGACAGGCGAAGCTTCGTCCGAGCTGAAGCTTCCAGTCCGCTGTTTTCGGCATCGGCGCTGAGGTCGAGCGCCGTCTCTGCGTTGTCCGCTGCGGCTTCGAAGTCGCCTGTAGCAAGCAGATTGCGTGCGAGATCGCATTTGGCATGGGCGAATCGAGCAAGGGAAGGCAACGACTCGTTCACTTCGTACTCGGCTTCTGCCTCAATGCAGAGTGATGTGAGGGCTGCTGTGGCAGCTTCGTGGTTGCCCACCCGTTCGAGGAAGAGTGCAGACAAATGCTTGTAAGGCAAATCGGCGGGTGCCTGTCGCGAGAGCTGCTCGAGCGCGAATATGGGCTGGATCAGCGTGGTCAGGTCGTTGGATGCCGTCGGAGTTGCCAGAAGATGATCAAAGATCGAAACGGCATACTGCCGCTTCGTGATGAGAGAGGACGATTCGGCGATTTCAAGTGCATGGGTGAAGTGGCTGAGAGCCTCGTGCGAATCACCGAGCAAGAGAGCGATGAGCCCTTCGCCCAGCCATGCGTGGGCGTAGGTAGGGTCGGTGGACTGCGCGCGACCAAAGGCTTGGTGCGCGAGCTCATGATCATTTTGCGACAGGTATAGCACGCCGAGGTTCGTCCACACTCTCGCGTTCATTTCGTTGAGATGAAGCGAGCGGATGAGCGAATGCTGCGCCACCTTTGGATTCAGGCTACTCGTGACGACTCCCAGAGCATTCCAAAACTCGGAGTTACCGGCTTCCAGTTCGATGGCTCGTTTGAAACAACGTACCGCTGCTTTCAGGTATTGCCTTCCGGAAGATGCTGTGCTGTAGCTGTACGCGCGTTGTTCCGCCCAACCCAGGTTGTACCAAGCAACCGCTTGGGCATGAGGGTCATGCGTGCAGCAATCAATGGCACGTTTGAACGCGAGAATACCGGCAACGATGGCTGCGCTCAGATTGGAAGTCTGTTTCTCGTCACCGTCAGTCGCGAAGGTCTTCAGCGTCACGGAGTCGACCTCTGCAAGGGCACGAAACGACGAGTCATCCAAGCTGATGTGCAGGAGCTGGCGTAGCTCATCAGTCGGAAACTTCGCATCATCAGACTGCACCCAGGAAAAGACCACGCAAGCGTCACCCACAGCCTTCCACATGTTGAAAGATGAGGGATGCTCCGAAACGATATCCACGGCAATGTGAATCGCATTACGAGACTCCGCAATCGCTTGGCCGAACAAGCCCGTCTCGAGACATCTCCAGGCCTTCTCCACCAGAGTCTGCAGAAGCGAGGTCAAGACTCCAAACTCGTGTGGTCGAGGCTTCAAAACATTGCGCAAGCCGGTAATAGCTTCGTCGTACTCGCCGAGCTCACGGTAGACGTTCGCCAGCATGTACTCTGCAAACCACGTTTCGCCGGCAAGGGACACTCCATCCTGTCCGCGGAGATTCAGGGCGTGATTGAAGGTACGCAAAGCCGAGTTGTATCGCCCCGAGTTATGATAGCTCTCTCCCAATCCAACATATGACTGATAGTCATCCGGGTTGATTCGGAGAGCGGCTAGGAAAGAGGTGATGGCCAACTGATATTCCTGCCGGTTCATCTGGACCACACCAAGCGCTGAGTACGGCCAGCTCAGCCCTTTTCTCTTAGATCCAGGCGGCGGCTTCGCTCTGCCAGTGTCGACCACACGCTGCGCAATGACCTCTACAATCTCCCAGTCGCCTTGATCTGCGAAAGATTGAGCAAGTCGCTCTGCAGCTACCGTCTCGTTTGGCGACAGTTCAAACGCTTTTTGAAAGCATTGGCGACCTCGCTTGCGGTCTTTGGAGTAGTCGGTGTAGTAGATTCCCAAGCTCGTGTATGCCGGGGCAAAGTTGGCATTTGTCTTGATGGCAGAGAGGAAGGAGGCATACGCTCCTGTCCGACTTTTGCGTGCGGTCTTGGAGCTATCGAGCTGCCAGATGCACACTCCGATCCGATACAATACTTGTGCTCGTAGTTCTCGACTTCGAGGATTGTTCGCGCTGAGATCTGGAAGATAAGCCTCGAGCTCTTGCTGTGCTTCTGCATAGCTGCCATTTTGTGCACGACACCATGCAAGTTCTGTGCCGACTTGCACGTTACTTGGCTCTTCTCTGTGCGCTTGCGAAAGGAAATCAATTGCACGATCATATTCTTCATTCTCTTCGAGGATGAGGCCGAGGCCGATGAGTGCTGGCGTCCATTTTGGCTTTCGCTGCAGAATGTCTTCAAAGAGTCTGCGCGCCTCAACGTGGTGTCGTGGTGCCTGATGGTAGACGAGCGATGTGGCGAGGACACTGTTCAAGGCATCTTTGGTATTCTGCATACTCAGCCCCATCTTCAAAGATTCGGTGGCGACCGCCTGTAGCCCTTTTCGGGAGGTATCGGCGGCGCTCTCGTGCTCCTCGAGGTGCAACAGGTAATGAGCCACGAGTCGGTGGGCCAATGGAGAAGCCTCAGTTTCGGCAAGTCCTTCGGTCATGACCAACAATCGATCCTCGGGTGCGAGTGGTTTTGCAATCTCATCTCCGTCCTTTGACTGCTCTTGGATCGGAAACGGAGAGATCTCGCTGGTGAGCCAGCCTTCGAGAACCTTTCCCAGCCCAGAAGACGGAAACAGCGCTGTGTACTCATACAAGACATTGCTGTCCAGTTGCTGTAAGTCGCCAAGATCTCGCGATTCCAGCACAAGGTCCCATGCCAGTTTGAACTCGTGGTGGATGATGACCATGCCTTCCGCGAGGGTCAAGACGGTGTCAAGTTGATTGGCCTTCGCTTCCGGCGGACAGTTGACCAGAATGTCGTACGCGCGTTCGAGCAGCTTCTCCTCGTACTGCCGCCGCACATCATCTGCGGTGGTCCAGTCGATGATGTCTTGATATATCCGTGACAGGTTGCTCTCGGAGTAGACTTCACGTTTGACATCTGTGGTAACCTGGCCCAGTTTGGCGCCTATTCTGGTGCGACGGTTTGCGATTTCCTGCTTAATCCTTTGCGCTTCCTCGGTTTCGGTCATATCCGCCAGTCGAATGTAGGTCTGCGAGGGATGAGGTAGTCGGCCTTCGAGGTATTCGTAGATCGGAGTGCCGGGGAGAAGACACTTGAGGGCTCGCTTGTACTGAGCTTTTGAGCCATGCTTCTTGGCGAATGAGATGAATTTATCGATAGCGGTCTGAGAACGGTGAAGATCGTCTGCTTTTGCGAAGAGGAGAGCGACTTTGATGACCGCCTCACGATATTCGTCGACGCGCTGCGAATTTTGGCTCTCGTAAACGCTGCACAACCCGAGCCATGCTTGGCTGTCGTCAGGCTTTGATTTTGCAGCGGCGTCGTATGTACTGGCCGCCTCGTCGGGGTTTCCCTGCAACTCATATGCTCGAGCAAGGAAGAGGCGGGCAAAGTAATTCTGCGGATCTGATGAAAGCACCTTTTGTGCTTCGGCGATGGCTTTGTCCTGATCTCCAGCATCCAGAGCAGCCTTGGCAGCCTTCAAGGCAGTTTTGGTTGACATTGTGGGAGACGTAGAAGGCCCTTAGCCATACCGTCGACAGTGTTGTTTGTAGTATGAAGGCAAACGGAGCAACGATGGCGAGGAACAAGACAAATACTGAAGTCATGAAGCACACCTGCATGCCTCCAAATCTTTGACTTTGGCTAGCGCGAACTCAAAATTGGCCATGGTATCAACATCTTGCCATCCACGCGGTTCTTTGACTGACGAATGGCTGACTAGCCGACAATGGACCAAGACGGTGAATGGGCCGCGGAGACATTATTCTCGCCTTCCAAGGCGCGCGTGCAACAGGCGCAAGCGAAAGACTGGGCGGTGGTGGATGCATGGCTCTCCAAGAAATACGCTTCCAAGCAGCTGCCCGCCTTCGAGAGGAATGAGGAGACGTTGCAAGCACTCCTGACCCTGGCAAACGTACACGAGAACGCCGATGAGCAGCGCAGCTATCTAGATCGCATCGAAAAGGCCGCTCTGGCCGCTTACAACAAACGCAATTCCAACACGGACGAGGTCTACCAGTTGCTGATGAAGAGCATCGCTGGCAAAGGCCCGGAACTCGGCATCCTTGCGGAGTCTGCAGTCACTCTGGATTGCCCAAATCTCGAAGTTTCGACCATGGTGAACTCAGCGGTGGACCTTACTGCTCGCGCCTTCGAAACAGAGCAGCAAGTGCGGCGGGTGGATGCTCAATTGGAGTTGTTGAAGGTGCAACATGACCAAGCGACAAAACAATTAGGCAATGTCAACAATGATGCCTTCTCCGTCGGTTCTGAACTGGCAGAAGAAAGTGCTAATTGGGCCCGCAGCGCCAAGAACATGCGTGCGAAGATAGCGGAGTACGATGAGCGATTGCATGGGGTTGCATCTCCTCGGTCTAGCCAGGCTCAGTTTGACTCGCTGAGAAAGGCAGAGGAGCAACTTGAGGAGGAACGCAGACGGCTTGGTCAACTAGGCGCTCAGTTGAAGGCTTTTCAATCACTTCCTCCAGATCGCGCGGCATCGCGGGCAATGGTCGAAAATGCCAGGGCGCGCCTACACGCTCTGACCGAGGAGCGAGACCGACGATTTGAACAGCTGGCCGGTGCGGACTGACGCTTGCGCTCTGGATTTCGTCTATATGGTGCAGATGCGCTACAGAGAGGAACAGAAGCCGGCGATGGCTCGGCCTACTTCTTCACCCGCCTCGATACAATGCCAGTGACCAACTTGCTTCATCACCCTGAGCTCCTTTCGCGAGCTGCCGAGATTCTTGTGAATGAACTCGCACCCTTCCATCGGCGCCGATTTGTCCTCGTCGCCTGCGAGGATCAAAGTGGGAATGCGGATGGAGGAGAAGTCGGGCTCCTTTGCATCGACGATGACCTGGCAATGTGAAGCGTACGATTTGGGATCTTGGCCGATGATGAGCTCGCGGATGATGGATTTCTGCAGGGCGGTGCTTTTGGCATTTGTCGCCGAAGTGGGGATCGCATTGGCCAAAGACTCCATGCCATCTGGACAAATCGATTAGAGGCAGCCCAAAAGTGAACAATCTTGGCATGACCGACCTTTCATTACCATGTCTATCCGTTGAGTAAATGCCTCCGGCTTGACTGTGCGGGGATTGACAGGCCCAATGCAAACAATGCCCGCCACTCGCTCGGGATGGGCAGCTGCGATTGTGCACGCCATGGTACCGCCCATGGAATGACCCGCAATGATAGCCTTAGAGATACCAAGTTCATCCATAAGACCCACCACATCTTCCCCAAGTCCTTCCATGGTCAGTCTCTCGCCGTTGGATTTCGAGCGGGCGGCGCCGTAGGTGTCCATTGCAATGCATCGATTGTCAGTCACTTCTGGGATGACGGACATGTAGTAGTTCTGGGAAGAGCCAAGACCGTGAATCATGATTACCGGTGGCCTTCCTTTTCCATGGTCTGGATGGGCATCTTGGGTGTCGAAGTAGTTGAGGCGGTGCTTGTTGACCGTGATGTAGGGCATGTTGACGGTCTGCAATTCGCGAGATTGTGTACACACTGAGGAGGCTCGGTCCTAGCTACAAGGCTGCCGGGGATTTGGCTACGATGCGGTTGATGAGGTGATGTGGTCTGGCGTACTGCACGTGCACGTGGGGTTCCTCGGCTTAGTGTACGCTTCAGCCAATGGCAATGCGCGGGGACAGCAATCAAATAGAGTTTCGTACCTGCAGCGCCGCGGTTTCAGGGGGCGCGACTTCATCCGCCCGACGACATCGTGAGAAATATCCCGTCCTGCCACCCCCTCCTTCCTTGCGTGCGCGCACCCCTCGTCCCTCGTCGTTCCTCACCTCCAGTCGCTCATTCAACCTGTACATATACCACCTCCGCCAACACCACAGGCCGGTCCTGTGTTGTATCCACGCTCATTTACCCCCCTTGCAAGTCCGTGCTCTTGAAACACCTCCCCGCGACAAGATGTGGACCGGGATGTCTCGTCTCGCTGCTCGACTGGCGCTTGGCCTCTGTCTCGCCACTCATGTCGCCGCCCAGACCTCTACCTCGTGCAATCCCCTCCACAAGACATGTCCCGCCGACCCCGCCCTCGGCACCACCTTCGATACCACCTTCAACGAGTCCACCACCCAATTCGACCCCTCGCTCTTCAAGGTCGTTGCCGGCGAGGACCTGATCTCGTTCACCTCCGAAGGCGCCGAGCTTACCATCTCCGAGCAAGGACAGTCGGTCACCGTGCAAACCGCCTTCTATGTCTTCTTCGGTCAGATCGAGGTGCTCTTCAAGGCCGCTACCGGTCAGGGCATCATCAGCACCTTTAACATGTTGAGCGACGACTTGGACGAGATTGATGTGGAGATCATGGGCGGCAACACTTCCTACACCTCCACCAACTTCTACGGCTGGGGTAACACCAGCCAATTCAACACGCTGTACATTCCCAGCACTGGCGGCTCATGGGGCACCCAGGGTGCCATGGGCGCCATACATAACTACACCGTCAACTGGACGCCTCAGTCTTTGCAATGGATCTTTGACGGCCAGGTCGTCCGAACCGTCGCCAACGAACCCGCCGGGCAATGGCCGCAGACTCCATCTTACATGAAGTTTGGCATCTGGGCCGGAGGCGACCCCTCCAACCCCCCGGGTACCATCAAGTGGGCTGGTGGTGAGACGGACTACAGCAAAGGGTGAGTTCAATGCTGCGACGACGCTTTGGTGGCAGTAGTCTGACGTGGTAGTAGGCCTTTCACAATGACTGTTCAGAGTATTCGCATGATTGACGGCCACCAGAATGCCTCGTCGTACACCTACGGCGGCAATTCTGGATCCTGGCAAAGCATCGATGTCGCCGCGGGTGAATCGGCAGCCTATAAAGCGATCAACCACAAGCAGACTACCGCAATCCAGAATGCAGAGCAGAAATGGAATGGTCTCTCAACCACCGCCAAGATTGGCATCGCGGCCGGAGTCGGGGGCGGTTTCGTCATTGCGCTGATCGCCTTCGTATTCTACTGCATTAAGCAGCGACGTGCGGGCAGGCGAGAAAAGGCTCTTGCGGATCAGGAGTGGGAGAAGCAGCAGTCGGAGCTGGTTCAGTACCGTCATCAGATGAAGAGGGGCTATTACGCTGTTTCTTCGTCAGCACCGGTAAGTTGAACCGCTACTCAGACCATCGACTGGACCTCACGCTGACGTTGTGCAGGGTCGGAAGTTTTGATTTGAACGCGGCTGCTTAGAGTGACGAGGTCGCTGATGATACCATTTTCTGTTGTTGCGCTGTCTGCATTGGATGCTTTGCTGTATTGCCATGTGTGTACATTTCCGCTCGAAGCGAAAGGCAGCATTTTCCTGTCGGAAACCCGGCGCTGTGATCGCGGGCATTGCTTCATGGCCTCCGCAATGTCGTGGGCTATCCGCAGTCATTTCCAAGCGTTGTCACGCTCTCTGCCACCTGAAAGCGATGGAGCAGTTCTTAGTATAGGTCGAGGCCCATACGATCGCGACATGGCAAGCTGAAGGTCTCGATGCTTCACCCATCCTCGCCGCCCAAGTCCGCTTTTCCTTTCAGCGCCGCCTTCCTCTCCGCCTTCCATTTCGTGTCCCACGCTTCGACCTTGCCACCTAGCACCTCTACACCATTCGGCGCAAGCAACACAACGCCCCGCGCCACTAGAAGATCCCGAAGGACGAGCTTCGCTCCGATAGAGAGCTTCTGCATATTCACATTCGCCATGGGCGACATGTCAAACGCGAACGCCTTCGTCCCCGCAGCGTCCTGCAGCAAGAACATGAAGGGGCCAGAAGCGCCGGTTGAGGTGTTTGCTTGCGCGCCAGGCTCACCATCAGTCGTCGACTCGTCCGCTACGACGCGAATGATTTCCCGTCCCTTGGTCATCTCGCCGCGTTCCTGCGCTTCGATGGCTTCGACTTGCGACCATCGGCTGCGGCCGATGTCTTCCACGTCCAGGACTTGCACAGCGACCGGGCCCGTAAGTTTCCGTTCTTTGATCTCTGGATTGGAGATGTCGGGCGGGAAGATGGAAATGGGTGGCGTTCGCTGCACAGAGCTTGTCAGGTCGCTCGAGAGCAGACGGAATAGCGCCGTTTGTTGCAGAGCGGGCATGGGGGTGTTCGGTCGAGTGCTGGCCATGAAGCTTGCAAGCCATGCTGGGGTTGGATAGAAGTGCTTGGCGCGGAGATAGTCGGCTATGGCCTTGATGACTTCTGGAGAGGCTGCAGGGCCTGCCATCGTGCCTTTGGGTTACGATGCGTCACATTGTGCGCACATCGAATGAGGTGGTGCATTAAGTGCGGTTCAATTTGAGAGAAGACAGCGGGAAGACGCGTGCCGCGTTAAAGTGCCCCACGTCAAAGGGTGCTTACTTAATCAATGAAGCGCCGCGACTTCAACGGCACTTACATTCCATGTTTCCCTCCCACTCTTCCTCCACTGCTTACACAACAGCAGCAGTGTAGGTGAGAAGGGACGGGATAATCATGTCCACCATTGCTTCCCCGCGCCCTTCGATCTCCTCCCGCCGCACCTCCACCTCGGTGGGAGATGCAGCACCAGCGGAGAGGAGTAGTCGCCGCAACAAAACCTCCGCCCTGCGCGACTACTACGGCTTGAAACCCGGCCTACCATCCGACACACCACCCCGTGGAAGCCTCGACGTAGACATTGAACAAGACAGCGAGATCGACCGGGCGTCCTTCTCGCCCGCCACACACGTCGAGAAGGTGTTAAAGGAGCAGGATTTGGCAGGCGTGTTGAAGACGGAAGCGAATCTCGTCAGAGAAATTTGGGCGTTGGATGGAGAGAAAAAGGCACTGGTGTACGACAATTACAGCAAGCTGATTGGGGCCACCGAGACGATCAAGAAGATGCGCGAGAGGATGGAGACGCGGCAGATGGAGACGAGCACGCTTACGCCCGCGATTAGCCATATTGCCGAGACGGCGGCGACGCTGTCCGCGGAGTTGTACAAGAAGGCGCCACAAGGGAGAGAGACAGCGGAGGGGAGTAAAATCGATGAGAAAAGAAGGGAGGAGCAGGCTACGGTACGATGGGCACTCTCCGCTCCACAACGGTTGGCGAGGCTGGTGGAACAGGGACAGCAGGCGGAAGCGGAGCGAGAACTGAAGGATGTCTCGTCATTGCTGCGGCATTGGGATGGTGTCGAGGGCGTGGATGAGCTTCGTTCGGCTTGCACTGCAGCTCTCGGCGGGAACACGTGAAGCTGGATTTGCTACCTCCGGGTTTCAGTATAACCTTCCGACGATGCTCCAGGGATGTAAACACCTATCAAGAACCAGATCTTACGTCCAGCTCGCGCACGACAACGCTGGGCGCGACATACGCTCGAGGAACAACGGCGTGGCACGGAAGCAGCCGCCCTTGCGAGTTTGCAGTCGATGGAGTATGGACTTCCAGATGGCCAGTGTGTAAGGAGACACGGGACGCATCGACAAGACTGAGCATCGAAGACGGGCGTACGATCTGCAAGAACTATACAAAGACATGACGCATATCAACATGACTCGACCGACCAACAACCGTAAAAACACGCTCGCTACAACGCACAAATCGACCACGATTCGACTCAAAGAGGCGGCACGTCGTTGTTAACTTTCTGCATCCCGCACCTCCACAAAATGTCGATAGCGTTCAAGGGTGCGCCGGCGGAACGACTTGCCCCAGATTTGCATGGGGATTGTCAAGGCCTGAATGAAGAAGTCGATCACTCCAATCGCGATGAAGGTCGGGCCCACGCCGTCTGCTGCCAACCAAAGGCCTGGTGAGATGCATTAGCTTACACGGCTTCACATTGCCTTCATACTGGCGGAACTTACTGCAAGTGAAGGTGAAAATCATTGCCAGGGTATTGTTGATGACAGCAACGCCTACCATTCCCTCCAAAATTGTGTCGGGATAGGCATCCATCAGATATGCCATGGACAAATCGCCAGCGCAGCCCCACCCGAAGCCGATGAGACCCAGCCCAATGTATGCGCCGGGATTACCTTTGGACCACTGCCAGCCATCCCCCGAACCGATGCCGAATAGCATCAGGCCTGCTGGATTGAGGATGGCGGAAGGGTAGAGAAGCCATAGTCGGTCTTCGGCCTCGGAGATGCCGCCTCGTCTCTTCGCCATCCATCGAACGAAGACATCGGAAAACCAACCGCCGTAGATACAGCCAATGACTGCGCCGATGAGCGTGGGAATGTTCAAGATGGCGACCGCGTTGTTGCCGTAGTTCCATGGAGCATCGTAGTAATTATCCTCTTCGATTGTGAGGTAGAACGTCAACCACGCATCCTGACCGCCCCATTGCAGCCCCGCGAAGATGACAGCCGGGAAGGTGAAGATTCTCATCAGATGCCACAGTCGGCCAAAGTACTGCTTGATGCCAGTGCCAACCATAGAAGGAGCTGGGGTGATGATTTGGATTCGCTGCCAGTACGTCCTCTTGCGGTCGGCTGGGGAGCCTGTGTCACTGCCTGAAACAGATGGCTCGACCTTGAATTCGGGGTTCTCGTTGTGGATCTTTTTCTCGTCATCCGAAGGCGAGATCGAGGTCTCCACGGCCGGTGCTAGACCCGGGGCTTCGCCGATGTAATGGTCACGATAGAACATCGTCTCCTCCAAGCCAAAGAAGGTGACAATGATGGTGACGCTCGTGATGATGGCGGCAACCCACCCGACCCATCTCCAGCTCCGATTCGCGATGAGGCCTGCGAAAAGAGGGCCGAGAAAGGTACCGACGGAGGTGGCGAGGACGTACAGGCCGAGGGTCAGGCCGCGCTGGTGCTGGAAGAACAGATCGGACAGGGAGAGCTGGACCAATGCTTCAGCACAGCTCTCCGACGCGCCCACGAACAGCTGGTTCCAAATGGAGTCCTGGACGTTTTGAACATTGGCGAACCAGATGGCGCCAATCAGGGAAAACATGAGACAGATGAGGTATTGGACTCGACGACCCCAGAGCCAGGGCATCGGAGAGGCCAGAAGGGTCCAGTAGCCAATGCCGATGAAGAGCACGCCGGCTGCCGTATTTTCAACGGCGTAGGAAATGTCCAGATCCTTGAGCTGGCCGTCGCCCGCCGCACCCGCATCGTTAGACGTGGCGGCGGTGAAGCCGGTGATGAAGAGCACAAGCGCCGCGTGCCAGTACTTGCGCCATGGCGACCAGTTCAGAGGGTCGTTGGGCGAGTTGGTCGGCTTGGGGTTGAGGATGATTTCCTCGTCGTGCAGGACGCCGTCGATGACCTGGAAGTAACGCACCGTGCCGGGCAAGAAATTTTCCGTCTCCATCTGCCCAGCCATGGCCCAGCCGCGCAGACCAGGCAGTGTGTCGAGCGAGATCAGTCAGGTATGAAGGGGGGCAGACAGAGAGTCCGAGGACGGAGCAAAAGATATACTGAGGCTGCGTAATGGGGCACGAGGGCAGCGCGCCGCTAGCTCAATCTCCTCTTTGCTGTCGCACCCAGCTGATACGGTGCGAGTGCGTGCGTTGGGCGGGGGAAGGCCAGGGTCCCTGCCGGCCAATACTCGTGGCGTGAGAACCGACTGATAAGGGTGGCGTTGGGCTTCGTCACGCAAATCCGGATTGGGAAAGAGGGAGAGTGAAGATTCCACCACCGACATTCCTGCAGCGTGCGCCGCCTGTTCATCTATTTCCTACATCTTGTCACTTGATGGCCTTCTTCCATATCACTCTCCGTCGACACCGACGTGTCCGCGACTTGTTTCCATCCCCCTGTGCCTCGTGGGGGCCGGCGAGTCCCCCGCATGCAACTGCTCAACGCGGCTAGCCCGATCCCACCCTGGACCCACTCGACTGCCCCGGATGCGAGATGATAGACGCAATCAAGGCCGCTTCTCCTCCCCTCTCTTGTTTTGCTCTTCCCATCTCTGCTACACGCACGACACTCGCCCTCCAGACCGCCCAGCGACGCCCGGCTGAGTACTCCGTACCCCCTCCACCACCGTCCACCAACCCCCCAGTGAATGTCGACGTGTCAGCACAACATGGCACATCTATATCACATGACCACCTCGATATTACCCAATCATTCAATGAGTAAACCTTCAAGTATTGGCTCTGGCCTGGAGGGGAACTCGATCCCAGTCTCCGTCGGCGGCGTGACTTCCGCCGACGAGATGCCAGTAGCACAGGCTGGCGATCCAGGACCAGAGCCCAAGAAACAAGTTGCCATTGTCGGCGCCGGCATCGCCGGCCTCCGCGCCGCCTCCGTCCTCCAGCGCCACGGCGTCGACGTCGTCGTGCTGGAGGGCCGCGACCGCATCGGCGGCCGCATTAACACTTCACGTACAGCAAAGGGTGTCCGAGACATCGGTCAGTCTGCAACATGAGCCACCCCATCCCAAAAATTTGGGCACGCTGCCACCGAGCACCCAGACCTGCGTTGGTCCGTTGATCGCCGTCGATCGTGTTCCCAAACCACATCTGATCGAGCATCACACCTCCAGGGCGCTGATCGCTTGATCTAACATGCTCTCCCTTGTAGGTGCCGCGTGGATGCACGAAACGAGCCAGAACAACCTCGTTAAACTGATTCCCAAACTCAAAATTGACTACTACTATGATGACGGCATGGCCCTCTACTACACCGAGCACGGGCGTGCCGGCGCGCAGTTCAAGGCGAAGAAGGTCGCCGACGAGTTCGCCGAGTACTGTGAATGGTACTACGAAATGCACCCCAACGCCCCCGATCAATCCGTCGCCGACTTTGTCGCCAGCTTCGTGAAGAACCACGAGCTGATTACGGACGATGAACGCAATTGGGCTCCGCAGGCCGTGAAGGAAGTGGAGCAGTGGATTGGCACCAGTGTCGACATGGCCTCTTCGAAACATTTGAGCTATTTCATCACCGAGCGCAATCTCTACATGAAGGTTGGTGGCGTCGGGGGATGCTGAGCGTCTTCATCCGCTGACATTCAAGCATCCAGGGCGGGTATGACGGAGTGGTGAACTGGACCGCCCAGTCTCTCTTGCAGAACCCCGAGACCATCCGTCTCAACCACACCGTTCAGGCTGTGAATTGGAACGAGAATGGCCCATGCTCCGTCGACGTCCTCGACGAGCACGGCCAGGCACAACGCATCGAAGCCGATGCGGTCATCTCGACCCTTCCCCTCGGGTCTCTGAAACATGAGCTCGTGGCTTTCCAGCCCGCCCTTCCCAATGATATTCAGCATGGCATTGCCAACTTTAGCTACGGCGCACTAGGCAAGGTCTTTTTTGAATTTGCAGACGTTTTCTGGTCAAAGGAAAACGACCAGGTGCGTCTTATACCTCACCAGAGTCCTTGCTCGCTGCTGACGTCTTCTCTAGTTCATCTTCTACCCCTCGCCACCCGAGCCAGAAGACGACATCTCCTCGGGTTCGCTGACTTCCAGCAGCTCCACCGAAATGGACAACATCCTCAACTACTCCACCGTCACCATCAATCTATGGATCATGACGGGCGCCAAGGAACTGTGTGTCCAAATTGCTGAGCCTCTGACTCAGCGCATCGAAGCCATGACGGACAAGCGGGCGATTTACAGATTCTTCGAACCGCTGTTCAAGCTTCTCCGCACCGAGCCGTACAAATCCCTGCCGGCTCTGGTGGACATTGAGACGACGAAATGGACGCAAGATCCGCTTGCCGGATTTGGCAGCTACTCTGCCGACAAGGTCGGAGACGACCCAGAGAGCTTCGTCGATGCACTCGCTGCTCACAAGAGCAGTCGCCTCCAATTTGCCGGAGAGCACTGTACCATTATCGCCAACGGCTGTGTCCATGGGGCTTTTGCCACGGGCGAGACGGCCGCAAAGAACCTGCTGGAAAGTTTTGAGATCCAGTACGATGGCGGTGACTTTGTCAGTTACGTTTAGGTAACGAGCCGTCGTAGCTTAGCAGAACGCATATTTCCATAGTTTTAAGTAGAATGCATGACACAATCGATGGGAGCCAAGGAAACCACATCTCTCGTATTCTTGAGTTGATTGAAACCTTGGCCAAAGCTTGCCGAAGCCAGTCCAAGAAACGCCTAGAAAGTGCTTGCCTGAACGGCTCTTTGCTGACCCTCATCAGCCGCATGAACCATCATGAGTCAGTCCCTTATATGGCGGCCTAATAACTCCCAAATGTGACAAGTAAGAGCCCCCAACATACACCATTGCACATCTCCAGTCAAGACAAGATGGACTGGTTCAAATCCCCCAAATTCGCGCAACATGTCGATGCCCTCATGCAGGAATGGCACGTCCCTGGACTGGGCATAGCAATCGTCCAAGACGACACCATCTTTGCGCAGGGTTTCGGAAAGGCGAATGTCGACCCCCAAAATCCCAAGGCCATCACTGGAGACACCGTCTTCGACATTGCTTCGTGCTCGAAACAGTTGACGGCCGCGGCTGTTGCTCTACTAGTCGCAGACGAGGACTTCCCGCAGGTGCAATGGGACACACCGGTGTCGAAGCTGCTGGACGACTTTGTCCTCGCAAAGCCGGAGTACACCGCAGGTGTAACGGTCGAAGACCTCGTCAGCCATCGCTCCGGCCTCCCGCGACATGACTTCTCCTACCTCAGCCCGCGAGCAAAGCACCCCGACACCCTGCAAACCATCACGCAGAGTCTCCGGCACTTGGAAATCGTCGCGCCGATTCGATCAAAGTACATGTACAACAACATGGCCTTCTCCGTGCTTGCGTATCTCGTGGAGGTGGTCTCTGGCCAGTCCTTTGAGGACTTCCTGCGGCAGCGAATCTGGGATCCTCTCGACATGAAATCGACCAACATCGCGCCAAAGAACGCCATCAAGGCCGGCTTGCCCCTCGCGCAACCGCAGAGATGGGACGGCGAGAAGTTTATCGCAGTGGAATCGCAAGACTCCCCTGAAGCTGTGGGTGCCGGCCTGGTCGTCACTTCTGTAACCGACTACGCCAAATGGATCCGCGCACTCATGCACCAACAAGCGCCCATCTCGCAGGAGGTATACGAAGACCTCACGCTCCCGAGATCCATCGCCGACTGGGATATAGACGAAGCGGCCCCCTTTACCTCGCCTTCCCTGTACTCGGCGGGCTTGGAGTCCTATCACTACCGGGGCCATCAGGTCATTGCCCACAACGGCGGCGATCCAGGCGTCAGCACAATCACGTTGTGGCTTCCGGAGCAGAAGTTTGGCGTCGTCATTTTCGGCAACGCAGGCGATGCGTACTACCCCATCAACGTGCTGCGGCATGAACTCGTGGACGAAGCTCTGGGTGTTCCGCATGCCGACCGTACCGATTGGAGAGCGAAACAGCGAGAAGACAAAGAAAAAGACGAGGCTAACGAGGCGGAGCAAAAGGAGAAACGGAGGAAGGAGCTTTGTCCCGAGCATGAGGGGAAAGCGCAGCCCCAGCCTGGATCTCTCGAGCCTTACCTCGGAAGATATTGGAATGATGGGTATCGCGGGATTGAGGTGGTGATCAACGAGAAGCAAAAGCTGTTCGTCGACATGTCCGACCGGACGATGGGCTTCACGATAGAGTTCGAGCATTTGTGTGACGGGACCAAGTACATTGCGCATCAATCCGACTATTATGAAGATGAAGAGGATGAAACGGCCGCCGAGTTTGTCTTTGAGGGGGAGCGCGTGGTCAAGATAGGCCTGGATCTTGAAGAGGACCTGCCGAGTAGGAGGATCTGGTTTGACAGAGTCAAGGAGAGCTCGCTCGCCGAGAGGCCAAAGGCTTCACGTTGAGTTTGAGCAAGAATAGTCAATTATTGAGCGCCTGATCCGACGTCTCGTAGCAGTAATCTCGCCCCGCCAATCGAGCCCAGAATTATGGCTCTGGCGTTCCGGAGGCTGTAGGATCACCAGCGCTCGTGTACGATCCACACCCGAGATTGCCAAGTGTTCGTTGAGGAGTAATCATGCTGATCGTATCTGCCATGAAAGGAGTCGTGGATTGCCCGTTGGCGCACGTGTCGGAGTAGAGTAATAGGCACCGGCTGTTTGTTGCAAGCCAGGCCCAGGTGGCGGCGCCGAAGGTGTCGGAGTTGATGGCTTGGACGCAGCCTGTCGCCAGATTAGCCATCCGCTTCAGTACTTGGCTTGCAGCGGGAGGCAACAGTTCCTCCGTCGTCACTAGTAGGCCATCATCGTTGTCGACAACAAAGGGCGAGTGCAGAGGGCGAGTTGCCTCATGTATTTGAAGCCTTCAGGTATGGCCAGGCTCAAGAAGAGTAATGTGGAGTGGAGTCTGGTGGATCTCAACTGGTGCTTACATAAGCACATGCAACTGCGGCCGAGAATTTCCTAACTCGGTAATTTCTCTCGTAGCCTCGTCTTTCCCTGCAAACATCTAAAATTGGATATTACATTGTGGTCCTTCTTCGCTCTTCTCCGGCATCGCAACTTTGATGTCCTCACAGACAACGCGTATGGTGGCTGACGAGTCTAAACTCTGACCGCCATAGAAAGCATGATTGTACAGCATGGCACCGCGCAAAACTTGCCTAGATTGGGAGTGCACGATGTCTTACACCTCGCGTTTTTCCTCTCCGTCAGCTGCAGCAGGCTGGCGAGTCGTTGTTTATAAGTTGTCCTCGTGTCGTCTTATCTGGACATTCTGCGAACCACTCATGATTGCCTCCCTTACTACACCATGTTGCTCAGCCGCTTCTCCTTCCTTTTCCTTCTGTCTCTTACTCCTCTAGCAAACTCGGCCAGCATAAAACGATGGCGAGAGAGCGAGACGAGCCATGCCACAGTCGTCCTACAAAACAACATCACCGTCCACGGCGCCTCGGCCAACGGCACAGAGTCATTCCTCGACATCAGGTTCGGACATGACACGAGTGGAGCGAACCGCTTCAAAGCCCCTCAAGCCTTCCAATACCCTCCCAATGCGATTGTCAACGCCAGTGCTCCCGGCGCCGCATGTCCCCAGCAAAAAGTGCCCATCCCCGGCCTGCCCCTCTTCGATAACGTCACGAACATCTCCGAAGACTGTTTGACGGTGAGAGTGGATCGGCCAGCAGGTGTTTCGTCAGGTGCAAAGTTGCCGGTCATGGTCTTCATCTACGGCGGCGGCGACACGGTCGGCCAGATCTACGATGGCGCCTACGATCCCTCTGGCTTGATCCTTGGTGCTGCGCAAAAGGGGTTTCCCATTATTTACGCGGCCATGAACTACCGAGTGGGCGTCTTCGGTTTCGCCGCCTCGGATGCTTTGAGAAAGGAAGGTTCGCTGAACGCTGGTCTTCTCGATCAACGCCTTGGATTAAAGTGGATCCAAGAGAACATCGCTGCCTTTGGCGGAGATCCAGACCAGGTGACCGTCTTTGGCGAGAGTGACGGCGCGACGGGCGTCGGTCTCCAAATCACCGCCTACGGCGGTCAGGGGCCGAAACCCCCTTTCCGAAGAGCCATCATGGAATCCGGCGGTCCTACTGCCGACGCGGGCACGGCCAGCAATTTCTCGGCTGTCCATACCGCCGCTCTCGCAGATCTGCTCAACTGCTCGTCGGCCAACAGCGTACCAGATCTGGCTTGCTTGCGGAAGGTTCCTTTGACCAAGCTCGTCAACATTGCCTACCAATACGAGGTGAAGACGGAGCCCCCGTCGGGCCTGGATGTTTTCATTCCCACTGCCCCATCGACTTTCATACCGGACAGCCCATCGAGGCTTCTGTATCAGGGGAGATTCAGCAAAGACATCGATATCATCTCAGGGTGGAACGAGGACGATGGCTCTTTCTTCGTGTCTCCCACGATCGACTCCGAGGCCAAGCTTCTGGAATTTTTCGCCTTCTCCTTTCCGAATCTCAGCAATGCCACCACAAAAGAGGTGCTGAATTTGTACCCTGTCTCGCAGTTCGAATCGAGCGCCACCAAGAACGTCTCGGCGCAATACTTCCGAGCGAGTCGGATCATGCGCGATGCGTATTACGCGTGCCCGAGTGTGTTGATGGTCCAATCCAATGGCAAGTACTCGAACGCATCGACAGCGAACTACCTGTACGTCTTGAACCAGACGATGTTTACTAGCGTGTTCGAGGAAGCCGGCGACGCGTATCTGGGCGTGTCGCATTTCAGCGATATCCCTTTTGTGTTCAACCAGGCCAGCACGCGCTACGCTCAAGTATCCACGTCTTCCGACGTCAAGTTGTCCAGCTTAGTGAGTGGCAGCTGGGCGGCATTTGCTGCTTTTGGAATCCCATCTGGTAGGAATGGGACATTGACGACGTGGCCGAGGGCTGGGAACAGCAGTGGCTTGGAAATTGAGATTATCGGGGGACCAGATGCCGGCGTGCAGAGCAGCAAAGAGTACGAAGAGCTGCAGGAGCGATGCACCTTCTGGAACTCGCCCGTTGTGACTCAGCAGCTGCAGGTGTAGGCGGGTGGAGGGTGTTGTTGTGGCCGTGAACGTGGTCTGTAATGCTGCTGTGAGATTGTCGGGGCGTCTCATCGTGTAGGCACAAAGATGACGTCTCTTTCATCGTAGACTCTTTTCTTTTGCCTCAGCTGGCCCTCATGACAATTCTACACCCCTCATGCCGATGTGGTGGAACCATAGCCATCTCCCATCGGTCCACCGCCATCGAAACTCCGCCATTCCAGGGATCGTGACGGTCTCCATCCCCGCGATATCAACATACAGGTGTACACTCGCGGTTCTGCCATCCGGGTCGATGGTGGTGGACATGGCTTTGAGGTCGCAATAAGCCTGGGGGTGCTCGAGGAAGAACTGCCGGCGCTCTTCGATGAGCTCGGCGAGGGTCACATTGCCCAAAATGCCGTCGGATGTTCCCGAAAAGTCGGGTGCAACATGTTGCAGGACTTCTTTCGCTTCTGGGGTCTTGTTCAAGGCGAAATCACGCTGATTTATTGCGTACACTGCAGCGGCGGACAGACGTTCCAGCTCGGCTGCGACTTTACTGGCAGCTGCGTCGGTGGCCATGACGAGGCACGAACGGTACTCCTTGTACATGGCGAATGGGTGGTCTTGCAGTCAAGGAAAAGGACATGAAGTATTGTTCAGCACCAAAATGTCTGCAGGCTTCATGCTGTTCGAAAGATTACAGCCGCAGCTGCTGCATGGTATGAAAACCTTAACTCAGCCTTGTCGACGTCTTACCTGTCTGCATACTGTGGTTCAGGGGCGGCTGATGCCGCCGCTTACACAGTGATCGATCGATCCGAGCACGCGGTGCCGGGTGAGGGAGGCATGGAAAGCGCGCGAAGCAGACGGATGTCAACGGGGGAAATTGTCGAAGAGGTGGCACGGCGCAAGAGATGTGGCTTTGCACAGCAGTGCACAGTATGATCAGTGATGGATGAGGCGGCAAGATTCGCCACCGACGTCGGTACTATTACGCGATTTGTCATGGCATCAAGCTAACCGTGGCGGAACGCGGGGCGCTTGCGATTAGGTACCCAGAGCTGACTTCACTGCACAGCGCCAGTCCAACTAGATGTTGGAGGAGGACGTGAACTCGAGGACGGCCGTGCGTACTGCGCTGGTTGGATTGGATCTAACTTGCGACAAAGTCCGCCACGAGGTACAATGTTAAACGAGGACGATGAGCCGCGGCAGTGCGATATGGCACTGCCTCGATTACCCTCACAGTAGTGGCAGTGTGGAGATCACCGCGGTGCTTCCACAACTGGTGCGGTCGCCGGTCGACAGCGAGGCGATGAGTATGTATACGGGCGGTGGACGACGGGACATGCCGTGCGGAAGTTGGCGCCTTATAGACGATGCTCGGAGCAAGTACAAGAACGGGGTGGTCCGCGATGCCAAGGGTCCGCGTGAGGTGTCGAGACGATCACGGGGAGCAGCGTGTCCAATTGCGACATGGACCACGAGCGCCGAGCCGAGGCACCCCTCGTTGGTACTTCGGACGTGGTTCCAGGTTCATCGAGGGTAAGACGACGCGGTGGCAGTGGTAGCCAACTTTGCTGCCGCCTCCTGCCACTCATCTCCGATGATCCCCTCTGCAGGGCCAGCATGTGGGGTGTCAGGTGGGGATTTTCAATGAAGCCTCGCAAATTAAGCTTAACGCCGATCACTGCTTAGCGACGGAAAGGGGAAGGTGCACTCGACCAATCACACCGCCTACCGCTGTCGCAAAGCCGAGGCCCCCCTTGTCTCTTCACCACATCGTCGCCCATCGGTACTTGCGGCGGCTCCCCCTTTCGCTCCAAGCGCGCCCAATGCGGCGCGCCGTTCATTTCCGAGCCTGATTGCTCCTCCACACGCCACCCCCGGAGAAGGGCGCTGGGCGGGTGTGGGCCAATAGGACGTGGCGCATTTGTTAACCATCGCCCAACGGCGCCTCCGCATCATCATCATCGACCTGCCCCCTTCGCAGCGCTCTCCGAGCCGCGCTAGTGGGTGGGTGTATGGGGTAGATGGCTTGTGACGGAGACGACACGGCAGTAGGTACCATCCTTCCATATGGGGATGTTGCGCCGAGCAGACATTCCCCCGTGACGAGTTGGCGCTCCCATGT
The DNA here is from genome assembly GCF_010093505.1 of Neohortaea acidophila. Classification (NCBI taxonomy): domain Eukaryota; kingdom Fungi; phylum Ascomycota; class Dothideomycetes; order Mycosphaerellales; family Teratosphaeriaceae; genus Neohortaea; species Neohortaea acidophila. The sequence continues at coordinate 1,073,814 of NW_022985517.1, forward strand.
GTGCCAGCCTGGGCAAAACATACATATATCCCCAGGAATTTCCCCATCTTCTCCATCTCCTCTTGTTACCCATTCATTACCTTCTTACCATCACTATGAAGTCTGTCATCTTCACCCTCATCGGTGGCGCCGCCGCCTTTCCTTTCGTTGCAAACGCCCCCGGCGTCAACTCACCATGGTCGGGCTCCGGCCTCCACCGTTTGAGGGCTCGCCAGCAGCCCGGTGGTGAGGGAGCAGGCTCCGAAGCGAACTGCCCCTACAACCCCAACCACGTTCCCGCCGCTCCCTTCAACCCCAAGTACCCCTACAACAACGCCAAGAATGGTCAGATGGGCAACCAGAAGGGTGGTTACCTCGTCCCTGCCAAGGGCGACACTGCGCATCAGTTCGTCGCGCCCAACCCCAAGACCGACATCCGTGGACCATGCCCGGGTCTGAACGCTGCTGCCAACCACAACTTCCTTGCCCACGACGGTGTCACCACCTTTGTACGTATATAGGATGCCGATGGCTATCCATCGGCACAACCTTGCATATGATCCCACGCTAACAAGGAATCGACAGGACGAACTCGTTGATGCTCAACAAAACGTCTACAACGTCGGCTACGACCTTGCGCTGCTGCTCGCTACGCTCGGTCTCACCCTCACTGACGGTGATGTGGTGACGGAGAAGCTGTCCATCGGCTGTGATGCCACCAGCCGCACTTCCTTCAACCCCGCCCTCACCGGCAGCGAGCCCGGCCTCGACGGCCACGACAAGTTCGAGGCCGACTCGTCGCTGACGCGCAACGACTTCTTCCTCGACAACGGCAACGACTTCTCGTTCAACGGCACGTTGTTCGGGTACATGGCGAGCGTGGCCGAGTCCACCGGGGGTGGCAACTTCGACTTCAACGCCATGTCCGCCTACCGCAAGCAGCGCTACGACCAATCCCGCGCAGAGAACGGAAACTTCTACTTTGGCCCCTTGGCCCTGCTGCTCTACGGCGCCTCGTCGTTCGTCTACGAGCTCATGCCCACCGCCGGCGGCCCGGCCGACCTCGCCACCGTCTCCTCCTTCTTCGGCACCTCCAAGAACTCCGCCGGTCAGTGGGTGTTCAACAACAACGAGCAGATCCCGCCCAACTGGTACGCGCGCGTTGAGCCCTACAGCAACAACGATGTGACGACCCAGATCCTCGAGCAGTACCTCAAGTACCCCGTGCTCTTCGGCGGCAACACCGGCAAGGCTGGCGGCAGCTTCGACGCAGTCAGCTTCGGCGCCATCCAGAACGGCACCATCTCCTCCAGCATCTCCGCCACGCAGACCTCTTGCTTGCTCTACCAGCTTGCCACCGGCAGCGTGCCCAGCTACCTCAACGGCGTCCTCACTCCCAGCGTCAAGGCCCTGTCCTTTGTCCTGGAGAAGCTCACCTCCAACCCCACGTTCAAGAACTTGGGCTGCCCCATCCCGTTGACCTAGTTCGTCCTTGTGAACTAGAGTTGAACTCAAGCGGAGGAAGACTTGATGATGATATCGAAGATCTATGTAGACAGGCAGATGGAATTGTCAAGCGAAAGCTTATGTATGAGAATGCACAAAAGAAATGCCTTATCATCACTTCATCCCTTCACCGAGCGTTTGATTCTATGCGAATAGCATTCTCAAGATGCTTGGGAAGAGACTGGCGTACCTGACGAAAGCCACTAGAAGACGCACCGGAATCTGCGCAGGCAATAAACTTGATGATGACTAGACAGGGCTCTGTCAGGGAGACGAGCCAATCGAAAGGCCAGTGGCATTTATTTTCCCTGGATCCACCACACCATTGTCTACACAGTGAAGTACATCGAGGCGCTCTGATACAGACGGCCTCGTTTTGGTAGAAGTCCAAACCCTTCCTACCTACTAGCAGCACATGGTGGGCAAGCAAATGCCCTTCCGTCATCTCGTCACGTTGCATTGACATGCAGCATAAGCGGAATGGAGTGGACGGGGAAGAGATCCAAATGCAGAATGCTTTGTATTGCCAGTCCGACATGCAATGCAAGATATAAGATCAACACTACAGTCGTAAATCATGCCATACCACAGAATTTGACCATACAACACACCAGCAATCAGCCTACCATTGCTCATGGTCAAAAGACGCCAGAAGAAGCCTCACAGCGCCACGCCAATACGCTCTCGCTCACCCCCGTGCTCCCATTTTTGCACTCTCGCCAGCATTTGTTCGCGCATGACGTCGTAGAGGAAGAGGAACTGCGACTCGCCCTGCACCATCATCATCCGCTGCTTCCGCAGGAGGTCCACCGTCTCCGCGATCGGGTCTCTGTCGGGTGGGACATGGTCGAGTTGTCCGGAGTGTAGGAGGGATAGCAGGTAGTCGAGGGCGATGAAGGTGCCTGATCGCCCGACGCCTGCGCTGCAGTGGATGATGCGTGCTGTTATGGACGACTCGTCCGGCTGTTCGTTGGATGTCGAGGCGGTAGATTCCATCTCCGCAGGCTCGCGTTCGTGGTTCAGCTCGGCAGAGAGCCGCACCAGTTCGATGAGAGCGGCGCGATCGTCTCCTTCGGGCACAAGAAAGTCGGGCCAGCCGGAAAAGAGCAGATGCTGGATTTCCATTTCGTGAGGGTCGGAGCCGGCTTTGCTCGTTCGTAGTTGCAACGTGCGCAGCTGACTTCGAGTGGTCGGATCGTCTCGGACACTCTGGAGACGGACTTCTCCATGAAAGTCGTCGTGGAAACCAGGGTCCGGAGGGATGGTCAAAGGTGATTCAGCGTTCGAAAGTGGGTAATATTGAAAACACTTTTCCCGGCCAGATTCGTGCGTCTGGGTCAACATCACTACGACGGTCGGATGGGTCGTCTTCGCTTCGCCGGCGACCATGCGATAGAAGTGGTTGACATTGACTTCTTTCGGACCCTGGGTGGCAATATATCTCCTTCGCCCAAGTTGAATGGGAGAGGCGTTGATGTAATCATTCGCGCCATCGACGACCTGCAAGTGGATTCGGTTCTGGGCAAAAGGCTCGACGTTCACGTATCTGTTGCGGGTAGAGACGACGTCGCCGGGTAGTCGAGACCAGGGGGATGGCGTATCGTTGGGAGATGTGGGGGATTGCGCGCCCTGCAGTAGTCGATGGCGCTGTTGCCATTCCAGATCAACGAATTTGGCCTTGATGTCTGCAGCATCGTCAGTCGTGTGCTTGTAGCTGGAATCGAGGAAAAGACGTACCTGCTTTGGTCTGGCGGAGGAATGCGGGAAGACGGGAAGCATCAGACGTGGATGAGGAAGAGGAGGGAGAAGAGTTGGCCATGCTGGGCAAACGCCGGGGCGAACGCACTCGAGCGGAGAGTCAGGCGAGCATTGGATTGAAGCTGCCTGCGCGAGATGGCCGACAGGGCAGAGGTATAGATCAATGCAGAACCGAGGGCAAGCGCAGACGTTGGATTGTTCCTTGTATAGGCGCCAAGAAAGGAGGAAAATAAGAGGGCTAAGAAGGGGGAAAGAAGAGCGGTCGAGGAATGTATCACACAGACGCCTCCCGTCTTCTGTCAGCACTTTGCGTGGCGATGTTGGTTGCCGGCTCCGTGAAACATTTCGCCAGCAGACGGGGCTGATACCAACCCTAACCCTAAGCATCGCAGCTTACATAACGATGATTCCTCCAACTCCAACGTCTTACATGTCTCTCAACATTCCTCTGCATCGGTCCCGAGTCTGTCCTCACCCTCCTTCGTCCACCGTCGAGTACGCCTGCGAGAAGCAGCCCATGCGTTCTCCGTCCACATCATGGCGCCCTGGCTGAGGGTTTTGGAAGCATACCTCGTGCAAGCCCTACTACGCACTCCGGCCTTCCACCGTGGCGTCGAAAAGGTTGTAAGAGGAGTTAATCGCGTTCGACACGGCATTCCTCCAGAGGAAATGGGCGGCACGAAGCTCGACCAGCCGGGAGAAGGTGGTTTCCTCAAACACTTCTCCGAAGAGATCCAGACGCAACTTGGAAGGGCTGAAGGCGGGGTGAGCCGGGAGAAGGTGGCTGTCAAGAGCAAGCCGGCGGCGGCGCAGCAAGAGGCGGAGGATCAAAGTGCGGACACCGTGTGGCGGACAGCTCGCAAAAATGTGGAAGATGGGCACCAGCAAGAGGGCCAGCAAGGTTTCATGGGAGAGTACATGGCAGCTTTGCGCGAGCAAGTCAAGGGAGGCAAGTGAATATGCTGGGAGCATGGAAAGAGTCAAAACGGATTCTGGAAGCTGCGCTCTGCGTTATAGATGACAATCTGCCTGGAGTGTCGATATTGATGGGCTTCATCCTCCAACCGCAACGACTTTCGAGAAGTGGCCAAGGCGGCATTCTATCGAGAAACACCCAAGGACGCACCTTTGCTGAACGCGGCAGACCAAACTCGCATGAGAGACCCCATCGCCACTCCAGTTGACCATCTACACCATGAAAGCGTTGCGTGAGCACAGCTTTACTGCTGACTAGAAGTGGCAACCCGGAGCCCTCCGAAGTTCGACCCACCAGCAGAGCTCCCCCGGTCGACTTTTGTTTTTTAACAACCACCTGGATGTTTCTGGCATGGTGGTCGATCAATCTGCTACTCCGCATCAACATGGCGGTGTGCGTGGAGCTGTCCAAAGACAATTACGTCACCGCGCGGCAACGTAGCCTCATAGCTCTTCACGGCATGGAGCTCTGCATTATGTGTTCAACTTTCTTTCTTACTCTGTTGCCTTGACGGTAATTACATCGAGACCACATTGGCAAGATGCCTACCGCGCTTGTCACCGGTGCCACGGGTATCCTTGGTCGTGAAATCGTCCTCGCTCTCGGGCGGGATAGTCAGACCTGGTCTACAGTATGGGCGCTCTCTCGATCCAAAAAAGGCCAATGGCCTAGCAATGTGCAGTCGAAACAACTCGACCTGCAAGCATCCGCCGAGGACATGGCGAAGGAACTGGGCGACGCGCAGCCCGAGTACATCTTCTTTACCGCCTATCTTGAGCAAGATTCAGAAGAGAAGGCTACGCAAGTCAATGGCGCCATGCTGGAGAACTTCCTCAACGCCCTCGAGATCACCGGTGCTAGCAAGAAGGTCAAGCGTGTCATCCTCACCACTGGTGCCAAACAGTACGGCGTTCACTTGGGCACCTCGAAAATGCCAATGGAGGAGTCGGACGCCCGGCTCGCCGATCCCGACCGCCCTCCAAACTTCTACTACAAGCAGCAAGACATATTAAGGGAGAAGGGTGAGAAGCAAGGCTGGGACTGGGTGGTTACCTATCCCAATGAAGTGGTAGGCGTGGCCAAGGGCAACTTCATGAATCTCGCCACCACTCTCGGCATCTACTGCGCCATCACCAAAGAGCTGGGCGAGGATCTGATGTGGCCCGGGAGTCCCGACTTCTACTCTTCGTTCCTCTGCTACACCTCTTCCAAGCTCCACGCCGCTTTCAATTTGTGGGCCGCGCTGGAAGATACGCCGGCAGTGAGCAATCAGGCTTTCAATGTGATCAACGGCGATGTCGAAAGCTGGCAGAACATGTGGCCCAAACTTGCGAAGAAATATGGATTGCGAGTGCCAGAGAAAATGTTCACGAAAGACGAGGAGCAGGGCAAATTCGACGAGGATGGGGCAGGCTCTGTCATGAAACTGATGGAGCGTCCACCTCTTGCGGAGTTCGCTGCTCAAAACGGGTTAAAGGGCTCGAAATGGGCCAAGCAGTCGCAAGTGGAAGCGAAGATTAACATGATGAAGTGGTCGCAGCGGAAGGACGTGCGAGCGGCGTGGGACCGACTGGCCGAGTCCAAGGGGCTGGAGCATGAGTCGTTCGAGAAGGCTCCGTGGTGTAAGTGCGACGTGGGGTATAATTGATCATGGACAAACAACTGACAAAAGACGCATCACAGGGTTCTTGTGGTTCGTCCTCGGCCGCAATTACCATGTCGTTCTGTCCATGTCGAAAGCGCGAAAGGCGGGCTGGACGGGGTATCAGGATACATGGGACAGCATCTCGGAGACGCTGGACGAGCTGGTGGCGGAGAAGGTGTTGCCCAAGTTCCCGTGAGTGGCTGCTTCTCCAAGGGGGATGATGGTTGCCCATCTAACAGATCATGCGTACAGGCCGAAACGGAAGAGCTCTGCGTTCATCAGCACAGAGGCCGACCAGGCGGTCAACCGGTTGAGGGCTCGCGATGTCGAGAGAAGATGACGGTGATGCCAGAATGAGACGATGGCCATATTTCTAAGCCTTTCGACAAATCACATGAAACGAGAAGAATGGAGGGAGCGAAGGCATGTGCGTGGTTGGTTAGGCCTTCCCCAGGCCGGGATGAGCCGCGGCCCGGTAGTTAGTTAGCGTCAACGGGGGATCTTCACCATCGTGTGCCTCAACGTCATCCACCTTCCAGCACCTTGTCCTCATCTCAGCGTTCGTTTGGCCTCACCACTCGCTCCAGCTGTTTGGATTCTCGTGCTGTGCTTCCTCTCGACACTCCCTTCGCAATCCACCGCTGCATCTCTTCCCATTTCCAGGCGTCCAATTATAACCGCCCGCGTGCATAGCTCCTCGATCGAGTCATATCATGGCCACGCAGGCACACTGTGCCTTTTGCTTCGAAACACTCGCCGCGAACTTGGAACGCCGCAAGCCGCTATCTCTCGCACAGGTGGAAGAACTGTGGACGCGATACCACGGTAGCAAAGATGACCCGGCAGCAGACTCGGAGAATGGTGAAGAGAGCGAAGATGCGGAAATCACCGATGCTGAAGAAACGGTGGCGATGACAACGACATCCCCCTCTGCACGTCCTGCCGCCATCTCGCGCCTCCTCAACCGCGAGCCCAGCGCATCCAGTTCATCCAGCAGTCTCCCCTCCTCCACCAAATCCTCTGCCGACTCCTCGACTGCGCAAAGCCCCAAGAATGGATCGGGAGCAGCTACGCCGGCCAGTTCGAGCAGTTCGCGCTCGTCTCTTTTCTCGTTTGCGAAGAAACGGCGCAGTGGTGGAGCCAGCAGCAAAGCAGACGAGTACCCCTTGTTCGTCACGTGGAATGTCGTCTCACGAAGCGGACACAAGAGTCTACGAGGCTGTATCGGAACGTTCGCGGCGCAGGAATTGGAAGAGGGATTGCGATCGTACGCACTTACAAGGTAATAAACTCATGCCCTTCAATTGCTCACGTGAGCACAAGTGAGCCACCGCACTAACTCCAATATCGTACAGCGCCTTCGAAGACGTCCGCTTCCAGCCCATCCCCGCCTCCCTCCTCCCATCCCTCTCCGCGCACGTCACGCTCCTCACCAACTTCTCCCAGCCAAGCAAAGACGCCCTAGCCTGGACGTTAGGCAAGCACGGCATCCGCATCTCCTTCACCCTCGCCGCGCGCCGCTACGGCTCCACCTACCTGCCCGACGTGGCGGTCGAGCAGGGCTGGACGAAGGAGGAGACGCTGGTGTCGTTGATGCGCAAGGCGGGTTGGAGTGGGAGTAGTTCTTCGTGGGGCCGGGCATGGAGGGAGGGCAAGGGCGAGTTGGTGACATATGAGGGGCAGCAGGTTGGGTTGGGATATGCGGAGTGGAAGGAGTGGAGGGATTGGGTGGATGGGTTGGAGGGGAGGTAGTTGGCCTGGATATGGAACCGTATGAGGCAGCAATAGAGATACCCCATGAATAATGCAGCATTGGACTGATTGTTTTCCCATTTCGGCGAGCCAGTAACTACAATAAAGAATCGCCCATTGACAAGCCCACCACCCTGCTGACGGTGTTCCCCAAGATCACTTTTACACTCCCGCCTTCTCCGGCGCCACGTTCAAATTCCAATCAATCGGCCCCTCCTCCCCATACCTCTCCCTCAACCACTCATTCGCCTTCTTGAAATGCCCGCAATCCAAGAAACCCCGCATAGCCGACAGCGGACTAGGATGCACAGACTTGAGCACGAGATGCCTCGCCCCGGAAATCGCCTTACATCGCTGCTGCGCTGGATTTCCCCAAGCGAGAAACACGACTCCCGCCTTGCGCCTCGCAACGACGGTGTCGATGACTTTCTGCGTGAAGCGCTCCCACCCTTTGCCCGCGTGGCTGTTGGCTTCGTGCGCGCGGACCGTCAGGCAGGTGTTGAGGAGGAGGACGCCGCGGTCTGCCCAGGGGGTGAGCAGGCCGCCTTTGTTAGGTGGGGGTTCGAAGGTTGGATAGTCTTTTTTCAGCGCGATGTAGATGTTTTTGAGACTTGGAGGGGCGGGGGTGGGCGGGCGGACGGAGAAGCAGAGGCCGTGGGCTTGGTTGATGTTGTGGTAGGGGTCTTGGCCTATGATGACGGCTTTGACGGTGTGGAGGGGGGTGTGGCGGGACCTGTTGAGGTGTTGTTAGGGGTCTTGTCCGAAGGGCTTTTGGGGGTCAAGGGGAAGAGAGCGGCATACCAACTATACACGTCTTCACTGGGCGGGAAGATTTTCTTGCCCGTCTCAGCTTCCTTTTTGAGGAATCTCTTCAAATCTAGGAATTCTCTGCTCGTGACTTCGTCTTTCAGCACAGCCAGCCAGGACTCATCGAGCGTATTGATCTCGAGCTTGAGCAGTTCCTGCTGTTCGGGGGAGAGCTTGGCCAGCCACGCCGTCTTGTCGAACTTCGGGGTGGCAGTAATCTCGGCGACTGGGAAAGCGGTGGTGGGCGATGAAGCGGGTTGAGATGAACTCGGTGCTGAGCTGGTGATGGTGGCTTTAGTCGCGCTCGCTGCTGGGCTGGAGACAGTCGGCTTGGGTTGGCCGAAGAAAGCGGTGATTGAGGCATTTTGCTTCGGCTTCTTGGCCGCTTCGAGGGCGATGTCGGCCGCTTTACGTTTGAGAGACATGGTGGGTGATGGCGGAAGATGCGAAGGTCTTGTTGGAATGCGGTGTTCTCGATAGCCTACACTTTCACTTTCGAGGGGATGCCCGCGACGCGATTGGGAAGCATGACGCGTGCATGACTAAGCGCTGACCTGAAGAAGGACGACGAAGCCTTGAGGTGAAAACCTGACATCAATGCACCGGTCTGAATGCACCGCATGGGACGAAGAACAGCGCAGGAACGAGATATGGATTGTGAATGAATTGCAAAGACTGAAGCAGCTCACGTGATAAGAGTTCTGCAAGGCTGCGCCGAGCTTTGGCATCATCATCGATTGGCGCGCTGTGGCTGAGTCCAACCACCCCACGCTGAGGAATCAAGCGGGCCGCATTCGTGGCGTCACACCTCCCCCTCCATCCTCCTCTCTTCCTACTTCACTCTTCACTCCCACCGTCAACCTTACTCTAACCTACACTCTCTCCACTGCACTCACAGCATCCGCCACAATATGTCGGAAAAGCACATCCCAGCGGAGCCTCCTCCGTCCTACGTCCAGGCGACAGGCAGCTCATCCTCCTCCCGCCCACCCGCCAACTCCTCCTCCTCATCCTCCTATCTGCATGTCCCCCGCAAAGGCAGCTCAAGCGGCATCTCCCCCGAAGCCAGACGCTCAATGGAAGACGAGCAACGCTCCCTGCCTCCAGGCTGGGTGCGAACATTCGACCCGCACTCCAAACACCACTTCTACGTCGACACGACCAAAGAGCCGCCGCGCAGCATCTGGATCCACCCCTACGACGACGAAAAGTACCTCTCCACCCTCACCACCGAGGAGCGCGAGCGCGTCGAGCACGAGAGTCTCAATCGTGGCCATCCGCCTAGCAAACACGACATCATCGCCGCCCACAGCGATGACGAGGCCCACTCGCCCCCGCACTCTCCTTCCGGCGGCATCCCTGACGAACTGCCCCCCCGCTCCGACGGCAAAGGCCGCTCGTTCGGCCGCAAGTTCAAGGATAAGGTCACCGGCTCCACGCACGAGGAGCGCGAGAAGGAGCGTGCGCAGCGCGCCGAAAGGGAGCGGCAGGCGTATGAATACCACAATCGCATCCGCCAGGCTATGGCTGTGGCGGAGCAGACCGGCCAACCCCAGCTTCTCGGCAAGGATCAAGATGGGAAGGATGTCTATGTTGAGCCTCCTAACTATCGCGGAGGATACGGAGGTGGGGGGTATGGGTACAATCCTTATCGTGGCGGGGTGTACACCACGCCAAATGCGAGGTACATCCGTCCGCCAGACCCGTATGCTCGTCCCTACGGATACGGGTACGGTGGGGGGTATGGTTTGCCGCTAGGGCTGGGGCTTGGTGGTGGATTGCTGCTGGGTGGTGCGTTGGGCGGCTTTGGTGGCTTTGGCTTTATTTGAGATCACAACGGTGGACGGGGAGCGACGACGTGTTTTCCATACTTCAGACATACGATACCAAGGCATGAATCGAATCAACATCATTCTGAGTTGTTCACTTTTCGTGAGATCGAGAACGAGTGGCGAATCTATATGGACTATTCAATCAACAATGCCAATCACTTCAGGCTGGCCTCGACAATCGAGAAGCCCGACTCATACCCCGACGGATAGATGGCATCCAACTCCCATCCCGCAGCCCCAAGCACTTCCTCAAAGTTCTGCTTTGTGCGTTCCTTGCCACCAATACAAAGCATGCCCAAGTCCATGAACGCCGCCATTCCCCCGAGCGGTCCTTCAGGCATGACGACATCCGCAATCAGCACCTTCGAGTCCTTCGCCGCCGCGTCAGCGAGATGCTTTAGGATCTTGACGACCATGGTGTCACTCCAATCATGGCAGATGGCTCGCAGGTGGTATGCTTTTGCTCCCTTGACGGGCTGCGGGAGGAAGAAGTCATGCGCTTGGAGGCGCACTCCCTTCTGCAGCCCTTCGTTCTTCTTCGCCAGCTCAATCACCTGCTCGCGATCTTGCACCACACACTGCTCCGGTTTAATATCCGGATGCGCCTCGAGAATCTTCGCGACCGTCGTGCCATCCGCCCCGCCCACATCGACAATCACCGTCCTCCCCTCCTCGCCAACCAACTTCCCAAAATCATAGAAGCCAGTATACGGCCTGAACCGCGTCGCCATGACCATCAACTTCTGAAAGGCGCGCAGGTGCTCCGGGTCCTGCTCGAGGATTTCAAACACCGTCTTGCCCTCCTGCCGCGCATGCCAGGTGCGCGGATTATGCGTCGTCGCTAGCTCGCCGTCGGGCTCGCGCGCCCCGCGCTGCTGGAAGTACTCCGCGAATCCCGTTTGCACCATCGCTTCGTCGAACATGTAGTTGTACAGCGAGGCGACGTCGCCTTCGTCCCGGGCGTACACGGCGGACATGGGCGTGTGGGAGTAGGTGCCGTCGGGGTGGAGAGTGATGATGCCGCCTTGCACGACGGGGCGGAAGAGGCGTTTGAGAAGCGAGGCCTGGGCGCCTGTTTTGCTTTCTAGGTCTGCGAGCGTGATAGGGTCTGTTGGGGGGATGGCCTGGATGGCGCCGAGGGAGAGCAGGGCGCGGAAGGCGGAGCTTTCCATTATTGAGCGCAGGACAGTGGTCATGTAGTCCCGAGGTGTTTGCACGGCGGCGATGAGTTCGCGGGCTTTCGTTACGATTTCCCGCTCCAGGTTGGTTTGTTTCGCGGCCGGGTCGTAGCTTTTGCTTAGTTCGAGGATCTGCGTGGCTAAGGCTGTGAGGTCTTTGGTTGGGGGCTGGGAGGTGGCCATGTCGGTGGAGGGATTGGAGGAAGGAAGAAGTGAGATTATTGGAAAGTATGTCAGATACCTTTCTGCCTGTTGAAGTGAGGTGGAAGCACTTTTTCCGTTGCCTGCGCATCGCGACGGCTTTATATACACCATCGAGCTGAAGTGTGGGTCGGCGGATACTCCGCGGACGCTCCGATGGCACGCGCCGATACGCCGACTCCCGTGGAGCGGCCGTGGAGTGGAGCGCGGACAATTAGAAATGAGGTTCGGAATGACATCGGAAACATCGTGTGCTGGATGGAATTGCTTCCGCGTCCCGAGGAAGTCAAGAGTGACTGAGAAAACCGTCGGGATTGTTGATATTGGGGAAGGCGTCATACCCGCACCGGGCTGGAGATTCGCATTCGTTTGAAGACAGTCTAAACAAAGTGAGCAGCCCGTTAGATGTGTTCTGCACACAGAGATGCCTGCATTACTGAATCTGGCCATTCATAGATCCTCACTGTGATGCGTTAGTAGATCAAAGGTAGCAAGCCGATTCAAGGCATCCTCACACTTTATACACCTCATACGCCGCCGTCTCATACGGATGTGCCCTGTAGAACATCAGCAAGCGTCAAGCCTATCAAAAGAGAAAGAGAGGCAACGACTTCTTCAAAGCAGCAACAGCCTCCCTTGCAACCTCCCTCCCCACACAGATAATCTCACACCTCACCTCGCCCACCTCCTCCACCTTGCCCGGTTGGCCAATATGCGGCTTCGCCGAGTCGCCGGGGAGGAACTGCCCGATGCCGGGCGTGGTGAAGGCGCATTTCGTATAGTTGCCTGGGCCCGGGTAGTGGCCTGCTCCCGTGGCGAAGATGGCTTCTTTGATGGGGGGAAGGTCGAGGGGTGGGGCGAAGAAGACGAGCTTGTAGCGGTCGGTGGGGGCTGATGCCATTTTCGTGAGGGTGCTCTGGTTGCGGATGACGAGGGTGGGGGAGAATCTGATGGCTCGTGATGAATGGATACGGATGGAGAGCATTGAAGTGTTAACTGATGGGAAGTGGGATGGTCGGGGGGCGTGTGAAGCCAATTCTTGCCCCTCGCATGTCGTTCAAGACGTCCATGGTATTCCACATGAGTTACATCCAATCTACTAACAGCGAACAACACGGACGTAACATGCTTCACGATAATTGTTCTGTTCTCCGGGATCACGTGAATGAAGAGAGTCAACCCTGAATGTACCTGACCTGACAAGGCTGTTGCGCCAGGGTACAGAAGCAATGCAACGTCATGGTTAACTGTTCCAATGTACGTCAGAGCATTCGTCCATCATCCATCAGCCAAGCCAAATCCTCGCTACAATGCGACAAAGGCCAACACCACAATAGTGGGGGAGAGAGTCAGGGAGTGGGAAGCAATGAGCGCGTCACGAAACGTGAGGCGTCATTTAGCGAAGGGAAAACCGGATTGCTGTGGCGCATGCCCGCCTTTTGGAACTCTCCCATCCACAAAACACTCCCTCCACAGCCAACCAGCAGGCGGATGGGATGTGGCGCCGCTCTCTCCAAGGACACATGCCTGCTCGCTTTTCTCACATGTTGCTTCCCCATTCGGACGTTTTGTGGGCGGGCAGTGAGGCAGGCACGAGCAGGCACAGGTAGGCATGCGCTCATCGGCGCGTCATTGCTCTCGTCTCATGACTGGGAAGTCGCGTTGCTACCACGTAACCCGTGCTTCCCTCTGCTTATAAGAATCTCTCTTCCTCTTAGAACTCTTCCTTTCCCTTCACCCGACTCTCATCAAACCACATACCAACTCCATCAACCAAACAACCACCAAACAACCACAGCAATCATGACTGATACCGGACGCAAGGGTGTTGGCGACAGTACGTTGCCTTCCCTCCTCTCACCTCACTGCCACTTCACTTGATGCTGACCATCTACTGCAGAGGTGGGCGATAAGATGACCCCCGACAGCCAAAAGTCCACCCTGGACAAGGCAAAGGACACCGTCACCGGCGCCGGAGACAAAGCCCAGCGGTTTGCCTCACCACCCTCTCTCCCCATCTGCTTCACCCACTGACACTGCATCCCAGCGACGTCATCCCTGACAGCCAAAAGTCGACCAGCCAGTCGATGCAGGACAAGGCATCGCGCGAGAAGGACTCTTCTCACGGCAGCAGCGGCGGCCACGAGTCGGTGCTCGACAAGGCCAAGGATGCCGTGGGCATGAACAAGAACCACTAGCTGTCGCCATGGCGCATCTGCCCATCGTCTCACTCACGTGATTCACCACGGCGAGATGATGGGGCCAATGGTTCGGTAACGATGACTATGATATCAAACGGTCTCATCAACCTCAATTCAAGCTCGTAGGAGCACGTCACCTGCATTGCACTGTTTATTTCTCTTGTCATTGAATTTGTTGACCATGAGTCATGCCGGGCTGTCGAGTGTTACTTGCAGCAATCACCACTGCAAACCATTGCGAATCTTCATGTACATCCATCGGCACCACATCCGGTGTTAACTTCAATGATCCAGGGTCCAGATGTAACTGGTACATTTCAAGCGTGTGGAAAGACCAAACCCCAGATCCGAAGTCGGAGTCGTCACTCATCCTTCTGCGGGGTGATGATCGATTACCTAGGATAAATCAACATCACAACGAGAGTGGCGACATTGCCCATTCCATTCTCAACTACCATTTAACCATCACATCTATCAATCGTCTCAATACACATTTCACTCCATTCTACTCCACTGTTCCCCCACCGCCCACCATGGCCCCCCAAGCAATCGAAACGCGCACCCGCCCCGTCGACCAACTGACGGGCGAAGAACGACACAAACAACTCAAGTCCTCCATCGGCGACCGCCCGCTCGACCGCTTCGTCTACGGCGCGCACCCCATCAGCGGCAACCAAGTCGATCCCGTCAAGCAGATCCGCATGCCCACCTTCTCCGAGCTGCTGGACGAGCGGAATTTCCGCAAGATGCATATGGCTGCTTGCCTAAGGTGGTTGGGCGTGAATGTGAGTGTCTATCCCGGCATCCATCTGATGTGTTGTACCGTGCTGATGGTGAGCGTAGGGCTACAACAATGAAGGCGCTGGCGGGCATGTGACTGTTCGCGACCCCATCAAACCGCACCTCTTCTGGATCAATCCCTTCGCGCGCTCCTTCTCCCACATGAAGCCCGAGGACCTATGTCTCGTGGACGAGGATGGAATCGTGCAGCCCGAGGGCAACATGCACGCCATCAACCCCGCCGGCTTCGCCATCCACGCCGCCGTCCACAAGGCTAGACCGGATGTCATCTCCGCCGTGCATTGCCATTCCATCCCTACCAAAGCCTTTTCCGCGCTCGGGGCGAGACTTGAGCCGATTAACCAGGATGCCTGTCGGTACGTCGTCCCTCCCCCTTCAGCATGGTAGGAATCCAATCCAACTAACAGCCCCAAGCTTCTACGAAGACCACGCCATCTACGACAACTTCGGCGGCATCGTGCTCGCGCACGAAGAAGGGCGCAAAATCGCCTCCGCCCTGGGGCGCAACAAAGCCGTCATCCTGCAGAACCACGGCATCCTGACTGTCGGCAAAACCGTCGACGCCGCCACGTACCTCTTTGGCGCCATGGATCGCTGCATCGAGGCGCAGCTGCAGGCTGATGCCGCTGCTGCGGGTCGCGGGACGAAGACGATTAAGATTTCGCATGAGGAGGCGGTGTATACGCGGAGGGTGTATACGGATGAGATGGAGTATGTTATGTTCCAGTCTTGGTGAGTCGTCGCTTCTGGTTCAGTTTGTGGAATGTTGGGGATATTTGCTGACGTCTTCAAAGCTTCGAGGACATGGTGAAGGCTTCGCATGGCGAGCTGTCCATGTTGACGGGAGGGGAGAGAAATGGGTTCGACAAGTTCCCAAGGGATTGGTGATGTGGTCTTTACCCCCCGCAAACTACGTAAAAAAGTCGCCCAACATCGCTATTCAAACTGCTCCATCTTCAAACTCGCACCCACCCTGAGGAAATGCGCGCATCAATTCGCGCCCGTGGATGCTCCCGCGCCATCGGGATTAGCTGCACCTGCCCCTGCCGCCGCGTTGCGATTCGCTCCGTTCCCAGTAGCCTCCGACACGCTGTGCGCATGTGCTCCACTAGGCGAGCCACCGCTCGCAGCGACCGCTCCCGCGTCACCGTTCGGATTGTCGAGCGTCTGGGATTCGGTCTGCGAGGTATCCGCGTTGTCGCCCGCGTTGGCCGGTGCAGGCTGCGCATTGGCAGCGGTTGCAGCCGTTTGCCCGGACGACTCGGCCGGCGGGCTACCATTCTCGCTGCTAGCGCCACTTGCTGTCGCCTGGCCTACGGCCATTGTGACGGTCATGTTCGTTTCCATGGGGCCAGTAAGCGGCGTATCCGTTTCTTGACCCATAGTAAGGCTGTCTGCCTGATCGCCGTTCGCATCCGTGGCCGACGCCTCCGCTAGAGACTCCGACTCGGACACAGGCCCAAGAGGCGTATCCATAGTCTTGGACTGGGCGTCCGAGTTCGCCACGGACTCGGCGTCCGTGGCGTTGGGGTTGGTGATTCCTGCTGCCGCACTTGAGCTCGAGTCCGAGGGGTTGGCGCCGGTGTCGCCGGCTGAGCCTGTGCCGGACGCAGCTGATGACGCTGTCTTTCCATGGTCGCTGCAGGCGGAGGAGTTGCTTTCGTCTTGCGCTGCGCCAGGGCTGGTGACTTCGTCGGTCGCTTGATTCGCTTGGGTTGTCCCTTCCGATGCTCCGGAGCCAGCGGCTTCGCTTTCGTCCCCGGGCTCGGCGGTGCCGGGTGTGAGCCCTGCGGCTGAGATGGGTTCGGCGACGCAGTTGACTAGCGTGGGTTGCGGCGTAGGGGTCGAGGCCGACGTTGGCGTGACGGCGGTGGTGCGGGCGGGGAGTATATCAGGGATAGGCGCGGCGGAGATAAAAGTGCCTGCAAGAGCGAGCAAGATGGAGTAGGAAGTAAGCTTCATGGCGAAGGGATTGCCAGGTAAACGAGTGTGTGAAATGGGGGCAATGTGAACGAGAGAAACTGCACCGAAGAAGAAAGAACAGGAGCCCCCCTAGGCAGACCTACGTAGGTATAAGAATACACTTTTCAAACCGTTGCGAGCGCAATGTGCCGATCGAACTAGCTGCAACAATCCTGATCCAAAGCCACGCACGTTGGATGTGCAATCACAGCAAGGGTGCGGTGCTTGTCTTGAAGCAATGGCTTTCCGCGGAGCAACCAAACGTGGGGAGAACGCGATTGGTTTAGGCGGAGTATTTAGATCAGGATCGACAGCGCTATCGGAATTTTGCTCGAATCTTTAATCGTTTCTTCCCCTTCCGAATGCATTAGAGATGACGGGATGGCCAGTTTCCGTGGCGAGCATGCATGGGAATACGGAAAGGGGAAAGGCTGCGTCGGGGTAAAACGGTATTTGAATCAACGTTTTTGAAACACGCAACTACTCCTGCTCTACTCTGCTCGATCCTCGGATATCCAGGCTGCCACACCAAGCGCATAGACATGACACGCCCACGCCCAGCTCGATCAATCAATCACCAATGACTTCCCACATCCTCAGACTTGACCATTGACGGCATTACCCTGCTGCTGCTGCTGCGGAGTCGGTGGCGGCTGCCCAATTCCATTGACAGGCGTTTGTGACTGGCCCCCATAACTCCCCGGCGTCGCCACCCTCTCCAACCCAGCCTGCTGGCCCCCAAGCGGCGGAGGCTGAAACTGCTGCTGCGCCCTCGGCACAGGCGAAGGCTGCAACGGCGGCTGGTAATTCGCGGGTTTCAAGGGCGAGGCGGTGCGGTTGTAGGGGCTGCCCTGTTGGCCTTGGGAGTTGGATTGATATGCTACCGCGTTGTGCGCGGCGGAGTAGGAGCGTTGCTGGAATTGGGCGAGGGGTTGGGAGGAGGTGGAGGTGGGGTAGCTGGGTCGTGATTGTTGTTGTTGTTGTTGATGCTGAGGAATGCCGGGTGTGGTGGCTGACGGATACTGGGCGCCGTATTTGCCGTACATGGATGGTGTTTGCGCGAGTTGACGACCGCCGTAGTACATTTTGCCGCCGTTGGGCTGGTTGTAGCCGGACTGTTGCGCGGTGTACGTGTTCGACTGGCTGTATGCTGGCTTTGGGGCGGATGCGGTCGGGGTGCCGTACGATTGCTGGTTGCTGAGTGATCGGTTGTATTGCGGCTGAGACATGGGAGTCCTGCCATACTGCACCGACTGCCCATAACGAGTATTGGCTGCTTGCCCGATTGCAGGCGTGCGCTGGTTTGTACTGCTGTAGTGCTGGTTGGCGGAACCCGGTCGGGTGAGGGCGGCGATGCCGTGAGCGGTGGCCGCTGCGGTGTACTTGGCCAGCCGCGCCACTTGGTCTTCTTCCAAGGTCCCTTGCACATTCCTCCCTTCTAGAGTGACCAGTTGGCGTACTCCGAGGTCGTCTAACTGATCCCCGTTCAACTTGGCCACCGCGTATGGAGGCAGCTTCAAGATAAGATATGCAAGCTCGCGACGAAGGGCGTGATATGTCGAAATCTCCTCGTCGCTTGGAGAGTCGGGACGACCGATGCGCAACGCAAGAGATGTGGCAGGACTGACGGGAGTTCGAGTTGTCGAGGATGAAGGCTGCAGCGAAGCATTGCGGAGACGTTGGTGCGAAGCCAGGGTTTCGAGGAGCTCAGAAATGTGGTCCAGGACTTGATCGACGTCAGCCTTGTCGCGAGCCGAGTCGGCCTCGGGCAGTTCCTCGTCGAATCCGTCGTATTGTTCCACGACTGCGGCGAAGTCGTCGTCCTGCTCCTCTGGCAGTGGTTGTGGCGGAGCGATGACAAGCCCATCCGCAAGTGCCGGATCCAAAGCGAACGTTTCTTGATATTTCTTCTGACCAATTTTGTGCCACCACACCATGCTCTTGACCTCCTCCGGCACGAGCGCTTTGCTGTTGTCACACGATGGGGCGAAGCTTGAATAAGCCTTCCAAAACAAGGCCTCTTCTTCTTTAGCCAATGCGTCCTCTTGGGCCGCTTTGCTGGGAGGCGGCGCTGAGCCTTGCCCGCTACTCAATGCTCGATCCCGCTGTTTGCGCTTCTCTCGCGGCGACGTCACCTCGTCTTTGGAGTCAGGGCCTCCGTAATCCAGCCATTCGCCGACCGCCAGACTTTGCACAGTATATCCGCCCTTCTTATTCCTCGCGGACAGCGGATTCTGAAACTCCCACTTCACCACCTCATCGCGAGCAGCCGAGCGCCGATGCGCCTTTGGAGGGTTGAGGGCAGGGAGGCTGTAAGGAGGTGGGAAAGCTTCCTCGAACGTCGGACCCTTCTTGCCAATGTTGGCTGGCACAGACATGATCTGCGTGGCTGAAATGCCGGCGGGCAGGCTCATTTCCTCCACGGGCAACTCGATTTTGATTGAAGTGTCCGCCTTGCCCGGCGGTGCGGTCTGCATGGAGGAGAAGAGTTGTTTCGGGGTCGGTGCATTGCCGAAAAGCGTGAGAACCGAGCCGTACCTCGCCGCAGCTCCAGCCGCAGTATTGTTACTAGGCGGATGACCATTAGGCGCATTTCCGTTCTCCTTCTTGGGCTGCGAATCACGCTCTTCGTGCATCGCATTGTATCGAGTCTCCTGTTCGACAACATTCTTGACGAACTGCTCGAAGGCTTGCGCGCGTTGGATCTGCTTCAGATCATCGACGAGAAGACTTCCACTCTTGTCGTCGCGCTCTTTCGCCCTCGACCGGATGACTGAAGTCAGATTGGCGGCAACGTGTTCCGCATCGGATCGTAGCGCTTGCAGCGATGTGTAGGAGCCACTCGATAGTTTGGAGGCGATGGTGTTGTTGCTGTCGGGATCGGAGAGGCGTGCTTTCTTCGGGGATCGCTCGCTTGTCGCGCTGCTGCTATCGAGAGCATGATTGAGGAAGGAGGGGGACGTATCACGCCTGTGCATCGTCAGCTATGGTGCGCAGGAGACATTGGGATAAGTGGTCACACACGGTGTCAAGATGTCGAGGATATCTTTCTGAGCATTCACGCTTCGAGAGGCGCGCGAGTCGAGGGTGGCAGATGCACGTGCATCTTCGTCGCGTTTGCGCTTCTTGTCTGCGGGGTTTGGCGACGTCTTGTCCCCCATGGCGACGTCGGGCGGCGTGCGGGTGCCATTCGCGGAGGCCATGTCGTCCGCGCTGCGACTCCCGAACTCTTTTTTTCGAGCGCAGAACGCGACCCTGCGCGCCCGCTGGCTGCTCGGGAAAGTCCCACGTCAAGCCCGCGAAAAAGGCAGACACTGTTGAGCAAAACCCAGCCAAAAAAACTGCACGCGCGTTTGAGGAGACTGCCGTGCAGAAAACAGAGAGGCAGAGACGGGGGAAGATGGGGAGGAGGAGGCGTGAGGAGAGGGATGGCGTTCGCGGACAACTCCACTCCCTCCCATCCATCGCCTCCAGCCCGTCCACCGCGAATTGTCCTCGGCCAAAAGTCTTGGCCGCAACAATTTTTGTCATCACCAACCAATACATTCACTGGACATTTCAAGACATATGGGATAGGTATGATTGAGACGTATTACAATACCCAAGTCACATGTGGTCATCTAGCAATTCATTCTGCTCCTACCACGCCACCAACCATCCGTCTGCCATCGGGCATGACCCTCGTTGAGCATCCTTTCGAGCAAAGTGTCTGGGTAACTCAGGATGCCGTGGCAGTGATCAATCCAACCAATCTTCTGCATGTCGAGCATAAAGTGTCGTGAGGCGTGTACTCCGTTTTGTGAATCGTTGGGCTCGCTCGGAATGGTGTCGACCGCCCTGCCTGCCAGGCCTGCGTGTCGTTCTCTTGTCGGCAAGAGTCCAGCGATATTGCTCGGTGTTGACAGTCAAGCCAGATGCGTCTCAATCTCAAGCATCGTAGCCAGTCCAGTCAAGTCGCGACCCCACTCTCCCCCGTTGCATCGACCATTTCACTCTCAACCACTCCCTCTCGTTTGCCATCACCGGCACCCAGCCCGCCAGCGGCATCGGCTTCCTTCTGGCTGTAGGGCTCCTCCTTCAACAGTCTTAGACGCCGCTTGTGACGGCTGCCCTTGACGTGCCTGGTCAAGTTGGTCTCGGATTCAAACCACTTCGCACACTCCACGCAATACCATTCGCCAAAAGCGGGGAGATCTTCAGGCGCTTTGGTGTCGAAGTACTGCTGGAGATGCTTCTTGGACGCCACGTCCGCGTGGATCTGGTCGAGATCGCGAGTGTAGCGGCGAGTCTTCTTCTTCGATTTGGCTCCACGAATCGCCGGCATGATGGGCAGCGTGGTCGGGGGGTGTGTGTCCGATTTCGCTGATTCCTGCGTGCTCAGGTCGTCCAGTCAAGGCGCTCGTTCCTTCCTGAAGCGGATACACAAGGTCTGGAGACCTTCAAGTTTTCATCTCCGAGATCGCCCGGCACAAAAATTGGAGGTGTCTGCAGGTCAAAAAATTCCCAAAGCGGATGTCAAAGCTCGTGACGTGGGATGCCAAAAGTCGTGGCTGCCGCAGCCCCGGCCAGCTCATGCACGCGAAGGAGGAAGATAAGAAGCGCGAGATCGCTCATCAACATCCTCGTGGTGCTTGCTCGGATACGATTGTTGTGCAGCTTCACCTCCCCTCCTGTCCTCCTTCGCAGTACTGCAACTCCTCCCCGTCCAGCCTTGCACGCTCGTGGTCGAAGCCGACCCTCGGTAATACCGCTATCGCTATTGGCCGAGAGGACCCGGTCCAAGCTCACCACAGCTCCCGAACCTGACGTTCAACTTTGTTTCTTCTCGCCAGCTCCACCAAACATCCTCTCCCCTCCACTCCCCTCCCCTTCCCGTACGCTTCCACCCCTTCCTACGAGGCTTCATCGCCAGGTTTGCCGCTGGTCCCATCCTTCGCCTGATCCGAACGACACTCTCCAATCGGCAGCACAGCAGTCTTCGTCAAGATGCTGTCTGCACGTGCAATGGCGGCTCGGCAGCTGGTATGTGCTCTCGGTGCTCCTCGAGTACCCCCGACCCATTGCCCATCCAATCGCGGATGTCGAGGAATGTGTAGCTGACAGCTTGACAATAGCCGAACATGCTCGCCCGCCGCGGCATGGCCTCCGTGCAAGACAGCCCGCTCTCCAAAAAGGTGGAAATGACCAACTGGGAGAAGGGCCATTACATCGACTACCAGACCATGTACGAGAAGCTCGGCATCGTGCGCAAGCGCCTCAATCGCCCCCTCACCTACGCCGAGAAGATCCTCTACTCCCATCTCGACGATCCCCACAACCAGGACATTGAGCGCGGCAAGAGCTATCTCAAGCTCCGCCCGGATCGCGTGGCTTGTCAGGATGCCACGGCTCAGATGGCCATCCTGCAGTTCATGAGCGCCGGCATGCCCGCCGTCGCCACTCCCACAACCGTCCATTGCGACCATCTTATCGAGGCGCAGATTGGCGGTGAGAAGGACTTGGAGCGAGCGCAGCAGATCAACAAGGAGGTCTACGATTTCTTGAGCACCTCTTGCGCCAAGTACGACATTGGTTTCTGGAAGCCCGGATCCGGCATCATCCATCAGATTGTCTTGGAGAACTACGCTTTCCCCGGTGGTCTGATGATTGGCACCGACTCGCATACTCCCAATGCCGGTGGTCTCGGAATGGTCGCCGTCGGTGTTGGTGGCGCTGATGCTGTCGATGTCATGGCCAACCTTCCGTGGGAGGTCAAGGCGCCCAAGATCATTGGTGTCAAGCTCACGGGCAAGATGAGCGGGTGGACTGCACCAAAGGGTGGGTTGTCATGCTATCCCTCTCTAGCTACAAAGCCGCTAACGGTTGCTTAGATATCATTCTCAAGGTCGCCGGCATCCTCACCGTCAAGGGTGGAACTGGAGCGTAAGTCAGATGAGCATTCACCGTAAACCGCTCCCATACTGACGTTGTGGGACCAGCATCGTCGAATACCATGGCCCTGGCGCACAAAACATCAGCTGCACGGGTATGGGAACTATTTGCAACATGGGGTTCGTACTTTTCCTCGCCTATCGTGTTGGACGGCAGCTCACATACCTCACAGTGCCGAAATTGGTGCCACCACTTCATTGTTCACCTTCAACGAGCGCATGGCAGAGTACCTCGCCGCCACCAAACGCGCTCCGATTGGCGATTTCGCCCGTGCCTATCAACAAGAATTGAAGGAGGACGAAGGCTGCGAATACGATGAGCTCATCGAGATCGACCTCAACACCCTCGAGCCGCACATCAACGGTCCATTCACCCCGGATCTTGCCACGCCCATCAGCAAGTTCAAGGAGGCGGTCAAGACCAACAAGTGGCCGGAAGAGTTGAGAGTCGGCCTGATCGGCTCTTGCACCAACTCCTCCTACGAGGACATGAGCCGCTCTGCCTCCATTGCCCAGGACGCCCTGGACCACGGCATCAAGGCCAAGGCCATCTTCACCGTTACTCCGGGCTCCGAACAGATCAGAGCCACCATCGAGCGTATGTCGAATCTGCCGAGACGGGTTAGCAAAGACTAATGGATTGCGCAGGTGACGGTCAACTCAAGACCCTCGAGGAGATGGGCGGATTGATTCTTGCCAATGCATGCGGTGAGTGCAAGCCTTTCTTATGTTGATCGTTCCTTAAGCTGACAGACATCCAGGCCCCTGTATCGGACAATGGGATCGGTAGGTGTTCATGCGTACATGGCATGAATATTCCATTCGCTAACCTTATCATCTAGTCGCGATGTGAAGAAGGGCGAGCCAAACTCCATCATCTGCTCCTACAACCGCAACTTCACTGGCCGCAACGATGCCAACCCGGCTACTCACTGCTTCGTCACCTCCCCGGACATTGTCGTCGCCATGACACTCGCAGGAACGCTGAACTTCAACCCCCTGACCGACAAGCTAAAGGACAAGGACGGCAACGAGTTCATGCTGAAGGAGCCTACGGGTGATGGTCTTCCCGCCAATGGCTACGATCCCGGCCGTGACACTTACCAAGTCAGCCACTATTACATCATTTGACTGTGACAATGATGCTAATGCTCAAATTTAGGCCCCACCAAAGGAGCGCAGCTCTGTCGAAGTCGCCGTCGATCCCAACTCAGACCGCCTGCAGATCCTGCAGCCGTTCGAGCCTTGGGATGGAAAGGACGCGACTGACATGCCCATCCTGATCAAGACGAAGGGCAAGACCACCACTGACCATATCTCCAGTAAGTTTTGTCGGAATATAATGCACCCAGAATCTTGCTGACATTTGTTATAGTGGCTGGGCCCTGGCTCAAGTGAGCATCTCCAAACAAATCTCATGCTATCCATGTATATGCTGACGAATGACAGATACCGTGGCCACTTGGACAACATCTCCAACAACATGCTGATCGGTGCGATCAACAGCGCAAACGGCGAGGCCAACAAGATCAAGAACCAGACCACCGGTGAGACCGATGCCGTGCCCAACACCGCCCGCGACTACAAGAAGAAAGGCATCAAGTGGGTTGTCGTTGGCGACTGGAACTACGGCGAGGGCTCCTCGCGTGAACACGCTGCCCTTGAACCCCGCCATCTCGGCGGCTTGGCCATCATCACCCGCTCTTTCGCCCGTATCCACGAGACCAACTTGAAGAAGCAGGGTCTCTTGCCCTTGACCTTCTCCAACCCCGACGACTACGACAAGATCCAGCCGGACGACAAGGTCGACTTGATGTGCACGGAGCTGGCCGTTGGCAAGCCCATGACCATGAAGGTCCACCCGGCTGACGGCAGCAAGGCCTTCGACGTCAAGCTCGAGCACACTTACAACCAGGATCAGATCAAGTGGTTCGAGGCTGGCAGTGCTTTGAACAAGATGGCCAAGGATGCTGGTGCGAGGTAAGCAGTCGAAGTGGAGTTGCGGAGGATGAAGCAGAAGAATGGAGGGCGTGGGTGGGAATGTGTACATTTGCATGAGTTACTTTGATCGGCACGTATCTAGTCTGGATGAAATTAAAGGCGTTGCAACTGAATGCTTCTCGTCTCTTGCGTGCATTGATTGTACGGGCGAGCCTCATGCAATGGTAGTCAAAAGTCTTGGCATAACGGGAGCGGCCGCCGCTAGCGACCGCCGCACATTCGGAATTTGGCTTCACGACGACTTCACAGCAACAAGCCCCAACCTTTCTGCATTTCTCAGAGCCTTCTAAACAGCCAGAGACATTCACAATGGCCAGTACGTGAAGTATTCTCGAATGAGTATCTGTCGCGCGCTAACAAAGGCCAGAATCCAAGAACTCGTCGCAGCACAACCAGTCCAAGAAGGCGCACAGGAACGGGTACGAAAATCTCCTCCCCATTCTCCCAACGAGCACGAGACGCACCATCATGACGACAAGAGACGGCGGAAGAATGCGGTGAATAACAAGGAGCAAGTTACTGATGGCCTGTGTGTTTGTGTAGGATCAAGAAGCCCAAGACCAACCGCTACCCTTCGCTCAAAGGCTCGGATCCCAAGTTCCGGAGAAACCACAGACATGCGCTGCACGGCACGATGAGGGCCTTGGTATGAGACGGATCCCTTCGTCAAGATCTGGTTCCGGCTGGAAGTGCTAACTTTTTGCGCAGAAAGAGGCGAAGGAGGGCAAGCGTGATGTGGTATGAGCGTGGATTGGTGGAGGTGGAGCAGCATGCGGTCGATGGAATGCCGGGAGCTTCTTCCCTGGCATCGGATCTTCTCTGAGCAGGCCGGCAGGTAGCTGAGAGAACGAGAGGAAAGTTGCAAAACTACACTGCTGGAGTTTCCTTTCAGTCCCTTCCTTTTCCCTCTCTGCGATCTAAGAACGAACCACGGCATTGTGTGTACAGCGCCTCGCCTCCCATGCGAGGATGTCTGAAGGAATATTCTGAAACGTGCCAAGATCAAGACGGGTTCTGCCTGTCTGCCTTCTCATTACCAAACACTGGCGCTTCGCTCTGTGAGCTCCGGTGCATGAAGAGGTGGTAACATCCATACCTCCCTCACCGAGTGATATTCACTTTTCGGTGTTGCGACGGCTTAGGCCGGAGAAGCCGTGCATTTTCACTTGTAGGTTTGCGAGGCAGGTGCGAACCGTAGGTCGTTTCGTTTGCATCGTGCCTTCCTTGTGTATCTCGGCCTCGGTGCCTTCCTCTCATTCACAACCCGACGTCACCTGCTTTTCAGTTTCGCCCATCTTACTCCAACCTTGTCTCTTGGGGCTTGTGCTCGCGATCAAAATTCCTCGTTGAGCACAGATGAGTTCCCCAACTCGACGCACCCAGAGCACCTCGCCGTTTGGCGGAGGGCTACTGAACCCGCGGAGGGAACCATGGATGCTATCGCCGCCCAACCCAGACGTAGATGGCCTCATCGACGCGATCATGACGAGGCTGATGGCCAACCCGAACGACGGCCTTGGCCCTCGCTTCAACACGCAACTCCTGCAGATCTTCGAAGGCTTCCGCCATCTCCATGACGAAAAGTATCAATTGCAGACGGACGTTCAGCAGGAGGCCGAACGTCGCGCTGCCGTGGAGCGCGCCATGTGTGAGTCTGCGGAGCAGTGGGAGGTGGAAAGGCAGGAGTTCAAGGCGGAGGTGAAGAGGTTGGAGCTCATTCTTGCAAAGGGCGAGCGCGGCTTGGCCGAGGTCACTCTTGCTCGGCAAGACAGTGTGTTGCGTCGGGGACGTGGGCGTAAGGACAGGAATCGGGATACGACTTTGGAAGCTGTCTTTGAGTTTCTCGAGCGATCGCGGCGATACGAAGAGCATTTGTGGCATTCACAGCGAGGTGAGTCGGACGCATATGTCCCTTTGCACACGGAGCTGATCAGAGCCGTAGCGACGATGAAGAAGAGACCCGCGTCTCCTTCCGCAGAAATGAGACGTCTATCAACGCGCATGACCCTTGCATCATCCAATTCCAACCTCCACCTCAACTTCGCTGTAGGCACGCCGCGAGACGTGTCAATTCTGGAGCAGCGAACGCAGCATTCCCCGGCCAGAAAGAGCAGCGCCGCCCTTCCCGAGTATCCCCCAATGCAACCAGTGCCCAGCTCGTATCGAACCGAGAACGACATCAGCCTCTCCAATGCCAGTGTCTCGGCTTTCAGCTGCGATGGTGACCTGTTGCCCGACGAGACCTCCGACTTGAGTCTCATTCAAGCTGCAGGAACGGACAATGATTTGGTGGCGATGAGTCGTATCGCGCAGATTCTCGCGAAGCGCCGCAAGGTTGATCCAGATGCGATCATGGACAAGCTCACCAAACTCTTCAACGATGAGCCCCTGGACAGCGAGGGTGTAGGCGAGATTCAACGTTATGGTAAGAGAGCTTGACACCCAATCTGCTGTTGTTGAGACTGCAAACTGATTATAGATCTCCTTAGGCACACCTCGTCCCTCACGCGCAGCGACTACTGTAATCAGACGAGCGACCGGCGAGCCAAGCTTAGTGAAGCAGCCTACATTAAAATCGAAAGCATCCAGCTTCTTCTCGAGATGGAAGCCGCAGCTTCACATCGACACCGCATCCCCTTCAAAACGCCGGTTCTCCTTCGAGCCCGGCGACGACATTGACGCCAGTTTGAGCGCACCTGCGTTGGAAGCCTCACCTGCCTCGACTACCCAAGGACGTGTGCTTCGCAAAAGCGCGTCTACCTCTGTACTGTTGGGTGGCGGATCTATCGACGATGCACAGATTGAAGCTTCCTTACCTCCCCTTGCCCAGAGTCCGACAACAGTTGTATCGTCCGATGAGTCTCGAAAACCATCGAGGATCCCCACTCCCGTGTACAGCTCAGCATCACTTGCACAACCACGAGCGGAGCGCGACAGCTCGCAGTCCAGCTTGCTCACCGCCATCAAGCATACAAGCCAGCTGTCTCAGAGAAGCGAGTCGTCATCATCTTCAAGCTCGGATGCGAGCCCCGCCGCACATACCCACAGCGAGATAGCGAGAGCGGTGGGGGGTCTGGGGATCAGGCAGAGCCCAGCGGGGAGGAGTGTATCAAGCAATCAGCTGCTCGAGCATACGAATCTGCTGCGAGGCAACGCGTTTGCTGCAGCGGCTGCGCGAGCCGCCACCTCTGCCAGCGCCACAGTGAATGGAGACGATGGCAAGCCAAACGGGACATATCATGCACGAATGCGCGGACGCCGCGGGGACGCATCATCGCAGTCTAGAACGTCACGGTACTACCGAGACCTGCTGACCATGTACCCTCAGTCGCGGGGAGAAAACGACGATCCAATGGGAGGTGCAGACAGGAATGCGACATTGTGAGGGATCACAGTCCACGCAATCCGCATTACGTCTCGCGGGCATGTGGTCGATGTTTCAGACGAGCTTCTTTGTGCCTACACCGAAAACATCCACGTGCGATGCTTGCCACTCGTTACCTTGGCTGTTCATCAGCATCGACTTGCATTAGTGTCTCCCTGAGGATACGTCAGGTGCGTGGCTTGGTAACGAGCGGCGGGAGAGCACCGAGTGACCAGATCACACGTCGAAGTCGATGTACGGAAGGCACAGGTCCGTTACTTGGTGACGGCATACTGGCGATCAATGTGCTGCGGTGAAGTTGGGCAGCCGCGGCCTGTCATGGGATCATTCTATTCTGAGGCTACATTCGCCAATCAGAGCACGATGCAGCATCCGTGGACCGTGAGCGGTGGACATGGGCGGCACGAGTCAATCGGCAAAAGTATGTGAAAGTGCACAATGTTATCGACAGGGATGGGGTAATATGTGGCCTGGCTAGGCGTTTCAAACACTTTCATACACTCGCGGCAGTTTTTTTTTAGCGCACCCTGCGTCGCATTGCCACGTCTTGCGCCTTTACAAAGAAGCTCACAATCGGTCGGCATCGAGACTTCGGAGCACGTTCTCATCGCCGAGGGTATTGTTGGGCATGGCGAGGCGAGCAGCGCAAGGCCAGTCAATCCCGCGTAGTGTCGGAGAATCGCGTCCAATTTCGAATTGAGTTTCCCGCCGTTGGGAAGCGTAACATGACGGCAGTTGACGCAAGGCAATGTGGCTGATGCCCGATGACACCACCCATCACGGTCAGAACGACGACAGCAGTGGAGGGGCGCGAGATGGATGTGCAGCACCATTACCCAGGAGGTGCAAAGATCAGCGGCGACGGCGGCGAGTACTTTTATACGGTTCCATCCGCCGCCGTGGTCTGGACTGCAGAGCTTCTCCTAGTCGGGCTGGTGGCATGCTCTGGTGCGTCTGCTGCGCCACGCGATCGGCGGTCGGCGAGTGAAAGCTTACGCGGGATGCATCTGCGGTAGCTGCCTGGGTAGGAGGCGCGATGATCAATGATGGAATGGAGGTATGACTACTGCAACGTGGAAGAGATCGGCCAAGATGGAATGCAACTGAAATGCGTCAGAGCAACGTGGGAAAAATTTGTAGTCGGCGATGTACACGAGGCGGGATTGCTTGGCGAGCAGCTGAGGACGAGTATAGGCCTCGTATCGATTGTATCGGCCGTAGGTCGGGACACTCGTCCGTCTCGGCACGACTCGGACATCACGACAGAGTATTGAATTTATTACGTGCTGGGCGGGATGGATGGATGGATGGAATGCCATGTCCCGAAGAGATGCAGTTGCCCGATTTCTGATTACCGCTGCAAGATGAAACAGAGGCAGGCACAGTGCAACGACGTCTCATCAATCCGAAACAGCAGACAATCTCCGACATGGCTAGGAGGATGATGGGAAGGAGGGGCGGGTGTGGCTAGTGAGCAACGAGGGCGAGCAAAACGGATAGATAAGCCGAGTGGGGACAGGCAGAGGGCGCGTGCGTGCGTGGCCCCGCCGCCCCGTGCCACACTTGCGTGGGTGGAGCTTGGCGCGCGAGCCACATTCCTTCGCCGATCGTTGCCGCACTCGACACCTGAGGCCCCCACTTGGGCGGGCGTCAGGGTGGAGGACTGTGGCGGTGCAGGTGTGGCGCTCGGCTCGAACTTCGCTCGATTCGCCGATGGCCTCGATTTCCCGCGACACGAGGGGTTGCAGCGAGCAGGTCGAATGGCGCGGCGGGTGTGCTATTACGTGGAGCCACCCAGCATCGATGCGCGCGTGGTGCCAGCGCGCACCCGTCGCCCTCGCCCGTTCGTCGTCTTTCATTTCATCACCAAGCGACCCTCTGCCATTAGCGCGCCAGAGCTGCAGAAACATCCCTGCACCACCACTGCTCACCCTGGTTGTCCTCCGAAGGGCCTCCGCGTGCAGTTTATAGTGCGCCCGGTGCGCCGCATGTGGCTCATCGCTCCCTCGCTCTTCACACTACCCCGTCCGTCCATACCTGACCCTACCTGACCTCTCTACCTGTCTTCCTTCTGCTCCTCCTCCCACACGCCTTTGCTCCTCCTACCTATGGTCGATCTGACGTGACCTCCTCGCCCTTGCGGTGCCGACCATCTCCTTCTATCCCCCTCGCCAACCATGTTTCGCAATCGGTGAGTCTTCTTGCTTGCGCCACAGATCAGCGGTGAGGCTGGGCGCGCGCGCAACAACGGCGGAAGCTTGCCCTCACCACCCACCGCGCATTACTGACCGTCGACCGCAGGAGAAACTCGCAAAAGCCCACCGACGAGCTGCTCAAGACATTCAAGGCCTCCTACTCCCACCTCAACAACACCGCCGGCGGTGACGAAGGCGCCAGCGCGGTGCAGACGGATGGCGCGGCGCTGACCGACGCGATGCACGACTCTCTCAATCCGTCCATGTCTCAGTACGCTCTGCCTCCTTCCCCGTCTCCTCTCCCCGTCTGGCGCTTCGCGCATGGTCATGACAACTTGTTTTTGTCGTCGCCTGCGCCGCTATGCCTCCTCGCTGGAACGAAGACTGATCTCCCTCCCAGACAGAACGAGCCCGCGTCGCATGGCATCAAGGATGGCGATACCACCCCGCGCCCACCTAGCGACATGTGGACTCTGCCTTCTTCTGGTCTGACGCCCTCTCTCATGGACCCCAACAGTCACGCGTTCTCCATGTTTGCCGGCCACGGTTACTACACCCCGACCCCCGGCGGCACCAACACTCTCTTCCACCCCCAGGCTGGCGAGCTGCACACGCCAGGCCTCAGCATGAGCCTCGCAACGCCCCTCTCCCTCCCGACGTCTGAAGGCGCATTGCACGCTGGGCACCAGGCGCCGGAGTTTCACCATGGCTTCCAAAACCACCTCCAGCAGCACCACGTCCAACAACACGACTTCCCTCCCAACGTCAATCCGTACCAGATGCACCATCCTACCAGCTTCCCGCCCCACCAATTCTCCCACCAACACTCCTTCGAACACATGGACGGCACAGGCGCCGACTCGCCGGTGGATGACATGGGCATGGATGTCAATCTCCACAACCAGCACCACTCACCGCACATGATGTTCAACTCACACGCGCTTCTCAACGTCATGCGGCCTCCAAACATGCATGCCTCCGGAGAGAAGTATGTCGATACTGATTCAAAAGATTGCGCGACGAGGCTAACAATGTTCAGATTCCGATATCACGTCACGTTGAATGCGCCGACCGCGATGATCAAGCATCACGACGAAATCCCAATTACATATCTCAACAAGGGTCAGGCCTACACGCTCAATGTCGTCGACACCTCGAACAAACAGCACGCCATGTCGCGTCGCTATCGAACGTACGTGCGTGTGTCGTTCGAGGACGAGCAGCAACGACAGAAACCCGCGGCGTGCTGGCAGCTCTGGAAGGAGGGTCGCGGCACGAACGAGGCCCATCAAAGAGGCGGACGACTGCAAGCGGTCGAGTATGTCGAGTCTGGGCAGAGTGAAGGCGTCGAAGATCCGCGCAAGCCACGCGTCGAGCTCGAAAGCGCGTCGTTCGATGGCTTCTGCGTGCAGTGGACTCCCGCCCCGGGCGCGCTCGACTGCCCCATCTCCGTCCGCTTCAACTTCCTGTCGACCGACTTCTCGCATTCCAAGGGTGTCAAGGGTATACCGGTCCGACTTTGCGCCAAGACGGAAGCCATCGACGAGATGCACGACTCTGCAGCCTCGGGTCCTGAAGTGAGCTACTGCAAAGTGAAGCTCTTCCGCGACCACGGCGCGGAGCGCAAGCTGTCCAACGACGTCGCTCACGTCCGCAAGACCATTGAAAAGCTGCAGGGCCAGATCGCGCAGATCGAAGCGGGCGTCAAAGATGGGAACAAGCGCAAACGCAGCGGATCCATGGCCAAGCTGACCGGCTTGGACCATCGGCCTGCGAAGATCTCCAAGCACCGCAGGACGTGGTCTATTGGTTCTTCACGATCCAACGAAGGCAGGGGCAGTGCGGAAGACGAGCTACACAACAAACTCACCATGCTGCAAGACATGTTCAGCTCCACGCGTCCGGCGAGTGTCCTGCATCTTCGCGGCGCCGAAGAGGACGACCCGGATCTTCATCCCGTCAAGCTTTCCGGAGAGATGCTGGAGCTCTTGAGGAACGACTCCACCGAGACGGCTGACGGTGAAGAGCGGCAGAGCTCGCAAGCCGGCGCCGATTCTAGCATGACTTCGCGCAGTCCCAGCGCAAACTCGGCCAACGAGACCAGCCGGAAAGAGTGGAGGATGCAGCAGCCCGCGGCAATCGCGAGCCTGTCAAGAGACAATTCCAACGACTGGCCTCAACGGGCGCAAACAGCCACCGAGGACATCGACTTGACACCCCCGGCACAGCCCCAACAGATCATCAGCCCATCCAGACAGCAGGCCGTCAGAGTTCAGACTCGGCCGTCGCCCAGCGGCAAGACATCAGGCTGGATCGAAGCACTGGACATGGACCTCGCGTACCAAGCGCCCCCCGATCGCCCCGCCAAACCTGTAGCCTGTTTCTACGTGCAACCGCGCGTGACCGGGCGCAGCACCAACGACCACTTCTACCGCGCCATATACCTCTACCGCCACACCCTCAAAGACTTTGTCAACGCTGTTGCGACGAAGAGCGACATTGAGCCCACGCAGGTCCTGCGCACCGTGCACATGAACCGCTCAGGCATCCCCGTCCTCTTCGACGACCAGTGCATTCGCGAGCTCCCCGAGGGTCAAGATATGACGGCAGAGTTCAGCGAGGCGCACGTCGATGGCTCCTCGCGCCCGAGCCGCGAGTGGAACGCCAGCTCGACGGACGTGCAATGCGACGGGGACCTGTCGGCCACGGAGAACGTGACGACCACCGGCTACGAACTGCGATTACTCTTCTGAGGGAACACATCACGCACTACTCTTGCCTTCTTTTTGCAATCTCTTCACTCTACGAAATCCTTGGACCTTAGACTTTTTTTCACGGCCGTGCGAGTTCAAGTTCACACGACGAACAACAATGAAGCGGTTCGCATACACGTTTTCCACGAAATACTACCACCCCTGCCATCACGACGGCGAAGGGGATGCAGGGATAAGGCGCGCGCGCGGCAAGCATGGATGGTACACACACCCTGGACCTTGATCGATATTAAGGCCCAGGCCTCTTTTGACAAGCAACACCACGGCTCGTCAGTCCTGACTGATTGGAATTTTTCTTTTCCCTTCCTTTTGGAACCAATACCCCAATTTTTTCGCAAAGGGCGGGCGGCGCGATGGACGCAATAGGCGATTTTCCGCGAACTACCCGCTCCCCCATGATCTAAGCAGTCAACGAAGCAATCAATCGAAATTGATGCCCTTACCTTAATTCATCATTGCTACCACCTTCCCATGTTTCACGATGGGCCAGCCAGCCGCGTGCTCCACTTCGCAATCACCGATCCAGTAGAGAGGATCAATTTTCATTGGATGCGCTATTCCCACCCCCATCAACCAGGAAATGCAATGCGAATGCCCACCCCCAAGCCCTTGCGAGCGTTGTGGTAAAAAGAGCAGCTTCAACCGAATGGCGCGGATGCGTTGCTTTCCGCGCGCACCATTCTTATTAGTCTCCTCGTGTTTTTGGTTCCCGTTCTTTGGGCTTGGGAGTTTGCGCCACAGGGTCGTCGGGGGGTCTCATGATGAAACGGGGCGAGGAAAAGACCAACCACTGCCTGCTGTGCTGATTTCATAGTGAAGGCGAGCAACCTACTCTCGTCTCTTGCGCGATATTACGTGCGTTTTCGCACAGCTGCGGCCAGGCCTCTCCTCCCGCGCATTACGCATGCTGCTGCAAGTACTAAGCGCACCATCATCCACTACCGTCGTATGCGCCGGGGCCTCGGCCTCTCGCGCCCACCCGCGCAGTGATTACGAACTCCGCTCACCCCCTCCATCGCCGAACTTCGATCACGAAACCACGGCGCTGACGCGTTGCCACACTCTTGGCCCCCGCCGTCCCCCTTCGCTCAGGCACAAAAGGGCAAAAGATCAACACCCTACCTTCGCCACTTCGATGGCGAGCGCAGGCCACGTGTGAGCGGGCGCCGATCGCCTTGCCTCGAGTTGGAAGGCGAAGCTGCTGATCCGCGGTGCGGAAGCAGTTCGAGCCGGGCGTCGGTGCGTTACCCTGGCTTGCTGCATGTGGCTACTAGTGGCGCGGACTAGTGGCTTGAGAGCGGGGTTGATGTGGCTAGTGGGTGTGGCGCTGTTGATGATTCGCTGGGGGAGGGGAGATTTGAGTTTGATTACGACCCACGTGCAGTTTGCACAGCCACAAGGGCTCGAGAGGGAGGGGTCGGCGGTCTGGCTGGGTCGATGCAGGGTAGGGTCATGGGGCTGCCGTTGCGTGCTTGCTGGGGGTGACTACCTAGCTAGAGCTGCAATCTGCTCTTCTGCTCACTCTTCGATCCACATCTGAGCCGTGACGACGTATGGATCGGCGGCGAGGGCAACGGCTACGGACGTACGCGCCGGGATGCCTCGATGGAGGGCGAGGGTCAGAAGACGGCGGCCGTATTATTGCATCGTCGATGAGGACTCTGCCAAAAATAATGTACCCTTGCCGATCGGTATGTGCGTGATCCTGGCGGTATTGATGGTCTCGATTTGCCGGTGCAGCATGTGACTGGGGTTCGTGGGTGTGTCCAGCTTGCCTCCGCTGGTCTCGGCCGTACCAGCTCACGTCCAGCTCGATGGGAGGACGTCTAGACCGTTTGCCATGTTCATCGACGTTGAAGATGGGGAGCTTCGTTCCGATGGCAGGAAAGCAGAGCGGTTACACATCGGTTTCATCTCCGGCTCGCCTGGTGAGGAGGGGTCGTGATGTCTGGCCTCTTGCTCCACCCTTCGTGCCACCCAAGGCTGTGGACTGCAGCGCAAAAGTGTCTGCTTGCGACAGTCGTACAAGTTGATTGGATTCTGTAAAGACCGCCACTATGCATAGAACTTGAGACATCGATGTTCGTCATGCGTGTCTTTGCACAGAACACTGCAGGTCATGGCGCCGCACTTCATGCACTTTGCCCGGCCGAAGAAGCCACATACTTCGCAAAACCTGCGCGGCGGAGGGGCGTTGGACGGTGGCGGGGCGGATCGCGCTTGGTTGTAGGTGAGTGGTGGTGCTTTGAGGAGCACGTCAAGCTCCGCGTCTGTCGGCAGGGTTGGGATGTCTTGCTGGTCTTCATTTTGTTCGTCAAGACGTGATGCACCAGGCGTGCTGGGCCGCGAGGAGTGGTCCATGGAGCGTCGGGCATTCAGTGATTGAGGAATGGGAGTGCCGCCTGTGCTACTGCCGTCCTCTCCCAGCGTTTTCCGCCGAGCCAGCGGCGTCTTGCTCGGCCGTGGTTGAGCAGCGGGCATCTGCACCTCCAAATCGCCATCTCGCCTTCCCGTCCTCGCAATCTCCGCCTCTTCGTCGTCCAAGTAATGAGCAAACGTCTTGCCCGAAGCCAGAATCTTCTTGGTGTTGGATGTCTTGCCCGCGCGCGATGCCCCGCCGCCAGTGCCCTCCCTCTTGGGAAGCGGGATTTGCACGTCTTTGGAATTGTCGCTGTTGAGCTCTTTGATCTTGCGCTCAATCTCACGCTGCTGGCGAGCGGTGATGGCCTCCTTTTGCGCTTCTGTTTGCCCTCCTCCTTGCGCTCGGGCTCGCTTGCGATTCGCTGTGCCCCAGTTCTTGCTCGAATCGTCTTGCGCCCCCGAGACTGCCACCCACGCGAAGCCTGGAGCTTGGCGTGTGTGGGTGGTGGGAAGTTCTTCGATGTGCGGAGTAGCGAAGCGCAGAGGACCCGTCGCCATCTTTGCGAGGGTAATCTAGGGGAAGAGACGTAGACACACGATCACATGCAGCTCTCCCAGGAACGTGAACTTTTTGGAAGGCGGCAGGTCCGTGCGGGAATCTGGGGAATCGCTTACATAATCGAGAGATCGACCGAAGCTCTCGCCCACTTCTCCCCACCGTTTCAATCCACAATCCCCAAGCCGAGGAAGTGTTGCATCACGACATGCTCCGCTAGACCGATCTTCGACGATAATATTTCCGCAGAGTGTCCGGTACGAAGGCATCTACGCGACAGACAGCTGCCTTCCACGGCTGGCCGTTCACTCCGACATCTGCTCCATGACCCTCCGTTCTGACCTCTCCTACAGACCCCGACACTACACCAATATGGCTGAGAGACAGCGCCGCATGACGCTTCCCAGCACTCCTGGAAGAATAGACCCCATTCACAAACATGCTGTGAAGCCGGTCGAGGATCCTGCACACGGCGCTGCCTTCATCTTCGTCCACGGCTTGGGAGACAACGCGGAGGGGGTGCAGAGTATGTGTCGAACTCCCACTAACAGGATTACGACATGCTGACTGAAGCGTAGACGTCGCCGAGCAGTTCCAGCAAAACCACAAACTCGACTACATGCATTGGATCATCCCGAATGCGAAAGAGAACCGGGATGCAGGAGATACAGCTTGGTAGGGCATCGTCATCTTCCAGCAGAGGACCGGCCATCTGACAGACGACTAGGTACACACCCAACAAACTCGAAGTCCACCCCAGTCGACCCGAGCTCGAAGACGACGAAGACGAGGATGGCATGTTCGAGACGGTCAAATACCTCGAGAGCCTGATTGAGGCGTGCGAGAAGAAGGGCATCCCCTCCAACCGCATCGTCCTCGGCGGCTTCAGCCAAGGGTGTGCGATGAGTCTGTTGACCGACCTGATCAGCAAGCGGTACAGCGGGAGGTTGGCGGGGATTGTGGGCTTGATGGGCTACCTGCCACTGGCAAGAGGGCAACAACTGCAAGATCTCCGCTCCCACGCAGGTCTGCCGCCGGTGGTGGGCGAGGTGCCGGTGTTTATCGCGCGCGGGTTGAAGGATCCTTTGATCCCGACCTCGGTGTGGAAACGGAGTCTGGAGAAGCTGAAGCTCCTGGGCCTGAACGAGGAGGCCATGGAGGTGCACGAATATGAGGGCCTGGGCCACACGTTGCATGGCAAGCTTTTGCAGGACATGTGCAACTGGTTAGAGCGAGTCGTGCCCAAGTTAGAAGACTGATAGCCCGGGGGGAGCTCAAGCCGCATCAACTCGGCAGTGGAAAGAGAATCCGGCAAATTCTATCCACATCTTGAAACAATCTCTCTTTTTCAAGCCTGTTGTGACTACCATGAGATCTTGTTGAATTTTTACCGTTGATGATTCGAATGTCAGACCGAGAGCCTTGCGAAAGCCAATGGCTCTCGCCAAGCCTTGCACTTCACTTCACCTCCAGCTCTGCCAATGACTCGACCAACAGCCGACAGTATGCGCCAGTAGCACCGTCGATCAACATGACTCACGAGACACTCCCAAAGACATAAAACGACGACGACAATAACCATGCCATCAACACCGGATCCCATTGCACCAACATCGCCAAAATGACAACAACGGAAAAGACCTTCTTCAAATTCACCGCGGAGCAAGCAGCCGCCTACGCCTCCGGCCGCGGCGGCAGCTACCCCCTCCCCCTCTACGAGCGCCTCCTGAACTACCACCAAGGCGCGCGCAACCTCATCCTAGACGTCGGCACCGGGCCCGGCAAAGTCCTCTTCGACCTGCTCCCGCACTTCGCCTCCGGAATCGGCACAGACAGCTCCCCAGGCATGATCGCGCAGGCGCAACACGACGCCGCAGCGCGCGGGCTCGCGGACAAAGCGCGTTTCCAAGTCTACAGCGGGGAAGAAAGCGACAAAGCCGTCGTCCCGCCCGAAGCAGCAGACGTAATCACCGTCGCCATGGCGGCGCACTGGATCGACATGCCCACCTTCTACACCGCGGCGGCGCGCGCGCTTCGCCCAGGCGGCACGCTGGCCATGTGGACGTGCTCGTCGTACTACGTGCATCCCTCCGAGGCGAACGCGAGTCTCATCCAGGCCGCGCTGTACGATTTGGAGGACGGGATGTTGGCGCCGTATCGCCATGCGGGCAACGTGTTGACGCGCAATGCGTATGATGCGCTCCCGCTTCCGTGGACGATTGAAGGCTTTGAATCGGCTTTTGAGAAGGCGTCGTTTGAGCGGAGGGATTGGGACCGCGGCGGGGTGCCGTCTGCGGCTGCGCAGGCGGATGGCTCGCCCGGCCCGTTTCTGAAGCATGAGGAGGAGAAGCTGGTGGATCTCGAGGCTGGACTAGGCTCGGCGAGTATGGTTGTGCGGTGGCGGGAGGCGAATCCCGACAAGGCGTTGACCGATGAGGATCCGGTGGTGGTTACTATGAAGCGGCTGAGGGAGCTGGCTGGGGGCCGGGAGGGATTGGTCTTGAGCCCGAGTTATTCTTTGTTGTTGATGCGGACGCGGCGACCGTGAGGGTTCATCTACAAGACACGGATAGAGATAGACAGGGCGATGTGGGGAGTCGTCGACGAGAAGAAGTCGGTCAAAGTTTATCCCAAACAAATGCCGCTCAATGCAATGCAAGCATAACCCTCCTTCCACCCATCCTCACCAATCCATCCACGTCCAGATAGAGAACAAACTGTTCACGCTTGGGTATACGCTCTCTGGAATCCAAACACAGACGCCTCGCTTCAATGCATCTCTCACGCGCCCTCGGGAACCACAAAAAGCTGGCACCCACCTCGCAGCACGTTCTTGATGACATGCGCATGCGCCACCTTCGCCCCCACGCTGCGGCCGGAGTAGTAGCCCTCATCCGCGCCGCTGCCGCTGCCGAGTTGACTCCGGAGTCGCGAGATCATATCCGGATCGGAGGTTTCGGGGTTGGCTTTAAGCAGGCAGGGAAGGTGGTAGATGTGGCCGCAGGCGAAGCCGACGAGGAAGTCTGTCTCTGTGGGGGGTGGTGGTTAGCATGAAGTAAGCGCTGCAGGGAGGGATGGCATACCGTCTTCCTGGAAAACATCTCCACAGCCTACACACGCCCCAGGCTTCACATGCTGCGATGCCGACGTTTCTGTCCTCTTTGGCTCCACCGACGAGTTCTCTCCTGCTGCTTGCGTCAAGGCATCCACAAGCGTATGGTCGATCTCTTTCGACGCCTCGTGAAGAACCTCAAACCTGACACCCTTCTTCTGTCCCGCACGCAGCGCATCCATTCCCACACCCACCTCGCCCCTCAAAACCGTAGCGACGCTCTCCGAAATGGAAAACTGAATATCATACACCCGCAACAACTTCGCCACCGCCTCCTTCAACCCTTGAATCTCCGTATTCGGCGGGATGCGCCTCACGAGATCAACAGGATCAATCGCCGTCCCGACCTCCTCCAGCAATTCCTTGATGAAGGCGGGCCTGTTCATGCTGTACTCCAGCAAATCATCCCACAGCTCAGGATTCTCGGGGTTCTGTTTGGCGAAGTCGATGGCGTATTTGATGTCGCCTAGCTTGTTGATGATGAGCCGCAGCGCCTCCTTCGTCTGTCCCATTTTGGAAAGCATGTACACGAATTCCCGCGTGTAGTCGCGCTCGTTGCAGATGGCTGCCGCTTTCTCGTAGTTGTACACTTCGCTTGCTTGCAGGAATTCCATGAGAAGGTCGCGGTCGTAATCGGCGAATAGTTCGATGGCTAGGTCTGCGTGATCTTCCACTAGTGGACGGCCGGCGTCGATGTGCTGATATGATCGTCCGCGAGGTGCTCGACGCGCAGCCTCTCGCTCGGTGGCCTCGTACCACAAAGCGCGGAAGTAGAAGTACAAGAAGGGTCGGTACACGCGGCCGGCCGCGAGGAGTTCCTTGATGATGGTGGCTGGCAGCAGGCTGCCTTTCAAAGCTTCCCCAACCAGCAGCTTCACGACTTCACTGCTCGCCTCGCGCAGCTCGTCCAACGGAGCGGAGCGCATCTGCTCTTTGCTGAGCTTCAGCATCAGGAGCCCGGGAACGTCTTCGGCGTCAATGATGTTCATCAAGCTGTCCTCTTGGATCAACTCCATCGCCTTCTCCGCATTTCGCACGCTGATGTAGCATCGTAACGCCTCCTTCGCCCGGCCCTCGGCGAGGTACAACTTCGCCAGCGCCTCCGTCAATATTCGCCAGTCTTCGGAATCCTCCACCACATCCTCGCTATCCAGCTTGCTCAGGATCGCTGCTTGGATGCTGTGGACGTCGTACAAATCTTTCTCCGGCTCCCAGAGCTCAAGCAATTCCTGAAATCGCGGCACATCGGCAGTAAGGTAGTGCCCGAGGACGATCTCGTATACTTCGCTCGGTAGATGTGCATCGGAGGGGATGAAGGGGGTGATTTCGTCGAATTTCCCGGCTTGGGCAAAGGCGTACACCCAATACTCCCATTTTCGACTTGTGCCCAGCACTTTGCTAGCCACCTGGCCGGCTTCACCCCATTGATCGGTAGTGACGAGCTGTTGGATCCACAGTTCGCCTATGCGCTGCTTTTCTCGCAGCGCGTTCGAGTCCCCTCCACCAGCACTCTGGCGTGAGGCCGAGTCGTCCGCGAAGAAGTCGGCCAAGCTGCCTCCACCATCTCGAGCAGAGCCCACAATCGGGCTTCTAGGCTCTCTATTGTCCGGAGGCGGACCAATGTCATCGATGAGTTCCGGGTGCTTGTCCACCAGCATCCAGACCTGCTTGTAGTCCTGCTGCTGAAGCAAATACTCCAAATGATCCTTCAGATCGCGTCGTACCGCAAGAATGCAATCGTAAGGGCTGTAAATGAAAAGCTTCAAACCGGCGCTCGCGGCAAATGGATGCGCATCGGTTGCTCCTGCTTTTCTAACGGGTGGCATAGGTGCACCAACCACCGAGCTCCCTGGAGACCTGATTGATGCTTTGCCTCCGTTTTCGAGGGATTGACTTTCGGCGCTGCGATTGCTGAGAATGCTGGCACTCGAGGAGAAGAGACGAGTGGCGTTGCGCGTGCTCTCCCACATCCCCTCCAGCGCCCACCTATCGGCAGCTTGCTGCGCCTTCACCGACGCCGGGGGAATCCAGAGTGTGCCGAAATGGTAGTCCTGCGCACTCAGGGTTTCAAATCTAGAGATGGACAGCTCATCAATCTCATCCTCGGCGCCAGTCTGGACGTTGATTAGGCGGAGCTGTGGGGCCAGGCCAGTCTGACGATTGTTTCGGCCTTTTCGACCTGTCTTTGCCTCGGCGCCGTTCTGAGAAGATAATTGGCTGCTCTGTGGTGCGTGTATCGGGCGGTCGTCATCGTCGAGTGTTCGATATGCCAGCAAAGCCAAGAGCGAGGGCGTATAAAGCGAGATGCCAGCAATGACGCAGTCGTCAAAGATCAGTTTGCGCATTCTCTCCGCCGTTCCAATAACTCTCTTGCCCCCGTTGGCCGGGGTCGAAGTAGAGGCAGGACCACCTTCGGACACGTGAAGAATCCATGCGGTATTTCCCCAGCCCACCACCAGCTTCTCCACCTTACTCCTCTTACTTCGTTGCTTTGTCGGTTCGGAGGGCTTCCCATTCGATCCACCATGCGCTCCTTCCACATGCTCATGATCATCGGCTTCGAGATGCCTCTCATCAACCCACTCGGCCCTTGCCTTCCACACTCCCACCATATCTTCCCACTCTCTTCTATTCGGCCGTGGCTCATGCACGATTCGCTTCCATGCATCATCTTCATCCTCGCTCCCCAACTTGTAATGTGACCGCATGATTTTGATGCCCTTTTCGGTAATCCACACCACCCACTTCCCGCTCAAGCTCCATTCGATACAACTAATCGCACCCTCGCCGCTGTGTAGTACCGTGTCCTTTCCGCGATCCGTGCCCGCAAGTCCAAAGGCCCCCAGAAAGCCCGAGGAGGCAGCTGCGGCGGCAGAATTGGTGTTGGCGTCTGTTGTCACGCCCGCTTTGCCGCCGACAGTGAGGATAAGCTGTCCTGCAAGGCCGGCCGAGAGGTATGTCCGGTCGTTCTTGTAGTCTGGCGACAAGGCGACAGCTTGTACGGGGCGGGCAAAGTTGCGCAGTTGCACGTCTTTGGGATCGATGAGGGAGGAGATGCAGACGTGGCCGTCGAGGGAGGCGGTGGCGATGTAGATGGCGTTATTTGGGGTATTTGGGATGGCCGGGGGTTGAGGAGATTGCTGTGATCGAGGAGAAGCTGTACTGGTGGTCTTCGTCTGTGTAGTGCGGATGGAGGAGGGCGGGGAGCGAAGACTGTCGGTTTTGCGTTTCTCTTCCTCCGGCTGTCCGCGCGATGCGACTTGCGCTGCTGGAGGAGGCGGAACGGGAGACACGGACACATTCGTAATAGTCGCGGAATGCGCGTGATACGTCCTCAGGCTCTTGAGAGTGGGCAAGGACAAGACGTGGATGTTTCCATTGTGCGTGCCCAGGACCAGCTTGTCGCCGGCGATGGTGAAGGCGCTGGTGGAGTCGCCATTGCGGTAGACATTCGTCAGACTGCCCGTCAGCTTGGCGTACTTGAGCTTCGGCTCGTCCTCCTCGTCGTCCTCCTCCTCTTCCTCGTCAGCCTCGGAGTCGGGTTGGGTTGGCGCATCGTCGGCTTTGGCGTCTGTAGCGGCAGGTCTGAGAGAGAGATGCTCCGTCGATGGGAGGTCCGTGGACATGACGAAGACATCGGGAGCTGCTCCAAGCGCGTCGAGGGGTTGAAGGAGGGGAGGTAAGAGGATGATGGTGGAGGGAGGAAGGTGATGTCAAGCTTGGCTCCATCTCCACCCAAACCTTAACGTTAACCCTCCGGAATTCTCGACTTCATCTACGACATCACCCTTCAGCATGATTGATTGAGAGAGAATTCCGTTGGCTAGGCTAATTGGAGGATGACATCAAGGACGGCGACATATCTCGCCTTCCACTCGATCGTAAGACGAGGCCTAACAACCATCTCGCCCACCCGATACTCCCCTCGCCCCGCCCTCTCCTTCCTCCCCCAACACCAAACCATCGTCTCAAAGGCCACCGCGCACAAGCAGAAACTGCCCAGGAACCACTTCACATCCAACACGACCCGGCGCGATCAACAACACTCGCAACACGATATCAAGTCGCAATCCAAAACCCCCAAGCGCAAAGCCGCGCAACGCATCCAAGCGCCTTCCCTTCGTCGAGTTGCCGTTGAGGCGCAGCGGTCCAAGGGAAGCTTGATCAAAGGACGAGGCAAGACGAGACACGTCGACCCTGAAGTTGAGACAAAGGATGTCACAGCGTACTGCGCCGCGGAAACGTACAATGTGCATGTGGCGCGAGATCTGCTGCGCAGGGAAGGGTGGGATGCCGATCCCATGGGCACCGGCCTGTTCCCTCAGGTCCTGCATGTGAGAACACCAACCTCGACGACAAACTGGCGATGGAGCGGCTCCGGGACAGACGGTGATGCGGTCGGCGACGTCTTCATCTTTCCCTCCGGCACGGTAGTAACCTGGAACGTGTCAGAGAAACTAGGCCGCTATCTCGTGGAAAAAGTGCTATCCCCCGCCGCAGAAAACAGCCACCCGGACAAAATCGAAGCCGAAGACCTCGAATACCTCGAGGACCCGACGAGAGAAGACAGCGAAATCATCGGCGACACCATCATCCTCGGCACCCGCACCGACAATCCAACCCTCGACTCCGCCGACCCCCACGCCACCGAGCGACCCGACGGCCAGCACGAAATCGACACCATTCTCACCCAAATCGCCTTCTCCTCCGCCCTCGCCCGCTCCACCAAACTCGCCGTGCTAGAGAACATGCTAGCCCAATACTTCCACACGACGCACGACATCCCGCTCCTCCTCTCGCGCGGGACGAAACCGCGCTTCACCCGCGCCTTCATCCTGCGCAAAACAGGCGAGCTCCTCTCCATCCGCGCGCAGCTGAACCTCTACAGCGAACTCACCGATTCCCTCCCCGACTTGTTCTGGGACTCGCCGCACGAGCTGGGGCTGGAAACGTACTACGATGCCGTCGGGCGGGCGCTGGACGTCGGCGCGCGCATCAGGACGCTGAATGAGAAGATGGATTATGCTAGTGAGATTGCGTCTGTGCTGAGGGAGCGGTTGAGCGAGAAGCATTCGCATTTGCTCGAGTGGATTATTATTTGGTTGATTTTGATTGAGGTGGCGTATGGGAGTTTGCATCTGTGGAGGGATCGGCAGGAGAGGCTGGATCCGGACAGTGATCGCAATTTGATGCGGAGGTATTTGTTGCGGGAGTTGGAGAAAGGGGGTGGAAGGGGGAGGTGAAGGGAGGTTTACACTGTGGCTTGTTTGTGATACCCAATCTCAACTCGATTCATTGCTCCGCTACATTGG
This sequence comes from Neohortaea acidophila, assembly GCF_010093505.1. Taxonomy (NCBI): domain Eukaryota; kingdom Fungi; phylum Ascomycota; class Dothideomycetes; order Mycosphaerellales; family Teratosphaeriaceae; genus Neohortaea; species Neohortaea acidophila. The sequence goes on from NW_022985517.1 coordinate 1,118,038, forward strand.
ACATTCATGAGGAACGGTGGATACTGATACAGTGTCATTCGAAGTGCCTTTGTCTCACCTGACGAAAGCAGGTGTCGATGCTGCTCTAGAGCCCTCGAACATGCATTGGTATCTCCCACGCCTATACTCCTGATTCGCCAAAACGGACCGCCCTACGCAACAACGCAGCGATGCCAATAGACGACGTGAGCTCAAGCATCCGGGTCCGGAACTTCTTCAACCGCGACCGCCTTGCCTTTTCCCTTTCCTTGCTCGGCTTCTGCTTCCGGCGGCTGCCCGTTAGCTGGTTGCTGGGCAGTCTGGCTAGAGCCTTCACCCGCCGCGCCATTAGGCGTATCGCCATTCGGGGGATCAACGAAACTCCACCCTTCTGACTGCCACGGCGTCTTGCTCTCGCCAGACGAGTGCGTTTCCTGGTTCGATTCGGCCAGTGGCGCAGGCGCGACTGGAGCAGGTGGTTCCTGTTGTGTGGGCGCAGCGGCTGTAGTGGTTCCACCTGGCACAGTCGGCACGAACAACGGAGAGCCACTCTCGTCCGTCGGGCCTTGCGCTTGGCTGGCGGGTCGTGGTTGGGAGGACTCAACAGGCTGTCCTGATTGCGAGTCGGCTGGCTGAGCTTGGGCTGGTGGTACGCCTGGTGCGCCAGCTCGGTGCAATGGGATCACCGTCCATCCCTCGGGTAGTGTCATGCCGGGCGGTAGGTCTGCATGCCCGCTGGGCAATTGTTGGCCCGGTTGGCCATGCAGTACACCGGTGACGGCTGGTGGCATGTGGTTCTGTTGGAATGGCGGGTATGATAAAGGCTGCCCGGCAGCTGCGCCAACATTCTGATGCTGGACGCGCAACTGTGCAAGGTCCTGCTGCATCGCCCTCAGCCGGTACAGCTGCTGTTGCTCGATACCCAATCTTTGAGCCTCCTGCATCAGCCGCTGCTCAATCTGAATGATCTGGTTCTGAATGGATGGCTCAGCGCTGGTGGACGATCGCTGTCCCTCGGGGAGATATGGAACTTCCAATCCGAGATGATTGGGTCCTTGCTGATTGCCATCTTGGACCGGAGCCTGTCCCGGCGCAGCTGCTGGCTGGTTTTGCATCTGTCGTACCAGATTGGCCAGCGGATCCCCCGGACCATTCAAGAATCCAATCCGTACCGGCCCGAAATTGAAAATCCGCGGCCGGCCTTGTCTGGGTTGTGCAGGCTGTTCGCCCTGTGCACCAGCCTGTCCAGCAGCGTTGGCTCCACCCGCTGCACCAGCCTGTTGCCCCTGGGTTCCAGTCGCACCCTCCGGAGCGGCAATGACCGGCTTTCTGCACGTCGGACAGACTTGCTGCCGCTCCAACCAAGCCTTTAGACATCTCAGATGTAGGATGTGTCCGCAAGGTAGTTTTTTCGCTCGAAGGCCTTCATCTCTCCTTCGGGAAGGCGCCACCGCCTGTGCAGCTTGCGGCGGTTGTTCCGGTACAGGCTGGGCCGCTGCTCCGTTTTGTCCGGGCACACCAGCTGCAGCAGGAGTGTGCTCCCAAGCGACCATGCTCTCTCTGCACACTATGCAGGCATCGTCTCTGATTTCGGCAGTCGTCGCATCCGGATATCGAGTGTTCATATCGCTTGTTGCCTTCCTGTACGCGTAGTAACCGGCGATTCGTTTGCTAAACGAAGCAAAGGTCAACCACACATCGCGGAAGATGTGCATCGGCAGGCCGTTAAAGGTGATGCTGACGGTGAAGAAGGCGCAATAGATGATGAGCTTGATCAAGTCGGTCAGAAGCTCCAGGCCGAAAAGCCACCTCCTCTTCTCCTCCCACCCAGGCACGTCGACCTCGTTCTCATCGACCTCAATCGGCTCCTCGTTCGCGGGTGAGGCTGGGGTTGGTTGAGTGCCGTCTGCGGTTACGTTTTGTCGTGCGGCAGCCCTTTCGGCTCGGATCTCGTCTTTCCGCTCCTCGATTGCCCTCGTCATCTGCAAGGCCTCAATCTGCATCTGCGCAACGGTCAAGATGAACCTCGTGAATGTGAACGTGGACTGGACCAATAACACGGCAAACTCAAAGGTGAAGATGACCATCATGCCCGGCTTAGGTTTGGCAAGGATGGTCCCAAGACAGTAGTCCAGCATGGCGATGTCGAAAGCAATGCTGACAAGCAAGCTGGTGCCCAGGCGTAGAAAGGTGTAGCGGCCGGTGAAGACCTGTTGTTGTTCCAGCACGTCCACCTTGCCTTCTCCTATCCAGACCCACACTTTGCCCGCCAATAGCATGGTGAACATGGCCAACAACCATCCTCCCACATCTTCGCGGAAGCTGGGCATCGCCAGTAGCGTATCCAATACAGCGTACCATGCCTTGTCGCTGAGCTGTTCCACCTCGATGGGTCGTAGGGGGCCGTAGAGGAGACGCTGTAGCCCATACACGATGGAGCATACTAGCACAAGGAGGAGGTTGGTGAGGATGAGGAGGCAGGCGTTCGATTCGGACAGGTAGACCGTTGCGCTGTAGAAGTTGGGCCGTTCGTGGAAGGCCTTGAATAGGCAGCATGCGGCGGCGGCCGTGGAGGCGCCGGCGTAGTAGGCGAGACGCATGGCTGAGGTGGGATGTGAAGGAGGATTCGTAGTTGTATTATCCGTGAGGTGTCATGATGGGCTCCATGGTTGTCGGGGATGGACGCATGGGATGTGAGTTGGAAGCGTGCATGTGAGTGAACAGCTGTCTGCGATGTCATAATCGCGTCTGAGGCCTGAGGCAAAAGTTGATGACTCAGCGTCTGATGGCTTCATAGACGTGTGAAAGGCTTCATGCCTTTAACAAAGGGCGAACGAACTCGTTCAGGTAGTTACTGTTTGTCTCTTTGCACTACAGATATATGTACACATTCAATTTCTACTTCTTTGTAGCCTTTCAAGATGACGGGTAGTCCGTGTAGTTGCTGCCAGGAATAGGCCGAGTGGCATTCACAGGCGTAGTCATCAAAATCCGCCCCTGGTGATCATAGCCCATCTTCTGCGCACGCACCGTCCTGATATTTGGCCCACCAGTGAAGCCGGAGGCGTTGTTAGTGGCACCGTAGGCAAACCAGACGTCATTGTCCGGGCCGGTGAAGAAGCCGCCGGAGCCGGGGCCGTAGGTGTAGGAGAAGAAGTTGGAGTGCAGGATTGGGTTGTACGGGGATTTCGTCCAGGACGATGGATCCAGCAGATCGGAGCCCAGCGTCGCGGTTGTGATGAGGGTGTTGTAGGCTAAAAGGGACATGAGTAAAAAATATAGGAAAGGGGGAGTTTCCGAGAGTACGTACTGGCATCCGCGTACCAATTCGAGGCATATCCAAGATTGATGGTATTGTTGATCACCCAAGAGCTAGGCGCTTCGACTACGGGCGCGTTGCAGCACGGATGGCCTGGGTAGGTGTAGTTGCCATTGGGAATTTCTAACAATAATTAGTACTGTCAATGGCAGTCAAAGTCGTAGTCTGCTCACCATTCATCTCATAATACTCGGTGGGCGTAACGATGGCGCTCAGGGGAGTTCCCGGCACCGCATCCGTGATGTTCTGGAGTTTGATGATGGAGATGGAAGGCGGAGCGTGGAAAGACGTCGACCAGACGAGGTAGCGGTCGCCGTTGGGCAGGTTCAATCCGTGAGCATCATAGCCAACGATGTCCTGACCATTATGCCTGACGTTTCCGTACGTTGTCCAGCTACCGAGAGGGTCGGTGGTGTCGGACTGGATGACGAAGATGGTGTTGATCGAGACCGCAGAGATGTACATGACCCATTTGCCGTCGGCAAGTTGACTGAGATCGGGAGCTTCGGTTGCGATGTTGTCGGCGAAGGTGTAGATTGTATGGTCTGTGAGGAGGTCAGTTGAATGGTAATGCATGTGCAGCAGGAAGTATTGGACTGACTGTTCGACTCGTCGTATTGCACCTCAGACAGATTGCTTGAGACGCGCAAATACACTAATTTCCCGAAGTTGATATCAGGGAACAAATATACATCCTGGCCGGAGGAGGTGTTGTGCCATTTCACCGGCGCGGGACTGTGTAAAGGATTAGCATTGCTCGTAACCATCCTCCAGAACAACAACTCACTCTTGACCAAGGCCTAGTGGATTGAGCACGCCTGGTGCCTCTGCTGGGTACGGCTTGTGCAAGGCAGAGGCGAGGGGCAGCGCCGCGAGCAATGAAGAGAGTAGCATCTTCATCTTAGCAACTATCAATTGCTTGATTGGGGCAAAGTTGATGTCAAGGAAAGGTAGAAGAATTAGGTGCAGGAACGTCCATGTATAATACCTACCTCCAGTTACATCGGTCAAACCTTGTTTCTGCGGATGCCATGTGGTCCCAGTGCCGCCTCCCGGCGATGGTTGCGCTCATGAGTCGCATTTTCAGCTTGTATGCGGCGATGATTGACGTCAAACGTCGGCTTGTGGAGGAGGCGCCACGTGATTCGACAGTTCCCCTCCCGTCACCGTGCATCGGAGGCCGGAGAGGCGCTGCGGGCCGACCCCGCATTTTACCCGCCCGCCGTGCATGTTCAGGTACCGCGAGCGCGGATGCCAAGGCCGGTGTTTCGATTCGATGATGGGTGAGTGAGCGAACGTTCCGCCTTCCCACCACGCCACTCTACCGATCGGGGACCATCGGGCTGGAAACTAAGAGGTGGACTGGGTCATGGACTGTCATTGAAAACAGACGAAAGTGGACGCACCAATCGTTGGAGTGGCAGCGGAGCACATGGCAACCACGACGCTGTCGGAGGCGCAGGCGTCTCCCAAGTTGACGAAGAAGGACGGCAAGCCTTCGAGTACCTCACATTACACCACCTTTGGCTGTCGTGGGTCTATCCCGTTCGCTTGACGTGGTGGAGAAGCAATGCTGACCGCAGTGGTGCAGAGCATACCAAATCCCTTCTATCGGCTGCTCGCGAGCAAGCGACCAGCGGCTACACTCGCATTATCCAATGCATCCAGGACGACAGAAACTACTCCAGTCGGGCGTATAGAAGAGCAGACAGCACGGGCGTGACGGGGAGCTCGACGTTACTATGTCTACAATGTCCAAACATCACTCATGCACGGGTCAAGCACAAGAAGGATCATGGATTCGGTAAGGCATACCATCGCCCTGACATACGTACACTTCCATGCTGACACCTTCGTAACAGCTGCGGAGTCGGAAAACGGTTTCCTCTTCTGCCACGAGTGCAAAGACTTCGTCTACGACCCTACCTTCGAAGACATCCGCTGCGGCAATCCCAGAAAGCGAAAGCGCATCGAACCCCAGCTGGATGGCGAGATGAAACGGCTCATTGCCAACAACTCTGCCCCAGCTCCCTGCGCCGCGACTGGTCTCCGAGGCTTCTACAACATGGGCCAGACGTGCTTCATGTCCGTCATATTACAGGCCATCGTCCACAACCCTCTCATCCGCGCCTCCTACTTGTCCGAGGGCCACCGAAAAGAAGAATGCGAACGCGAGGCCTGCACCTCCTGCGCCCTCGACGACATCTTCACCGATTTCTTCAGCCAAGAAAAGCACGAAGGATACGGGCCGGTGCACATGCTACAAGGCTGCTGGAAAGGAGGTGGCGGGCTGGCTGGGTACAGCCAACAAGACGCTCACGAGTATCTGGGCTTCATTCTGAACAGCCTCCACACGGCCAATACTGCGTCGGACGAGGAGGAAGCCAACGGCAGCTCAGGCGGCAAGGACAGCTTCACCAGCTCCGATGACTGCGACTGCATCGTGCACCAGACCTTCGGCGGCCTGCTAAAGAGCACAGTCACCTGCGCCACATGCCACAACACCACCACCGCCGTCGACCCCTTCATGGACCTCAGCCTCGACGTGCGCAGCGGCGCAATCAGCGTGAAAAAGCAGAAGCTCAGCAAAGACAAGCTCGCCAACGGCGCATCCGACGGCTCCAAAGAAACAGCCCCAATGGACCTCACCGAATGCCTCGACCGCTTCACCTCCGCCGAGCTGCTGAGCAGCGACTCCTACTACTGCAGGAAATGCGCCGCCTCCCAAGCCGCCACCAAAAAGCTCAGCCTCGCCCGCCTGCCCCCCGTCGTCCCCATCCACCTCAAACGCTTCTCCCATTCCAAATCCCTCTCGCAGAGCAGCAAAGTGGAGACGAAGATCCGCTTCCCCTTCGCCGTCGACTTGACCCCTTACTCCACCGCGTCGTCTTCGAAGAGTAAAGAGAATGGCAAGGTTGCGAACGGCGATGTACCTGCCAAACTCGCGGCGGAGTCGACTGCCCCGCGCATCTACGATTTGTCCAGCGTGGTCGTGCACAAGGGCAAGATCGACAACGGGCATTACATCTCGTATGCTCGGCAAGGGGATGAGTGGTTCCGCTTTGACGATAGTATGGTTGTCGAGGTGCGGGAGAAGGAGGTGCTGGACGCGGAGGCGTACCTGCTGTTCTACGTCATTCGGCAATTGGATGAAGACGAGTGAGGTTGAGGGATAGCAGCTTTTCATTTCCATTGGTGGGCGTCACTGGCATTGGGAATTGGGAGACAAACAGCAGCGGATAGATGCATATATAAGGGTAGCGGTGTGGCATTGTGGGAGTTCGGATGGGATAATGCATATATACAACTGCGGCTTCTACATGTGCTCTTCTTCATCTCTATTGGTCGTCCAATACATGCAGATATTTCTTCTCCTCGCGCTTCTCCTTCTCCGTCATGGGCGGCAGGTCGAAGTACGAGCTGCTGCGGTACATTTGCTGGAGTGAAGATCGTAGCGTTAGCAATGTGAGCGAGGAAAGCAGACTTGGACCGACTCACGAGGTATTTGAAGGTAAAGTTGGAAATCTCTCCCGCTTCCATGCCCAGGTCGGCGAAAGTTTTTGCGTTTTTGTCGATGAACTGGTCGAGGAATTCCCGCTCCACTTGATCCTTGCATCCGACCGGGAACCACAGGAGCTTATTGAGCACTTCCTGTGCGTTGGCGGCCACGATCTTGGGCAAGTTGATGTGGCGTCGCTTCTTCATAATCTCGCGGTCCACGAGCTCCGAGATTTCCTTTAGGCTGTAGTTCTTCGGCCCGTAGAGCTCGAACGTCTGCCCGGCGGTGGTGTCGTCGGTGCCGATTTGCTCTAGCGCGGCGCCGACGTCGACGACGTGCACGGGCCAGAAGCGCTCTTGCATCCAGTTGCTGGTGAAGAGGTTGGAGACCGACGCGAGGCGATGGAGCAGCTGGTCCTCGAAGCCGAACATGGGCGCCGGGCGCACGATGGTCGTTTCCGGGAAGATTTCCCGCGCGACTTGCTCGCCTTGCCACTTGGTGCGGAAGAACTCGGACGGCGACTCCGGGTGGACGGAGTGGGAGGAGACTTGGATGAAGCGGTCGATGTCGTACTTCGCTACGGCGGCGGCGATGCGCCGCGTGCCCTCGACGTGCACAGATTCAAAGTCGAAGTTCTTGGTGGGGTAGTCGCGGCCGATGAGGTTGTAGACAATGTCCGAGTGCCGCACGCTCTCCTCGATGCTGTCGGTGTTGCGGAGATCCGCCTCCAAGAAGACCACGCGGCCGAGGTCGCCGGAGACTTTGAGATGGCGTTTTGCCATTTCCTCCCGGTAGGGAATGACAACGGTGTTTCCGGAGCGAGCGAGACGGTTCACAATGTACCGGCCTAGCATACCCGTTGCTCCGAAGACGGTGGCAGTGTGACCGCCGAGACTGCTCCGGCCGCCCGCCACGCGCAGGATGGGCTTACCGGTTCGAGTGATGACAATGTCTTGGTTGTATTGCTGTGCATATTGGCGTCTCTGGCAGGCGGGGAGGGCGGGTTTGGAGAGGAGGAGGGTAGTGCGGGCGAGGGGCCGGTGGAGAGCCATTGATGCCGAGGGAAGGGCGGCCATGGCGGGCCAACGCAGAGGTGTGTGATTGATATTGGCCTCCGGTCAGTCTCGACTGCGCTGCTTCATCGGGGTGGGCAGGAGACGGGAGTGGGAAGGGAAGTCAGTAACGTGGAGGGGAGAGTTGGCGAGGACGTCGAAGCCAAGCTTCGCGAGCTCGGACCACGTTGGAGAAAGGTTAAATTGCGGCAGGCACGAGTGGAAGTAGACAACGACGACCGAGCTGCCTTGCATTACAACATCTTCACCGTTTGCCATCCCATCACCACCCTCTTCTCCTTCTCCCTCCCCCTCCTCAATTCAACATCTCCCCCCTTCTCAGCATCCCACGATGGACAACGAAAAGATCTCCAACTTCCTCGCCTCCCAACGCGATTCCGCCCCAGACAACCTACAACACTACTTCCTCACCTTTGAAGACTACTGGGAGCGGAAGCTATGGCACGAACTCACCGACATCCTCGTCCAATTCTACAACGAGTCGCAGTCCGCCGGTCAACGGATAGCAATATATGAGAACTTTGTGCGCACCTTTGCCGACAAGATCAATCAGCTCAAGCTGGTGACCATCGGTCTGCGGACGGCGGGGGAATACAAAGGTGCGGCCCTTGCGCTCTGGTTTGAACATGAAGACTACTGACCGGTTTCATGATGGCACAGATGACAGCGAAAGACTCCAGTTCCTCACCACGCTCGCGAAACGAGTGGACAAACCCGGCTCCCAAGACGCCTACGTCTACGCCCTCACCTCCGAAGCATCCGTGCGACTCAGCCTTTCCGACTCCACCGCCGCACGCACCGACCTCAACAAATGCGAGACCATCCTCGACACCTTCGACTCGGTGGAGACGGTGGTGCACGCCTCCTTCTACCGCGTGAGCGCCGACTACTACCAATCCCAACACGAGTTCGCAAACTACTACCGCACCACCCTCCTCTACCTCGCCTGTGTGGATGTTGAGGACGTAGGACAGAGCGAGAAACAGCGCATCGCATACGACCTCTCCATCGCCGCGCTGGTGAGCGACAGCATCTACAATTTCGGAGAACTGCTCCTTCACCCCATCCTCGACTCGCTCAAGGGTGGCGAACACGACTGGTTGCGCGAGCTCCTCTTCGCCTTCAACCGCGGCGACCTGGGCGCCTACAACATCCTGCAATCCCATTCTCAAGCCAACACCCTCCTCCAATCCCATCAGCAATTCCTCTACCAGAAAATCTCCCTCTCCGCCCTCACGCAGCTCGTCTTCTCCCGCGCCCCGCAAGACCGCAGCATGACCTTTACCACCATCTCCGAAGAGACCAAGGTGGCCATTGACGAGATCGAGCATCTCATCATGAAAGCGTTGAGTTTGGGGTTGTTGAGGGGGAGCATCGATCAAGTGGCGGAGGTGGCGAGGATCAGCTGGGTGCAGCCAAAGGTGCTGGATCGGACAGGTATTGAGGACATGAATACGAGATTGACGGAGTGGAGCGGTGGGGTGGAGAGACTGGGCAACTACGTGGAAGGGGTTGGGAGGGATGTATGGGCTGCGTAGTAGAGCTCGGAGCTCGCAAGGGTTATTGGGCAACACGCTCAGATGATCAAGAAGGAGGGGAGAGTATGCACGCACTGCTGGCACAAGCGACGCTCTGATTCTGCACCATCGGTGCCCTGCATTGAGCGGCTGGCATTCTCCAAACTCGGCTGAAGCAAGGCTACAAAAAGGTGACTGTATGATACATCATAGATAGGTAGCATCAATCGCAGGTGTAATGTACCGTTATCCCAAACCATGACTGTATCCTACTTTTGTAGTTCCACCCTGTATTCAATGTCAATGATCGCCGACAAGGGAAGCATTCACGGCGCGTTTTCTTCACTGCCGGAGTGCGGATCTCGGATTTGCAACTACACCTCCTCCACCACACTAAAATGCACCATATCCTTCCCTTCTCCACATTCCTTCATCACATTTCCAACACGACAACACAATGACCGAATACCGCCCCACGCCCCTCTTCGGCGGCGCGATAACCACCTCCCTCCCCTCAACCTTCGCAGACGTAAGGTACACTTCACCCCCATACCCCAACCCCCCAAACCTCCACTAAAGCATGAGAGAGAGCAGCGAAATCCGCCAAGTGCCCGACAACCAAGAAGTCTACCTCGACCCGCACGGCACGACGAGCATCCTCTTCGACATTCTGGAGCGAGTGGAGAAACCTGACGTCGAGGCGCTGCATTTCCACCTTGAGGATATTGTCGATGACGATGCGCGGGTGAAGGTGTGGGGGAGTGGGACGGTGCATTTGGCTAAGATCCCGTTTGTTTGCAATACTCTTTGTATGGATTTGGGATTTTGTTGCTAATTGTGGTTAAAAGGCGAGATGTACAGGCGTACGCTTTACTAGCTACCTCCCCTACTGCCGGGAACAGCAGCAGCAGCAACGCAGCGCAACGCAGCGAAGCCGATTTCGTCGGCATCTTGCTTACCATGGTTCGACTCGAGGAGCAGAAAACAGACTTGCTTATTGTTATCAACGTCCCCCATCTCGAAGCGGACGGGTACAAGCCTAGCGATGTGGATTTGGAGAGGGGTAGGTATGGGCCGCTGCTGGAGCGGGCGATGGAATTTCGGGCGAAGATTTGGGAGACGTTGGATGTTAAGGATTGGGGGTTATTTGGGGAGGGGTGAATGTAGAGTCTAGAACTGGCTTTTTGCTTGCGGGCTAATGAAAGATGGATAGCGAAGAAGGGAGCATTAGCGATTGGAGCCGCTGCGATGCTCAGAGAGCGCGGTGCAAGCATCAATCGTCCAGAACGACGACCTCCAGCTTCTGCACAACCGAATCGAGATCATCCGCAACCGCATCTCCACCAACCTGGTGCTTTTCCACCCCTTCATCGGCAGCGGCCATCTTCTCAGCCCGATACTTCGCCCCAACCGCCTCCATCACCTCCTTCTGACTCGCCCCCGGCATCCCCTTCCTCACCGCCGCAAAATGCATCTTCACAAACCCCGCATACCCGCCCCCACCGCCTCCCGCCACCCCAGCATCCCGTCGTGGAACAGGCTTAATCTGCACCAGCTTCCCCCTACAGCTCCCACAGCTTTGCCGCGCGGGATCAATACTCTTCGAATGCCGCTTGAACTCCGCCCCGCACTCTTCATTGCTGCACTGCCATACATACCGATAGTCAATCTGGTACGAGTGTTTAGTGGTGACGCGGACGCCGCGCTCCGCAAACGCACGAGTGCACTTCGCGCCCCACAGTTGGAATTGTCGGCCGTGCGGCTGGTCTTTGATGCCGGAGAGCATGAAGTTGCACAGGTGGCAGAATTCGTGGGCGATGACGTTGAGCAGGCGGTGCGCGTCGTTGATCACCTTCTCGGCGAGTTCGATGGAGGCGAAGTGTTTGTATGTTGCGTGGATGCTGCCGTCCGGGCTAGTGGTTTTGGTGGTTTCTTTGCGCCAGTTTGCACGGCCGGCGGTGGTGTTGAGCGTTTTGCTCCAGATGAATTTCACGCCGCCGGTGGTGCTGGCGAGGCGTTGGATTTCGCCGTCTGCCACGACGCGGTCGAGTTCTGCTAAGAAATCTTCTGCCAGACGATGTTTTCTCGCTTCGAAGGCTTTCTTGGCCTCTCGCTCTGCACGGACGGCGTCTTTTGCAGGACTTTGCAGTTTCCTCGGAGATCCAAAGGGCGACACCGAGCGCTCATCTACCGTGAATTTGAGCTTCCGGGGCGACTTGAGGACCTTGTGCGGAGAGTACTGATCGTTCCAGTCGTTGACTCGGTCTGCATCCCAGAAGGCGTCTAGACTCTGACGAATCTGTTGTGAGGGGACTCTGGGTTTGGATTTGGAGGGAGATTGAAGACGGGATTTGGATGGCGATTGAGGTGGAGTTACTGGTCTGTCGCATGGCCCTTGCTTGGCTGGACTGAAGAGTCGAGGGGGAGAGAAACGAAGGAGGGCGGTGGTGTTCTCTTTGTCAGAAGAACTGCCAGGTCGTGATAAGATGACGGAGGTTGAGTTCGGTATCTTCTTCGTTTCTGAGATGGCGAGGTCGTGGATCGCAGGATCACCAAAAATACTGAAAGGCTTCGCTCCCAGTCGGCGAGCGGTTGACTGTGCAGGACGAGGTGGAAGTAGTAATAACGTCCTCAGGTCCGGCAGGTCTTCGTAATCAGACTGATCGTAAGAATCGGCAGAACCGCACCACAGGCTTTCCTCCACTTCCGCTTCCGAAGACTCATACTCGGCGTCTGGCGCCTCCTGTCGCACGGTATGCGCAGTGTCCGTACACTTCAGCGTTGTCGATGCGCGGGATCCAGTATGAGCGCTCCCAGTCGGTCTCTTCGACTTTCTCGTAGCGACAGCTTGCTCCTCAAACGGCTTCACGCGTGAAATCGAGTCCAACGGCGCCAGGCGGATTTGCCTGCCTCGTCGCTCACTTTTCGGCGTAGCCTTTGCTACCAGCTTCGTCCCTTTGTTTGTGCTTTCGTGACTCGGAGTTGAAGCATCGCGTTGTAACGGAGGAGCCCTCTTCCGCGGCGAATACCTTGTCTTCACCGGTGTTGCCGCCGCGGAGCCCCATCCAATCGGACCGAAAACGGAATCGTCAGAATCTCCATCTCCAGAAATTCTGCTTGTGAGTCTCGCCATCTCTATAGCCCTTCTTCTTTGTCCTATCCTCAAACCGCGATGAGTATGGCAAGGCAGTGTGAGAGATGGAGTAGTCGTGGAGTTGCACCGACGATCGATTAGGGTTTGGCGTTGGCTGGACGACAACCCTAGCGCAAGCTTCCGGAAGTGTCCTGCAGCCGAAGCGAGCCTCAGGCTTTGAGCGTGAGGCTGTGCACGACTCTGCATTCATGATGCACGCGGTCAGAGGTCGACCCAATGGTCGTGGCGCAGGGTGCGACGGCGCTCTCAGGCCTCCTGCGCCATGACGTACGAGGACTATCGTTGACCGATCGTCCTCGTGTTGCACAATCTCTGGTGCAGCGCATGTCAAACAATCCGTGCTACCCGAAAGCAATGACGACAAGACGCGCTCGATTTCAGTGGCAATCGATCAGCTATCATCGGGGTTCAGAAGCCCGGCAGGGCTCGCCTGAGCAATGGTACCGTGTGGGTGGCAGACGCGGCGCAAAGATTCTTCCAGTTTCTGCAAGCTTTGCTTCGCCGATCTGCTCGGCGTCTATCTATATAAGTTCCTGGATCCAGATCCTCGTGCTGCGCCTCGTGAATGAATGCTTGTATGGGGGACCGACGGAGCCTCTTCGGCGCCGACATGCGCGTCCACCACTCCCATCATCGAGACAATGCGCCTGGGTGGAAGCTCCCATCTGCATGCCATCGGAGTAGTCCTCCCAATGCATGATCGTGGCCTGCCAGAGTGAGATTGTTGCCGACATTGACGGGACGACTTGTGTAAGGCGCCGTCGAAAAGCGTGAAGAGAGGCCAACAACGCGTGCTTCCTAGCGCCGAAGGAGCAAATTGTTTTATCCGTGCGCTGAAACGAGCTCTTCTCTAGTCTTCGTCATGCTGAGGAGGCAAGTGGCCCATGCTGCGGCGACGGAGGAGTGGAAGGAATTGTGGTAATGCCACAGACATTTCTCATTTGGTGAGCATGCGTCGGAACAGAGGTTAAAACACTGATCGTGAACACCCCAAGGCGAATGAGTGCGTCAAGTCTTCGTCTTGTGCACGCGACGCACATGATCTTTCTGTAGTTATCCATTAGCCAAACTCGTCTTCCGAATCATCGTAATCCACGATAACGAACCATATTATCCATCCGCGAGAACATCCGCCCGCAGCCCGGAAACTCGCACACAATAGCAGGATTATGCTTCGCCTCGTGCCGCGCGCGGTCCTTCTTGCTCGAGAAGCCGCCTTCCGTCGCCTGCGGACAGCCCTTGTGCCGGCAGAAGAGCGTCTTGGTGTGCCGCTTGTAATGCTTGCGCAAGTCGCAGCCTCTGCTGAACGTGGAGCGCGAGTAGCAACCCGGGTACGCGCAGCTCCAGGTGCCGTTGGTATTGAGATGGCCCCAGCGCGCCATTTCGCTTGCTTTGGGCGATGCGTTGGTTTCTGATACATCGGAGGGGGAGACGGAGCTGGTGTTTGAGGTGAGGGATGCTGCGCGTGACGATCGCGTGCCTTCTGCGAGGTTGGGCGAGAGGTAGTAGAGCGATGTGCTTGACGATGGCCCTGCGACTGGAAGCTCGGGGGACCAAGCCATTGATTCGGTGTAGGGTGGAGAGGATACGATGTCTTGTGGGCGGTGAGGGTCGTTGGACGGCACGATTGGTGTCGTCCATGGGTGTATCTGAGGAGGAGCGTACCCGTATGGCTGTTGAAATTGTGGAGGCGGATAGAATGTCTGTGGAGGGGGATGATGCATTGGCGCCGGTAATACCAGCGGTAGCATGAGTTGTTCCGCGGCACTTTGTTGAGGCGGCTGCGGAAGTTGCTGAGGGTGCCAATGCGGTGGATTCGTCGAGACTGGTGGTTGCTGCTCCGCGTACTCGATGTATTCTTCGTCAACCGCCTCAGGCGGCTGACAGTAGTAGCCGGCCATGCCGAACGGCGTCGCGATCGATGAAGACGCTTTGGGAACGTTTTGCGTGTTGCAAGGGTGGAGGTGAGCAACGAGTTCATCGAACCAAGCGGAGGAGTCGATGGGAAGGGGTTGAGAGTCGGCGTGAGGGCTTCGAATGCGCGGGCTGGACAACATGTACGCGTGAAATGACTAGGGCAGGAGGATCGATAATCAGTTGTAGGTCGCTGTACCACGGAGGGAACAGATGCGTCCAGCTCATGCCGCCGTGCGAGTATAAATGTCGTCACCAAGACTGGTCTGCGCCTCTGCAAGCGTCACCCAGACACTTCAGCTACTCAATCAGGGAGCTCCGACAACGACAGCCGAGCAAGGCTTGACGAGGTCGGGCGACAGCTGTTGCACGTTCGATTGGTCGTTCAGTCCCAGGCTGGAGATGAAGAAATGGCCCCTGTCGAAAGCCAAAGCGAGCGTGCGCGGTAAAGGCAGTGCTGAAATGATGTGCTCTTGCAGCGGAAGGCTACAGAAAGGGGGCCGTGCGTCTTCATGAAACCGACTCAGGCCAACATCAAGGGCATCGCGTTGGTGACATCAACAGGGCTGAGCGGGAATAGATTGAACGTGCCCGCGTCAGAGCCACGGGCAGAGCGCACTATAGCGGAAAAGAGAGAATCCGTGGGGTGGGAGTTGAACGAGGTGAATGCGGATTGGTCGCGACGGAGGCCAGAAGACAGGCACCTCGCGTTGCGATGGTGCATACTGCCGACGATTGGAGCACTTACATACCGTTTGCGAGCGGAGACTACGGCAAAGTGACCGAAAGCCCTGAGGCTTCATCTGGCAGTTATTTCCAGGACGGGAATGGGGGCCAAAGTGATGGGCAACGGCCTCGAAGCCCTAGAAGGGGCGTAGACGGGCTCTACGGGGAGCGAGTCCGAGCGTGCTGGTGCGGCTGAGAGGGCATCGAGACATGCCGTGAACTTAGTCGTAGGGCTCGCCAAACTAAATGTCCGGGCCGGCCGACGTGCATCATAACTTACTCACTCATCACCGGGCGGCATGCACGCATCGATTGCACGCCGCAGCAGCCGCTGCTGCATGATCAGTCCGTCCGTTGACAGCCATTGGACTGAACTGCAAGCTCGATTATGGTTTCTGATGTGGTTGATCTTGCAATGCTGGGGAAAATACGGTTCTCGAGGTGCCTGGTCTTGACACTAGCGTATCGTCACGATGCTCCGGTTGCACGACACGCCTGCTGGACAGATGACGACGACGGGGAAGCATGCGAGATTGGGCATGTCCAGGCGCAGACCCCCACGCCAGTGGAATCGAAGACCGCGACCGGGCCGCACCTTGCGCCATGATTCCCACATCGCCGACCTCTTCAGCCCGAGCAGCCGGACATTCGGCAGCAGAGACGGGCAAAAGAGGTTGCTGGTTGGCAGGTGTGGGGAGGATGGGCTGAGCTGGGGAAGACAGATGGCGCCGTGGCGGGCTTAGTCGGGCTTTGCGCAAACCTTATGTTTTCCCGTGTCTCAAATCTGCAGTGACAGAGTGATGCCTCAGGAGGGTTAGGGTGGTGGAAAGACGTGATTGTGTTTGTGAGTCCCGTTACGAATGCTTGGGCCAATAATGCGATGGATGCTGTCGCCTAGAGATGCAGCACGCTTGGGAGGTGCACTTCCTCTCATTGGCATCGACGAGGTGGGGTGAAGATGTTGGTGGCTTCGCTTGCCTTTACGACAAACGCATCAACGGAATCGCCGGTCTTCCACCTTCGTCTGCGGCTTGAGGGGGTTCTGTTAGAGTTGTTGGTGTTTCAAGTTCTGCCAGAGAGTGTCTTGGGCCGATGTGGCTTCGGCGTGGCCGTAGGAGCGTCCTCGACGCTGATTGGCCAAAAAGTCTCGACCTTTACTTTCACACATCCCGAAATTCCCACACCCAAACCCAACATCACCTCTCCCTTGATCCAACCCTGCACAAACCCTCCAGCCGTAATCATGGGAATCGCCTTCGACGTCGCGCCCGACCGGCCAGAGAACATCGACACCATCTTGAATGGCCTCGACCGATACAACCCCGAGACCACCGCCGTCTTCCAGGAATATGTCGCCCAGCAGTGCGAGAACCAGACATACGACTGCTACGCGAACCTCGCCTTGCTGAAGCTGTAAGTGACGCCTTCCATTCTTCGGAATCGCGAGACTCGAGAGGACGAGGGGGATTACCTGATGAACAACATACCACAACGTTTCCTATTACCCGACAGGCCTTTTGTGCCTGGCTGAAGCAACGTTTTATTAGCTCTATCTGAAACCCACACATCCCCCTCACTCTCATCTCACGAGCACAAGTCCCCAGTGATCACAAAAGCTAACGCCAGCTCCTGCAAACAGCTACCAATTCAACCCCCACCTCACCCGCGACGAAGCAACCACCAACATCCTCGTCAAAGCCCTCACCGTCTTCCCCTCCCCCGACTTCCCCCTCTGCCTCTCCCTGCTTCCCCCCTACGTCCTCGCCACCACAAAAACCACCACCCAATCCGGCCCCCCCGCCGCCGGCAGCCTCGCCGAAGCCGTCCAACACCTCACAACCCTGCACACCCAGCTCATCAACGCCGACTACGCCGCCTTCTGGTCGACGCTCGACAGCGACGACCTCTACGCCGACCTCGTCGCCGACGTCCAGGGCTTCGAGGAGATGATGCGCGTGCGCATCGCCGTCGTCGTCAGCCAGTGCATGCAGGAAGTCGACCGCAGCGTGCTCGAGAGCTGGCTCAATCTCACCGGCGCAAAGTTCGACGGCTTCGTCAAGGAAGTGTGCGGGTGGAAGATGAACGAGCAGGGCAAGGTGGCGATTCCGCTGAACAAGGAGAATGAGGCCAAGGGCACGGTGGTGCGGGAAGACGTCAAGTTTGAGCAGTTTGGCCGCATGATCAAGCGGGCGTATGAGGTGGGTGCGTGATGGAGTGTGCCTCGATCACCGGGTTCGGCCTTTCATTAGCGTGGCGTTGGGCGGTCCAAAAGTCTCGGAGGCGTAGCTTAGAAAGAATGCAGCGCGATGCGTGCGGTCGAAGGAGAGCCTCCTTCGTCAAGATCGTACATTGCAGGGCATGCCGTGGGAGGAGCAGCTCGCGAGAGCATGAGGCGGAAATACGGGATCCTGTCATGATCCCAGAGGGTAGTACAGTCGCAGTCCTCTGTATAGCTACTTGGAATCTAACTTTCGCCAACCCATGCGAATTGTCACGAATACATCATTCAATCGTAGAGGTAGCCAAGCCATATCCCAGCACAGCATCCCTCAAAGGCCAAACTTGGCCTTGATGACTGCGTCACACGTTAGCGTGTCCCAAGCAAACCGGAAAGAGACGAAAAGAACTTACTACTCCCCGCGGCATTCCTCTTCTGCCGATTCACAAACTTATTCACATCCTCCAGCCAATTCTGACTCGTCTCCTCCAAATTGTCAATCCCCTCGCCCGCGAACCCCAACCGCTCCGTCCGCTCCTGCACCTGCCGCTGCATGTACGCCCAATACCCCTCGTCCTGTTGCATCGTCGCGCCCGTCGCGCCACTCCGCCCGGCCAGCTTGCGCTGCGCCTCGTCCGCACGCTGCTGGTCGATCATGCGCTTCGATGGAGGCCGCGTGGGCCCGCCAATGAGAACATCCATATCGGCCGGCGTGACGTATTGCGTACCTGTGATCCATTGGACGTTGGAAATGGTTGGGCGAGGCGGGATGAGCGCCTCGGGGTTGAAGAGTTTGTCCTGGCTGCGGACGAAGGTGTTGCCGGCGCCCCAGACGTTGAGGACGGCGAGTTCGGAGGGGCTGGTGAAGCCGAGGATGTTGCCTGTCGGGGTGATGACTGCGTCGCCTAGCCGTCGGACGTCGAGGATGTCGTTGATTTTCGTGCTGGCGATTTCCTTGATGGAGGGGATGGCGTAGGCGCGCGCTGTGCCGTCGCCGAAGAGCCCGAGGATTGCGTGGCCCCGGTCTTGATATCGGACTATCGCGGCGGCGTCGCAAAAGTAGTTGTCGAAGGATTTGTGCGCGCCTTTGGCGCTGGCGGGTTTGAAGATGTGGATGCTGCTTGGGGTTACTGCGACCAGTGCGCCGTTCACCCGGTGGCCGCTTCGGAGAGCAGCCATGGTGATCTGCGTTGCGCTTGCGGGTGAGCCGTCGTCGGTGTTGATGGGCGCGATGTGGATCAGCCTGCTGTCTAGACTGACAGCACCGGCGTACTGCACGGTGAATCTCCCGCTGCTGTCTGGGAGTATTTTGAATGTCGCAAGCCTGCCTGTACTCGTTCCAACATGGAGCAGAATACTGCTGTAGTTTTCCCCCTCCAACGTCATGATGCTAAACTGCATGAATGTGACGTGTTCCTGTCCTGACGATGGGCTGCTTGCGGTGATGCTACCCATCCTCTTTCGAAGGCCGCCGCCCTTTTGATTACCGCCAAGCTCCTGCAGGGAAGTATTGTAGATGATGGCCGGTCCTCGAAGATCGATGACCGCGATGCTGCCGCCTTCAAAGCCAGCGGCTACGAAGCCAATCTCGCTCATGCAAACTGCTCTCACGGGGCCATCTCGCTGATCCAGCAAAGTGAGCGGGATCAGTCCCTCGCTCAATGAGGGTTCGATCCGATCGGTGACGCTGGTGAGTGCACCGGGCTGGTTGGGTCGACTTGGAGGCGGATCCCTGCCGGCATTCCGGTTCACACCCCATCGGAAGACGATCAGTTCTCCGCTGGCGAGGCCGACGGCTAGTTCGCTACTTTCCCCGGCGAAGGAGGTCTGGGTGACATCCACGCCATCTGAGAGACCCACTGCGCGTGCCACATCCACTTGAAGGATCTTGTCATTCTCAATCTCGTCTCCATAGCCAAGATCCCAGATACGGACCGTGCCATCGGCGTGAATCGTCTGCACAACCATGCGGCGTTCATATCGTCTTGTGGAGCGCGGTAACTCTGCACCGCCCTTCAGTATCGCAGGACCACGTGACCGGCGCTCTTGCAAACCTAGCCATTTCTCCCTGCCGATTTGCGCTGAGCGGATGCCCCTCACAAAGGGAGATACAAACGACACCGATACGTGGAGTTGGTTCGTCGGACTGACCGGTATACCCGACGGGAATGTCAAGGTCAGGATTTCACCAGATGCCATCAACGCAATCAGTGCAATGGGGTCGTGAGCGTTATTGAAGTGTGGCGTTTCACGAGGGATCAAGCAGAAACCGATCACTTCCGCACCAGGAGGGGTCGGCAAGATGCGCTGTCTCTTGGGGTTCTCCAGGTAGGTGGCAAGGTCCTCCCAACGACTTGTCTGATAGACGGGTGTTCGGCCCATCTCCAACAGACATAGACCCTTCTGAGGCGATTGTGTCGAAGAGCCGCCTGCTATCAGAATGGCTGTATCTTCAGGGTCTTTGTTCGCACACCACGCCATCTTGAACAACGGCTCCTTGACGGCCATTGATCCTCCCATGGCACTACTCGTGTTGGCACCTGGAGTAGCAACATTCGTGTCTGTCAGGGTTCTCGCCATGAGCATCCTCCCGTCCTTCACCGTGTCCCAAAACACAATCGAGCTGTCCTCATGTCCAGTCATGATGAAGGTGCCAGTCGGATGCCACACCGCTTGTACGAGTCTCGGTCTTCGAACAGTGTGTGCTGCGGCAGGATCGCCATCGCCTCCTGGCGCCCCGCGCGGGACCTCATACAAGAAGCAGCGCAAGGATTTGTTGGCTTTGAAGCTGTAAATGGCCGCTCCATGAGTATAACCGATGAGCAGCTGGCCTACGTCTCTCGGATGTAGCTGTAAAGAGACGATGGGTGAAACTCTCGCACGGGGATCCATCTCCTGCCACAGCAGTGGGATTCTAAATGGAGCCGCATGTTCTCGATCGAGATCGTATGCGAGGACCTCGCCCGTCTGCATGCCAAGGAAGGCATAGTCCAACATAGGATCCGTACACAAAGCAGTCACGACACCGGGAGGGGAGTAGCTGGTAATCAGTCTCTTGAGTTCCAAAGAAAATATAGAGACATCGTGCTTGGTATCCAGCGCAATCAGCTTGTCTGCGCAGAACTGCAGTTCCTTCACGCTTGCTCCTGTGACCGGAAGTTGAAGGACCACCTGGATCCTGTTGCGGCCGAATACGTAGATCTGTCCCGGCCCGAACTGCGAGCTTTTGGTGCCGATGGCGAGCAGAGACTGCACGGGGTCATAGGCCAGAGCAGAAGTCTGCGAGTTGATTCCATATCGAGCAATGTCGTCGATTTTGAAGAGCGACCCGTCTAAGCCTGCGGATAGATCGTGCTGGATCCCGGACTGTTTGCCTCGCAATAGATGTGCCATGTCGGGTGGATGGATCGGATCAGGCCGCGCCCAAGCATACCATCCAAGACGCCCCTATGCTGTTCTCTCGATTCTTCCGGGGTTTGGTTCAACGTATCGAAGTCAGCGTGAAGTGGTGGCCTTCACGTGTCAGGCGTAAGACAGTTGACAAAAGTCCTGACCACCGCGCGTCCCACCACTTATACGCGGGTGCCCCATCAATTTACGAGCAGCGCGTTCTCGCGTTGTTGGCTCTCGAGTCTCGCCCGCAACATTACCCTCGACGAGACGACACATCACAACAACCCGCGCCCCTTACTTAAATCAGCCTCAACCCTTTCGAGTCTTTATTGCATCTTCTTCCTCTTTCACATACGCCACATCTACACATCAGCCTTCGACATCCACCTTCCAACCTGATCTTCATCATAAACACCGCACTCACCCCAACATGGCGACAGTGTCGCTGCTCAACGTGACCGTGCGCAACAATCCCGCCCCATTCGATGCGCCCTACGAGTTCGAAATCACCTTTGAATGCCTGGAGCCGTTGCAAAAAGACCTCGAATGGAAGCTAACCTACGTCGGCTCTGCCACATCGTGAGTGTCCGCCTCCTCGTGCAAGCGCCCAGGCAACCAATTCGCTAACCACATGCCGCAGATCCGAACACGATCAAGAGCTTGACTCGCTGCTCGTCGGCCCCATCCCCGTAGGCGTCAACAAATTCGTCTTCGAAGCAGATCCGCCCAACACCGCCCGCATCCCCGCAACCGAAATCATCGGCGTGACCGTGATCCTCCTCACCTGCTCCTACGATGAACGCGAGTTTGTGCGCGTCGGGTACTACGTTAACAACGAGTACATGGACGAGCAGCTGGCCGAGGAGCCTCCCGTGAAACCGGTGATTGAGAAGGTGCGGAGGAATATCCTGGCGGAGAAGCCGCGAGTCACCCGCTTCGCAATCAAATGGGACAGCGACGAGAGTGCGCCGGCGGAGTTTCCTCCTGAGCAGCCGGATGTCGATGCGCAAGACGATGATGGTGCTACGTATGGCGCGGACGAAGAAGAGGAAGAAGAGGAAGAGGCGGAGGCGGAAGTGGTGGAAGGCGAGGGCGCCGCTAAGGCCCAGGTGGAGACTGCTGTGGAGGTGGAAGGCGAAGGTGTTAATGGCAAGGAGGAAGACGAGGAGTCAGAGGCTGGCAGCGAGGATATCGAAGAAGAGAGCGAGGATGATGAGGAAGAAGAGCTCGAGGAGGAGGAGGGTGAAGGTGAGGGCGAAGCAGAGGGTGATCAAGAGATGGAGGTCGATGAAGCGGAGCCAAAGGAGAACGGGACGCTGAAACAGCAACAACATCAGCCGGATGTCATGGTGCATTAGGAGGGCAGGTTTGGAGACAATAATGGGGGGTGGGCACATTTTCGAGCTCTGTGAGGATGCGTCGGTATCGATTGCTGGAGTGACGGCCTTCTTCTCCCAATAATGGCAATGGTTGGACGATGCGGCCTTGCCATGCTTCGTGAGTATTTTGCAGCTGAGCAGAGTGATTCAGATAGACATGACCCTTACGGTATTGAGGCCAAAAAGCCAGTATTTTGAAGTTCCAATACGTCTTTTCGACGTCCAGATCTTGATTTCTGTCCACGCGCCATTGTTCTGCGGTCGCTCTGGAGCGATGTACGCCTTTTGCCCATGCTTCATGGCACCGTGGCTGAGACCGCGCAATGCATACAGCGTGCCGGACGCAGCATTCTGATGATTGAATATATGCAATCCGCAGATATTGCTCCGTTCACCTAGAATCACCACACCTTCCACCACGGTCTTGCACCCGCCGCACTCCCCTCTCTCAGCTTCGTATAATGCTGATCGAGATCCTGCTCCTTCAACTTCCTCCGCTCTTCTTTCTGCTTCTCCTTGTGCGCCGCCCTCGCCTTCTTCTCGGTCTCTTTGCGATTCAGCAGCTCGACGGCGCGCATCATGCCCTCCTTTTCCGCCTGCCGTTGGTACAGGCAGTACTGGTATGACACGCCTGAGACGACGCAAGCGCTGGCGACGAACCAGCTGCATGCAGAGAAGACGCCAGCTTGGAGGGAGTCAGCCCATGTTCAAGTAGTACAGCGAGGGTGTGCTCTACTAACCTCTGAAGATGAATCTCACACCACCCAAAGCAAACCCGCTTCCCAAGCCCGTCAGGAAGGAGTCGCGCACACAAGGCCGTTTAGGCAGTTCAGTGAAGTCCGACAGCTTCAAGCCGCCATCAAACGCCGCTGCGATCGAGACTTCAGGTATCTTGCCACCTGCGGTGTTCTGTGTTCCGCCCGCGAGGACATTCGCAGCAGCGCCGGTTCGGAATTTGCTCTTGGCATCTTTCCATTGATCGCCGGAGAAGGCTTTGCGATTCGGATCGACGGTGAGCGCTTCTCTGCTGAGATCTTCCCGGATGGGTGGGTTTTGGGGCGACTGTCGGGTGTCGTCTGCCATTTCGTGTGTGGATGGTGAAGGAGTGAGGTTGGATTGAAGATGTCATGGAATTTGAACTCGGCGGAAGCTTTCCGAGTTTCCGGCGGATCCCACATTTAGTCATCCGTAGAGCGCGTCTCACTTTACGCGTGCAGCTTCGCGGATTCGGCTAGACATTCGCGAAACTCCCATAGCTGCATCTTGCATTTGTTACCGTGCGCAGCAAACAATGACAAGCTGAAGCATTCACGTCTGGCCTCGCTGGCCATAAATACACATCACCATGCCCGTCCGACGAAAAGAAGGGCCCCGCCGGTTCGCCAAACAGCCCGGCCAGCTCTACGACAAAACCCGCAAGGTCAAGACTGTCGATGCCTCGAAACTACGCTCCACCGAGCAGACTTCTCAGAACGAGCGACTCGAAGCCACGCGGCTGGCCAACCGCATTGACGACGGCCAGGGCTTCGAGCGGTTCGAAGCTGGGAAGAAGCGCGTGGGATGGCTGCTGAACATGCATAGCACCTCGCTCGAGGACTCCAAGATTCCCGGCGGTCGAGCGGCAGTCGACTACTACTTCATTGGCGACGATGGAGACACGTTCAAGGCGAGCGTGACATACGATCCCTACTTCCTCATTGCGGTAAAGAAGGGGCGAGAACCGGAGGTGGAAGAGTGGGTGCGCAGGGCATACGAAGGGCTGGTCAAGAGCGTGCAACGAGTGGAGAAGGAGGATTTGAAGATGCCAAACCATCTGCTGGGATACAGGCGGACGTTCCTCAAACTCGTCTTTGCCAATGTCAACGATCTTCTCGCGGTGCGAAGGGAGCTCATGCCGATTGCCGAGAAGAACAAGTCCAAGGTCAGCGCCATGGATACGTATGCCGAAGTCGCGAGTGCCAATGCCGGGTTTGATCTATTTGGCGACGAAGAGGACAACGAGAGACGGCCGACCAATGTTGCTGACGCCAGCGATTTCGTCGTCGACATCCGAGAATACGACGTTCCATACCATGTCCGAGTGGCCATTGATCTGGATGTGCGAATAGGGAAGTGGTACACTGTCGAAGCCAAACACGGCCACATCACTCTCACTTGTATCGAGGAACGACTGCAACGTGCCGACCCAATCGTTATGGCTTTCGACATTGAAACAACGAAGCTGCCCTTGAAGTTTCCGGACGCATCCTTCGATCAGATCATGATGATATCCTACATGATTGACGGTCAAGGCTTCCTCATAACCAACAGAGAGATCGTCAGCGAGGACATCCAGGACTTCGACTATACCCCCAAACCGGAGTTCGAGGGGCCTTTTCTTATCTTCAATGAGGCGAATGAGGAAGCCGTGATTGAACGCTTCTTCGCCTGCATCAAAGAAGCACGCCCAACGGTGATTTCCACTTACAACGGAGACTTTTTCGATTGGCCGTTTGTGGAGGCTCGGGCGAGCGTGCACGGTATCGACATGTACCAAGAAATTGGCTTCCGCAAGAACAGCGAAGACATCTACCAGTCCACACACTGCGCGCACATGGACGCGTTCGCCTGGGTCAACCGAGATTCTTATCTACCACAAGGCAGTCGTGGTCTGAAGGCTGTCACCGTCGCCAAACTGGGCTATGATCCGGACGAGCTGGATCCCGAACTGATGACTTCATACGCCGCTGAACGTCCACAAACGCTTGCAGAATACTCAGTCTCCGATGCTGTTGCGACCTACTACCTGTACATGAAATACGTGCACCCATTTATCTTCTCCCTCTGCACAATCATCCCTCTGGGACCGGATGATGTGCTACGGAAGGGAACGGGCACGCTCTGCGAGATGTTGCTGATGGTGCAAGCGTATCAAAAAGAGATTGTGCTGCCAAACAAGCACGTCCAGCCTCGAGAGGCGTTCTGGGAAGGCCACCTGCTCGAGTCGGAGACCTACGTCGGAGGCCACGTGGAGAGTATCGAAGCTGGCGTATTCCGCAGCGACATCCCGAACAACTTCGCCATTGATACAACGGCAATCGACGAGCTTCTGAGAGATCTGGACGCCGCGCTTGCCTTCTCGATCACGGTCGAGGAGAAGAAAAGCATGGACGATATTGAGAATTACGAGGAGGTTAAGGCACAGATCGCGGACCGGTTGATGCAGCTCAAGACCACGCCGAATCGAAGTGAGAAGCCTTCCATCTACCATCTAGACGTGGCATCCATGTACCCGAACATCATGACGACCAATCGTCTCCAGCCGGACAGCATGATTGACGAATCCGACTGCGCCGCCTGCGACTTCAATCGACCGGGGAAGACGTGCGATCGACGCATGCCTTGGTCGTGGAGAGGCGAGTTTCTACCCGCAAAGAGAGATGAATACAACATGATCCGGCACGCTCTGGAGAATGAAAGATTTCCAGCACGTTATCCCAACGGCTTGGCTCGCACATTCCAGGAACTCTCGCTGGATGAGCAGACCGGGCTGGTGAAGAAGCGTCTCACCGACTACAGCAAGAAGATCTACCACAAAATCCACGATGCGCGAACACTCGAACGCGAGGCCATCATTTGCCAACGAGAGAACCCCTTTTACGTCGACACGGTCCGTGACTTTCGTGATCGACGCTACGACTTCAAAGGCAAGCAGAAAGTGTGGAAGGGCAAGACGTCGGACTTGGAGAAGGCTGGCGCCAGCGCAGGCGAGATTGAAGAAGCAAAGAAGATGATTATCCTCTTCGACTCTCTGCAACTAGCCCACAAAGTCATTCTCAACTCCTTCTACGGCTACGTGATGCGGAAAGGATCACGCTGGTACTCCATGGAAATGGCCGGCGTGACCTGTCTGACGGGCGCTCACATCATCCAGATGGCACGACAGCTCGTGGAGCGTATCGGTCGTCCACTGGAACTGGACACGGACGGTATCTGGTGTATTCTTCCCGCCACATTCCCCGAGAACTTCGCCTTCAAGATGAAGAACGGGAAGAAGCTGACCATCTCGTACCCCTGCGTGATGCTGAACCATCTCGTCCACGCACGATTCACGAATCATCAGTACCAGACTCTCACCGATCCGGCCACATATCGATACGAAACGCAAAGCGACAACAGCATCTTCTTCGAAGTGGATGGCCCGTACAGGGCCATGATTCTGCCGACGTCCAAGGAGGAAGACAAGAATTTGAAGAAGCGTTATGCCGTCTTCAACAATGACGGGTCACTAGCGGAGCTGAAGGGGTTCGAAGTCAAGCGAAGGGGAGAGTTGAAGTTGATCAAGATATTCCAGCAGCAGATCTTCAAGTTCTTCCTTGAAGGGTCGACGTTGCAGGAGACGTATGAGGCGGTGGCCACGGTGGCGAACAAGTGGCTGGATGTGTTGCATTCGAAAGGCAGCACGTTGGCTGACGAGGAGCTCATTGATCTGATTTGCGAAAACAAAAGCATGACCAAGACGCTGGAGGAGTATGGGGCGCAGAAGTCTACGGCCATCACCACCGCGAAGCGTCTGGCCGAGTTCCTCGGAGAGCAGATGATCAAGGACAAAGGCTTGAACTGCAAGTACATCATCTCGAGCCGGCCGAAGAATGCGCCTGTCACGGAGCGAGCCATTCCCGTGGCCATCTTCTCTGCCGAAGAGTCCGTCAAGCGCCACTACCTCCGCAAATGGTTGCGAGAAGACCCGGGCAATATGGATCCTCGAGCTGTCGTGGATTGGAACTACTACCTCGAGCGCCTTGGATCCGTCATCCAAAAGCTCATCACGATCCCAGCTGCGCTGCAGAAGATCCGCAACCCCGTGCCCCGAGTGGCCCATCCGGACTGGCTGGACCGCAGAATCCGGACGAAGGAAGACAAGTTCCAGCAACGGAAGATGACGGACCTCTTCGACAAGAAGCCACTCAGCGAGATCAGTGCCAACAAAGTGAGTGGGCTGGTGGCCGGCGATCTGGAAGATTTTGGCGCGACGCCCATGTCGAAACTCAAGCCGGCGCTCGCGGCGAAGATTGTCAGCTCGCAGAAGCGCAAAGCCATCGAGCCTAGTGCTGCCGTCAATGTGAACCCCTACGATGCTCTGCCAGCCGTTATGCCTTCCATGTCGGAGGACTACGTCGGCTGGCTGCAGTATCAGAAGCAGAAGTGGAAGATTCAACGGCAAGCGCGCAAACGTCGACGACAGCTGTTCGGCGAGAAGCGTGTGGACGTCACCGACGCGATTGGCACGTTCTTCCGCGCCCAAGCGGAGCTTGTGTATACGGCCGACTGGCAGATTCTGCAACTCCGCGAGACGGAGACGCCGGGGGAAGTGCGGGCTTTTGTGCTCATTGACAAGAAGATCCATCAGCTGAAAGTGATTGTGCCCCGGCAGGTTTTCCTCAATCTGAGAGAGCCAGCCGCTCCAGAAATCGCAATTGATGGAATGTCGATCGAGAAGGTGACGAACTTCACCCTACCGAATGGACATTCGTCGTCGAATCTGTTCAAGATGACCATGCCGGAGCAAGTGTACGTCAAAGAGGCGGAGCAGTTGTCGATGCTCTTCAATCACGAAGGTGTGGAGGGTGTGTACGAAACGCAGGTCCCGCTCAACGTTCGCGCCATGCTGGATCTCGGCTGTGTGTGCACATTCGACGAGAGCCAGCGAGGCGTGCTGGGCAAGGGGCTAGAGCAAGGGTTCGATTTGTCCGCGCTGAGAACTGTGCCGCCCAAGCAGCCGTATATGAATGGTGCGTCGCTCAGCTACCTGGCTCTGTACCACATCAGCGCGGGAGATCGTCAGATCTACGGTGTGTTCTCGTCGAACAAGGCCGAGGCGAAGATCATCATCCTGAGCCGCGCAAGGAGCGAGCAGAGTATGCCGAATGTGGACCGCGTATACCAGGACGCTCTTACTCGCAAACTCGAGGAGACGGCCGGACAGCCATGGCAGACTGTCATTGAGTACCAAGACAGTATCCACTTCACAACCGTTCAGGTCACGACACAGCGACGAGCGCTGCAAGAATTAGGTGATGTGGTCAAGAAGATCCAGAAGGAGGAGACACAGCCCATGATACTCGTCTTGCAATCCGCGAATGCTTCGATGCTCTTGCATGATCTTCCGGCTCTGCAGGCTATGCCTGTATTGAGACTGACTCCCGACGAGAACGACAAGCAGCTTCCGCCCCTCGGATGGCAGTCGTTTGTCGCCAAGAGGCTCGTCAGCCACTATCTCGACCTGGGTCTCTGGGTTCAGCATTTGCTGGAGTTTTCGCGATACGGCAACGTGCCACTGTGTAATCTGGAAAAGGACGACCCCCGGTTCTTGATCGACATTGCGTACGCCCGACGACTGCAGAAGGAGCGCATTGTGCTGTGGTGGTCGGAAGATGCGCGGCCTGATCACGCAGGGTATCAGAAGGACGACATTATGGGCACCATGGAGACGATCGAAA
Organism: Neohortaea acidophila; assembly: GCF_010093505.1. Lineage (NCBI taxonomy): Eukaryota > Fungi > Ascomycota > Dothideomycetes > Mycosphaerellales > Teratosphaeriaceae > Neohortaea > Neohortaea acidophila. The sequence goes on from NW_022985517.1 coordinate 1,146,688, forward strand.
TGCCGTCCGTCAATCATGCTGGCACCTACTCCTCTGTCTGCATTGATCTCAGCGTTAAGAATCTCGCCATCAATACCATCTTGTCCGCCGCGGTGTTGAATGATGCCGAAGGCAGTGATCCCATCGGCATCTCTGGCGCGGGAGCACAGGAGGATGCGCTCGACGACACGACCCAGACGATTCACGCGGAGAATGAGTTCACCACCGCCGGTATTGGAGCTCTCCGGGAGATGGTGCGAGGCTGGCGGCAGGAAGCATGCAATGGTGCAGGCGGGAGCACTATGGCCGATGTCCTCGTGCAGCACCTCGTTCGCTGGATCGAAAGCCCGAGCTCGCACCTCTTCGATCGCAACCTGCACTACTATGTGCAAATGATGTCGCGCAAAGCTCTGCAGCAGCTCATGTCCGAGTTTCGACGCGTCGGATCGCACGTGGTCTTTGCCAATGCGGGTCGCTTGCTGCTGCAGACATCCAAGGCGGAAGTTGGCAATGCCTACGCTTACAGTCAGTATATCCTGAAGACGATCAGTACGAAGCCGGCGTTCCACTTCTTGGATCTGGCCATTACAGAGTACTGGGACTACCTCGTGTGGAACGACGAGTTCAACTACGGCGGCAAGGGGTGCACGGAAGTTGTCGAGGCGGAGAAGCAGGTGCTCGACACCATTATGCATTGGCAGATGTCGACGTTCCTGCCGTCGATCTTGCAGCCTCACTTTCACGACTGGATTGTCGAGTACATTGAGCTGATGCATCAACGGAAACAGCCATCTGGATTGTTGAATGGGACGCTCAGGTTGACACAGCTGCCCATTCACGCGCCAATCTTCAACGCCGAGAAGGACGATCAGACGACGCCGGGGAACGTGCTGGCCAAGTCTTTCTCCAAACCGCTACAAAAGCAGATTGTGAATTTGATAAAGCGACAACGGACGGAAGCGATGCACGAGGATCTGGTGCAGGACTGGACGTTCCCCTCCATGCCCGGCTCACACTTGTCCCTGCAAAATCCGGTGCTGGAGCTGGTCAAGAGCGTGATGCAGGTGCTCAGTCTCGACAAAACCATCACGCTCGAAGCACGATTACTGCGCAAAGAGCTGCTCCAGCTGTTTGAGGTTCGCGAATTCAGCAACGACGGCGCATTCGTCAACCCGAGCACAAGTCTGTGCATCCGCCAACTCAGCTGCACCGAGTGCTGCTTGCCCAAAGACATCGACCTCTGTCGCGACAGCGATCTCATGGCCGACGACGGGCAGCAGCGCCACTTGCTCCCACGATGCGAAAACTGCGGCGCCGTGTTCGCCAGCTTGTCCATCGAGGAGCGACTTATCGGCGATGTGCAGCGCATGCTGGTGCAGTGGATGACGCAGGATGTCAAGTGTCGGAAGTGCGCGCGCGTGCGGACAAACGATTTCATGGAGCATTGCGCTTGTGCGGGCGAGTGGACGACGACGGTCAAGAGGGAGGAGGTGGGGAGGTTGTTACGGATTTACGAGAAGGTCGCGGCGTTTTATGGGTTGAAGATGTTGGAGGTTGTGCTGGAGGGAGTTATGACGGGTGGGGTGTGACGGCCTTTTGCCTTGCATGAGAGTAGAGATTTAGAAAAGGGAACTTGCATTGAGTGTCTTGTACAGTGAACGTTACCTGAGTTGTGTATGCCTCCTAGAGGCTGCATAATTAGAGTTCACGCTAAGGCGCATGCAGGCAAGCAGGAAGGCTACGTCATGCGCTATTGGTCGGTGGAAGTGGCATGTGTTTGGAGTAAGGACGCATCTTTGTTCCTCCAACCACGCACACCTCCCCATACCGCACTGCACTCTCTTGAAACCGTTCAGCCGTTGTCTTTGTTCGATACTGACTCGTCCAAAGCACACGCCTCGCACCGCCTTTCCTGCACCACGCGCAAAAGCGCAAAGCAACATTTGTTGCAGTGTCGCCTTCAACAACACCCTCGACTACGCACCACTCCTTTTGCTGCTTGTATACCTTCACCACCTCATCCAGTAACAATGTCGAACGGACCGACCCTCCTCAACATCCCTCCTCCCCCCTCAGACCCTGTCACTCCCTCAGATGTTCCGTATGCCCCTCCCTCCCTCCCCACACCTCGACAGCTTACGCTAACCTCGAACCGCCCCTCATAGCGGCACACCCACCTCCACCACCACAAGCATGTCCGAGCTCTCCACAGTAGCAATCAAAGACGGCCACCGCGGCCACCTCCCGCACCACGGCCAAGGCAGCCACGGCCCCTCCGGCCTAGGAACGAGCCAACTCGACGCCGAGCGCGCCGACCGCATCTCCCGCCTCGCCGGCATGGAACGTGTCACCGCCCGCACCCCCTCTTCCCTCAGCAGCGGTAACCTCACCCCTGGAGTTGCTGCTGCTCCTCCTACCAACCCCCATCTCACTCACAGCTACTTTGACGCCACGGGTAATCCTGCTATCGGCCGTGAGCGCAGTACAGTCGGCAGCGCGTCTGCTACCGGTAGCGTTGGCGCGCATACCACCTGGGCTGGGAGCGAAGTTGGCGACGTGGACAAGATGAGCGAGAGTCAAGACATGGACATGGATACTTCGAGCGTGGGCGGCATGTCGGAGGAGGGAACGGGGAGTCTCGTTGCGTTTGGCGAGGGCGCGCGCACGCCGGCTCGACAGAGCACGGTTGGGAGTCCGGGGAAGACACACGCTTTCGGTGCGCGCGATGCCAAGATCATTGATGGTGTGACGTACGATCGCAATGTCGTCGATACTACCATCACCTCCGACCCGCGCCGTGGGGCAAACAGCGCTGCGCCGTCTGCTGGTGTGGAGGAGGCGGAACGGATTGTAAGGGAGATGAACACTACGAGTGCGGATCGGATGCGCAAGGGCAATCCGGCGAAGCCTGGGTTCGAGAAGTAGCGGGCACGATGCCTTGCTCACCGATATGATGCGATGACCTCTGTGGATTTGTGTTACAGGCAGGCTCTTAAGCTAGCTGCCAGCGATCGGCGTCGGAGAGTGGACTGGTATTGAAAAGGTTACGGGCATGGAAACTGCCTCGATGGATATGCCCTTTACTTTGATTGAAGGGAACGTGATGTGATACCACGAGTGACAAGGTTGCAGAGCGTTGCGGTGATTGTAGCATTTGCAGCACGACCGTCAGCTTTCTCTCTATTGCTCTATCTTTCTTTCTCACTCCATCCTCATGACTTTCGTAAATCGACCAGCTCAAATTTCAACCCGGGCCCCTCCACCACATGCCCAGGCTTCACGGCATCGGTGTAGAGATTCGTCTCGGAGTGCGGATGGAACAAGCTCCGCTGCTGGCAATTCAACACATGGCTCAACCCCGGCGGATCCGTCAAGCGAAACACACCCCAATCGGGCGTATGCCGCGGCGCACACACAATCGCGATCGCCTCGGGCAGCATGATCTGGTACCCCGAACTGGTGTGCAAATCCGGCGATGAAAGAAAGCACGTCTGCGTCGGGTGCGTATGGATCCAGCCGCAGACGAGCAATTCGTTGGCGTCGCAGTAGTCGAAGAGCGCGTTGTCGCCCTCCTCCGTCGTGTCGCACGTGTCGGACGTGCTGGTTTGGTCGGGGATGATGAGGTGGCTGATGAAGAGGGCGTTGGAGATCAGCGTGCCGCACAGGATGCCGCATGTTTCCAGGTTGCGGGAGGTGTTGGGGTGTGCGTGGTTGAGGAAGGCTTTGCGCAGGTCGGGGGGGAGGAAGACGGGGCGGAGCGGGGTGCCGGATTCGGTAAAGGCGGTCGGTTTGAAGGTGTATTTGGAGTGTGGGGATTGTGGTGTTGGGGGAGGGAGGGAGTCTCTTGATTTGGGTGGGGGGCGGGGAGGTGCAGTGTCTGTTGTGCGGGAGCTGCGGTCGAGTGATTCTTTGTCCGGACGTGCGGGTGGGATGCTTGTTGTGGGCGATTTGAGACCGGTGGCTGGCAAGGGCCAATCCATGGACTCTTCCCTCGCAGGAACGGTCGGGTAGTTGTAGGTAGACTTGGACGTTCGACGATCATCTGCCTGCGAGGACCTTTGCGAGGGCAATGAGTGCAGGTACCGCCCAGCGTCTCGCACTCCATCTCCACGCTGGTCCGCCGCCGACCCAACAGACTCGACATCGCCATCATAGTCGACGACAATTCCTCTTCGCCGCGCAGCAATCGTGTCCGGCGATATACCGGCCTGCCGACTCGACTGCCGAGTAGCATCTCTGCGTCGCAGCTCCTGGTGCGCCAGATCGACAGCCAACTGCCGGTTCTCTCCGGCATTCAACGTCCGCGCGGAGTCTTCGTACCCACCGTACTCCGAGTCGAGTGAGCCCCGACGGGAATCGTCATAGCTCCCTCGCCGTTCGTCCCTCCTCCCACGCGAGTCTCTCGTACTCTGTCGCTCAGCATTCCGCCGTTCCATGGCCGCAACGTAACGATCATAGTCCCGATTAATCCGCGGTTTCCACTGTTCGAGTTTCGACAGATTCCTCGCTACGGTCTTTTGCGCCGCAGAGATGTCAGCTTTGAATCGGGGATCATCCAAGTCATGATGCGAGGGTAATTTGCTGAGGATAAGCATAGCATGTCGATATAAGTACAGATACGCCATCTGCAAGTCGCCATCCCGCTCGCAAATGGCCGCTTCGGTGAGCAGCATCTGGCCCGCTCGCAGCCAGCTTTTGAGAGGCCGGTTGGTGCTGAACTCGAAGTCTTCGGCCATGCCGACGATTTGCTCCACATTCATGGGCTTGGAGATGGCGTGGTGATGTCGTGAGAGCGCCATTTTGGCGGTGTCTTGAGAGACGGGGAGTGTAGTAGCGACTCAGTCTACGCCCGGATTCGTGCGAGACGCAATCATCCAAATGTCCTGTCCTGGTCGTCTCAGGGGTTTACCATCGGTAGTAAGCGATTTGTTGAGTCAATGAGATGAGGTTCAAGTGAGGCCAGCTCTCGGCCATGCAAGCACGAAGACGACATAAGGTTTAGAGTTCGGCACGGCCCGACGCCACCGCATGCCGCCATCCTCCCTCGAACACGACTTCGACTCTCCTCGACATCCATTCCTTTCGCGCCGCGCTCATCAATCTGCGCTTCTCGTCAAGCTCATGGTGGGAGTGGGTAAGGCCGGCCGTCACGATGCTCACGCCTTGGTTAAGCAGCTTGTGGGCGTCACGCCCGTCATCCGCCGGGTTGCGAAGAGTCGGATCAACCCTCGCATTCCCATGCCCCGTGTAGATGTCGTGAGCGAGAGTCTTTGTGGTGGGTTGACGGACTGTGCAAGACTGGAATACCCATCGACTAATACGATCTGTTCCAGACGATGTAATCAGCTATCTGGCGCCTACGCTTGAAAAGCACAAGGGCTGCACTCTGGTGGACCTGCAGCCTGGCGCATGTCTCTTCTCCTCCAAACTGCACGATTTCCTGCAACCAAAATGGCATCTCCTGATCGAACCAGACGACCACTATTACCGGCCATTTATCAAACCGCTGTTGGACCGCCCTGGCTCCACCTACCGCTACACTCAACTCAACATCCACCACCAATCCTCATACTGGCACGAGTTTAGTCGGATACTACGAGACCCAAAACTTCTTCCACCTCGGACGCCACTTCCTCAAGGAGATCCCAACCGACGACTTCTGGACCCGAACGTGCTCATAATTGGCAACCTCGCGAGAGAAACGCGAGCAAAAACCGGGACTCACTCTGTCCAGCAAGCGCCCATGCTACTGCGCGAATTCAGTCTGCACGCACTCGCGAATCAGTTCTTCCACGAGGCCGGTCTGGTCCGTATGCTCTTCTGGCTACCTGAGAAGTTCAAGCCCGACATCTTCTCGCTCGTTCCATGGACGCGCAACGGATTCAACGTGGCTTTGGACATGGGCTTGCACATGTCGGAGGTGGCCTCGGTGCAGTCGACTGAAGCGGTCTATCAGTCTCGCAGTAAAGTGTACGCGCGTCGGACTCGTTCGAAAGAACTGGTGGCTTCCAATGCACGGCACGTTGCTGAAAAGATGCGAGAGGCTGGCATGGTGGTCCCCGCGGGACGAGACGCTCAGGTTATAGATCAAGCTGGTTCGGCGCCATCAAAGCGCGCAAATCTGCTGTCATCCCTTCAAAAGATCGCAGCCACGCCGACTGAGCTGCGGAAGACGATCGACCAAACACGCACTCGCTTGCGCGAGCTATGGCCGGCAGCTCGGGCAAAACACCAAACCAAGGCGGTGACGCTGACCTACCCTCAAGTCCAGCCTGCCGTAGACGACTACGGCAAGGGTCTGCCGGGGAACAAGCTGAACTGGTGGCGCAGTAAAATCCTCATCGACATTGGTCTGAGCATGATCAACATCGAGGCCGGCTTCAAAGCCATCGAAGAAAGTGTAAAGTCAAGCCCAGAGCTCTATGATCTGCGCAGCGAAATCTTCGCGCTGGATTCAGAGTTCGTCGATATCTGCGGCAAAGTGGCCGTTCGCACTCGCTCGTGCGTAAGCGATCTCCTCGAAGACCAGATTGCTTTCTTTCAGCATCCACCCCTTCTCAACGTCGACCAACGCGCCTACGAACCGCTGCAAGCCCAACCCTCCGACTTCTGGCCGTCGCAAAACAACCTCGCCTTGTTCGACTTTGTTCCCAAGGGTAGAGATCTGTCCGTCCCCGATCTAGCCAGCACAGACGAAGTCGTGCGCTTTTGTGCAGACTTTGTGCAGGAAATCATGTCGCATAAGACGCGCTCGTTGCCGCGCGCCCTCGACGTCGTGGGCGTGAATGCGGCCAAGGATCTCATCCCCATGGTTCCGGCTATCACTGATCCGCGCAAAGGAGGCCGGTTGAACCCGCATAGTCTGCGAGCGCGGATGGTGACGGCGGAGATGCTTGAGGGGCTGGTCAAGGCGTATTTCGAGTGGCCTTTTCGGCCGGTGTCGTGGGAGTTGGCCCTTGCGGAGAGTGCAGGCGGGCATGCTGAGGCGGAGGCAGAAGGGGATGACGCGGAAGTGGACGAAAAGCCGGAATCGTCGTGAATGATCACTGGCGGCGGATTCAATAGCAAACACCATAGCCTCACGATCCCGATGCATGAAACGACTCCGCGAACCTCACAGCCCTCCTCTCCCCATCCTCCCCATCCACCACTCCCTTCCCATTCCCATTCCCATTCCCACTCCCACTGCCACCCCTCCTCCTCTCCAACCTCCTCATCCGCGCCTCCCTCGCCTCCCTCACCCTCCACTCATTCACCTGCTGCCTACGCCTCTGCTTCCTCGACCAAGCCATCGCAGGCGTAGGCCGAAAGCCAATCCCATTGATCCCCTCGCCGTCGTCGTCCGCGTCGCTCGCGTCGATGTCGTAGCCCGTGATTTCGGAGTCTTGCCATGTGAGCGCTGTGCGGTCTTGGTCGGGGGATGATGTGGCGGGGTTGGAGGCGATGCTGTCTGTTGAGAGGGGTGGGGTTCCGTGGCGGGGGGTTGGGGTTGGTGATGTTGTCGTTGGGTTGGATTCGGGGGGAGACTCGGGGTCGACTTCCTCCTTAGGTAGCTTGCAGTCATCGGCAATTCCTCCAATCCGCTCACTCAAAGGCGTCTCCACCACCACCCTCCTAGCCCTCTTCCTCGGACTCCCCGCCTCATCCCCCGAAGACTCCCGCTGCGCAAGAAACTCCAGCTCCAACCGCCGGAACTGCTCCGCGACTTTCGTCCGCGGACTCTCGTTCCCCGCGGCTCCGCCAGGCCCCGAAGACGAGGGGCCAGACTGCTGCTGCTCGGTTGCAAGGTGAAGATGCGCGAAGGCCGGACTCCCGCTTCGGGACATGGAGATGTGTTTGCGCTTTGGAGAGGTGGGTGGCGTTTTTGGGGGTGCTGTTGTCGGAGTTGGTGTTGATGTTGAGTCCTGGTTTTGATTGTGGTTTTGATTGTGGTTGGAGATTTTGGGGTTGCGGGTAGGCGGTTTGTATGGCGGGTTGGTGTAGGGTGAGAGGATCATTTTGAATGACGGGGGTTGAAGTGATGTGATGTGATGTCTTACAGGTGTCTTTATCCAATTTGCTGTTTGAGAGTGGGCGGAGGTTGGTTTGGTCGATGTGGGGTTTTGGTGTGAAGTGGGGAGTGAGGTTGTTGGCGGGTGAGGTTGGAGGTGGGGCTGCTTAAGCCTCCAGCCAAGCACATCATCAGCTCGTGGGATTGTACAGTCCGGTCAGATGCGAAAAGGACAAAGGCAAAGCAGTATTGACCGCTGTCTCGTGCGAGGCAGTACGATCAATTTCAAGGGCTCGACGTATGCAAGACCGGCCAAAAGCCAGGGCTACCCACTCCCATCCTCCTCCCTACGTAAACCACGTCCATCCTCATATCTCACTCAATGCCAGCCAGCCGGCCGCAAGGCAAACGCCACGCTATGTGTCCAACAATGAAGCACCAATCCCCATCTACTCTACTACCCAAAGTAAGCCCGGACCGTCTGCTGCGTCTCCGCCGGCAGGCCGGCGAGCAGCTGATTGGCGTCCAAGCCCGCCGTCTGCACCAGCTTCCTCGCCGTCGCGACCGCCCGCTGCGCCGAATTGCCCTGCAGCGTCTCCGCCTCGAGCGCCTGGGCGATGTACGTGAAGCACTGGGGGGCCTTGGCCATGACTGCCGCGCTTTGTCTACATCATCACATGGTTAGCAGGGTTGCAAGTCTCGGGAACACAAGGGCCAACTCACTCATCCACCAGCTGTCCCAAGAAGGCATAAGCGTACGGCGCCGCCTCCTCATCATTCACCACCGGCAGCGTGTCCACCCACAGCGCCACCACCTCGCCCACATTCTCCACCTTTGCCCGATTGAAATGCAGAATCTTCGCAATGCTAGCGCACGCATTCTCCGTAGCAAACGCGTCGTCTTCGCTCCGCGCGTTCGCGCGCTGCGTCACCTGGAAGAGAATGGGAAGGCTGTGGTTCGCGAATTCTGCCCAGGCATCCCCGCCTTTGTGCGCGGCTACACCTGCACCGTAGCAGGCTGCTTGGCGGTTGGCGGGCGCGTCGTCGCGCATGCCATCTAGTAGCGGCTGGATGATGTGCGAGCTGTAGTGCCACGACGTGGCACCGCAGAATTCGAGAACGTCGTCGAAGATGCACAGGGCCCATTGGCGCTGCGTGGCGTCGTGGCTGGTGATGAAGACGTCGTAGTAGTTGAGCAGACGCTCCCAGTGCGGCAGGAAGGAGGGGCCTTGGTGCTTGAAGATGGTGTGGAAGGCCTTATTCATGTCGGAGAGCAGGGTTTGGTCGTCTTCGATGGCGAATTCCTCGTCCTCGCCCGCCTCCTCTCCATCCTCTCGCTCCTTTGCTTCATCTTCTCGCTCCTTCACCCGCTGCTGGTAGTCTTTGAGCACGCTCTCTGCGGAAGTAATGAAGATGGCCATGTGGTCGTTTGACAGGCAGTCCTTGCCCGTCACCTCCACCGACTCGTAGAAGCACTGGTACATTTCTGCCAGAGTCTCGATCGCCGGCTCGGTCTCCAGCACTTCCAGCACCTTTGCAATCGTCTCCTGCCAGAGCTTGACGTATTCCTGAGAATTGAGACCGTGCGCGGCCTTGAAGGAGCTGAGCAGCTGCGGAACCGCCTTAGCCGAGGCCACGCGTACAGGGTCGTGGAAGAAGAAGGCGAGGCCAGGTATGGCCACATTCTCCATAATCTCAATCACGTACGGCGCGAAGCCGGCTTCCAGGTACTGCGCGTAGATGGTGATCAGCTCGACCGCCATAAACTTGTCCTCGAGTGTGCTCGTCTTGATGCCGATGTATTTGCCCTTGAGCGGCACCAGCTCCCAGCCTTCTTCCTGCTCGAACTTGGCCACGTTCTCCTCATCATCCAGCAATTGGATGTCAGCCTTCGCCTGCGCCAGCTTCATAAGAGGCGGCATAACGGCTGGGAGGTATGGGACAAAGTCTTGACCGAGCACTCTACACATTCGGCCCCAGCAGTGAAGCAGATAGCTCTCTTGAGGATCGTCGTCATCCACGATGCCGGCTTGCACATTGCCGAGGGTCTGGACGAGGGTGAGAGCGTCTTGTCCCATCTTCTCCTTTCCGACAGCCAAGGCGATAAGTGTAGCGCATTCCATGGCTTTCGCGCGGAGGGGTCGAAGTTCGCGCTCGTTAGGCTGTTGGAGGACATTGAAGAGAAGAGGCATCAGACTGCCGTACCACTTGCCAAATGTGCTCTCGGCCGAGTCGGCTACTGTGGCGATGGTGCTCAGAGCCTGCTCCTGCACAAATCGCTTGGGACTTTGCAGTAATTGCATCAGATTCTCCAGTAAAGTGTCGAGGTAGGGTTCGAGGATCTCCTTTTCTGCTTCTTCGCAGAAGTTGACCAGGGCCGCCGCAGCATGTGATTGCACTCGGGGTTCGGGAGCACCCAAGACAGGGATGAGGGCGGGTAGAACGATGCCGTGGTATTTTGTTTGCATGGTCCCCTTGAAGTCGGTGCTCATCTGTCCGAGGGCATTGCATCCCGCCCATCGTACCCGGGGGTGTGGATCGCCGAGAGCAGGCACGACGAGATCCAAGACTTTATCCAGCTCGCTCTCCATAAGCTCCTGACACCCTTCCGAGATTGCGGAAATCGCCATCAATGCCGCGTGTCGGTCCCTCCACGCACCGGAAGCGATCATGCGCGGAAGCCAGTTGAATGTTGGCGGGAGCACGATCTGCCCGCCCAGCTTATTCGCCAATCGATCCATTGTCTGCTCGCCGGCCACGTGATTCGAGTCGCTCTCATCAAAGTCCAAGTCTTCTTGCGCGTTCCACTCTTCTGCGTTGTCATCATCCAGCCCGACATCGGTCATGAGCGACAGGCACTGCGTGACCATATCGTTCGTGTAGTTGGGGTCTTTCTTGCACATGGCGGGATTGTAATCGGCAAAGGTAGCCATGAGTTCCAACGCATTCTGCCTCGCCTGGTCATCCAGCTCTTTATCCTGCACCATACTAATGCACAGCGTGACGAGCTGGGAAAAGACGTTTTTGAACATCTTCGACGCCGTCTCGGTAAGCTCGATGATGGCCATCAACGCCTTGGACAGCAAATCCGACTCTTGAGACTCTTTCAGCGGGACAAGGGTGTTGAGAATGTCCGGGATGAGGCCGTAGTACTTGGGCTGTGACTTCTTGGTGAGTGAAGCGAAGAAGGAGGAAAAGGCGGACATGGTGGCCAGGCGGACGTCGGCGCTGTCGTCCTTGATGCCCTTCTCGAACACGCCATACGCCACACTCTCATGCTGCTTCTCGATGATGCCCGGGGTGGTCTCGAGAATGCGGAAGGCGGATTCGCGCACGGCGGGATCGGGGGATTGGCTGGCCTGGAAGAGAGCATTGAGCAGCTCGGGCCAGGTGTCCCGCGAGCCGTCGGGGTTAAGGACTTGCTCGTCTGTGTACTGCCGCGCCACCTCTGCCACCGCATCGGACATTTTGTTTCTGACGGCCGCCTTGGGCTCTTTGGCATGGCTCTCGAGCAGCTTCGTGCGGATCTGGCCTCGCTGCGCATGGCCCAGGTGTAGGAATATCTCCTTGTTCTCGTTGGTGGAGGGGTCTTTGGAGGTGCGGGTGGAGATGCGGCGGAAGAGGACAGCGGCAAAGGAGCGAGACTGGACGTGAGTTAGTTCTGGCCTCCGAGCCTGGATCGCGCGGCGCGTAAGGGGGGTGGTATGCTTACCCCTTCATCTGGTGAATCGTGCATCTGCTCCGCCAGGCCCATTAAGAGCATGTCGGGGCGTTGATTGACCCATTCTGTCGTCAGGCGCTCCTCGGCCTGTGAGCGAGCGGAGTTGTCGGTGGACTGGAGAGCCTGGAGGAGTTGGGTGAGAGCGGTATGCGCCTCTGGCGGGAGTAGCGACATTATGGGCGTGGCATGCGATTTGTGTGTGCCAATTCGAGGGGGTGTGATTGGTGGGATCGGGGGAGTCCAAGGAGTGGAGGTCGGTAGCAGTTCAACAACCACGGCACAGGGGGTGGTATGTGTTGGTTGGAATGGGGGCAATAAAAAAAGTTGCTGTCGTGAGCCGCAAGCTGGAAATTTTTGGCCGGGGTGTGGCATTCAATTGTGTGGGGAAGGTGCGACGCGCCCTGCCTGCGCACGGACTTCCTGGCCCAGCGCCCCGAACGCGACCGCGACATCATCTCTCTTCCCTCCCCTTCATCTGATGAATAACGCCAACACGCGGAAACGGTTGCATATCACGACAATGTATCTGTCCTACTGCCCGTCTAGTCCAGTATGCCCGGCCGATATCGAACCCACCGACCGCCGTCGCGAAGGATCGAGCGGTCCTTCAACGCCTGCAAAACCGTGTCCCAGTCGCGGCAGCGATGCGTGTTGCCCCAACCGCTCGTCCCCTGCGGCCAATGATGCACATCCATCGGGGGCTCGAGGGTCAGGTCGGCCTGGCACATGAACGATTGCCTGAAGTACTCCACGCAATGCGGGATATGCCCGCTTCGTTCATGATCGAGCTTCTCGCCCTGCTGGAGGAGGTGGAAGGCCGACTTGAGTGTTCCCAGGCAGTGGATCTGATGCATCAGTGTCGTTGCCCACGCTTGCGTCCCCTCTTCCCACTCTTCGTCTTCGCTTCCCCATTCTGATAGGAGCGCGCCACCGCTGAGCTCCTTGCCAGGTTGACTAGTCAATGCAACCCAGCCGCCTGGCTCGGGAGTCAGCCGTCGGTGGATATTTTAGTCGGGAGTGAGCAACTTACTTGGGTAGATGTCGGCCCATATCGAGTGTTCGTCCCCTGTGGTTTGATTGTAGAACACCTTGGGGTTTGTGTCGACGAACCGGTCGTCCTGCTCCCAAAGAACTTGCCTGTATGGAACTGGTCTAATCAGCGAATAGCTAAACAATATAGGCCGACATCAGCAACTTACTGCTTCCAAACCAAGGATCATGATCCACACTCGAATCACACAGCTGCCACGGACGGGAGACGTAGACCGCGAATCCGACAACAAGCGTGCACACGTTCGTCACAACCAACAAAAGACAAATCATCGGCCAAGGGAAGCGGCTCCGAGAACCATCATGCTTCTGCCATCGTGTTGAGATGGGTGAATCATCCATCAGAGGTTGGCTCGAGCTGTCCTTTGACGTTGATTCCATCGTGGAGACGACCGACTCAGATGTCCTGGCTGTCCTGTACGGGCAGGCGATTGAACCAACTCGGACGGCAGGCATGAGTATTCGAAATGACCGCTTATACGGCTCCGCCGTGCGAAAAGCGCGCGCCGCTCATTCTCCCACAACGATCCCTTCCATCGATGCAACCCCGCAGGTCATCATCCCGTCCATACAGCCGTGGGAGTGCCGCACAAGTGCGATCGGCGTCGATGTCCTTCTTTTAGGCAGCTCTTGATTGTGCTAGATGGGCATTGCTTTGTCTGGGAAGCTAATTCATCCGCTTGCACAACTACTGCACCCTGTATATCTTATGTACGCTAATTGCGGCTGAGGTTTGGCCATTTACCCACCGACGTCATGCTCTTGAAGTGTCTGTTTGAGAGTGCTGTGCACGCTAGGGTGGATCCACCCGGAGCCCTATCGTCTTTCAGCCGGTTATACTGATGTCCCTGTACTCTGAAGAGGTCGTAGGCCATGACGCGATTTGACTTCAGTTATGAGAACATATCGATACTATGTACATCTCTGCAAGTCGGGAAGCCTGGATGCAGTGGAGTCGTCGCCGCAAAGATGGAATACTGCTCCGCCTCCCCATCCTGGGACCGTTGTAGACTCTCAACCACTTTCCGGTGCATCTCGGCGCAGTGAGTGGTATGCGCCACCTTTCCGACGGCCTCTTCGACTGGTCGACCCGCAGCAACAGCGCGATGGAATTTGCGCACGGCAAACGAGCAATGTGCGACGTGATACTCCAACGTCGTGTACGCTACTGGACTCCTCGAGAGCTGTTCTTCGTTGATCGGTTGCGTTCGCGCCTCATCTGCCCAGAATGACCATGGCCCCAACGCCTTGAACTCATCCAGCAGTTCTCTGTCGATGCAGCTCTCCGGTAGCCACTCGTCCATCATCACGTCGAACGTGCAATTGGCCGCCTTCGCCTGACCTGGTGTTCGTCCACATGGGAATCGTAGCGGCTTCACCTGTCTGGTGGTGGCATGTGAATGTCTGATTGTTGCGTAGACGGCAGATGCGAGAGCGAGCAGTGTGGTCAGCAGCGCGGCGAGGGCTCCTATCCGGTACAGGCTGACTCGCTTTCGATCCGAATGTAATGCCGCTGTGTCCAGTGATGAGCTTTCCGTGTCCACGGGCTCATATTTGATGTCCTCGGCGCTCCACATCGTTCAACAGTCGAGCAATGGGCGGTCCTGCGAGGGAGACAAGTCGAAGAATGTAAGACTCGTGCTGTAAGATACGGCCAATCGTTCGCGGGCCCCCGTCCGTTCCTCTCGATCGTTGATCGGTTGAGAGGCATGGAATGGCCCAGTGTCCCAAGGAAAATTGCTGCCGGCTACGCAACGCCTCGTTCTACCGACAAGCAAACAAGTAATCGAGATCAAGGAGCTTGCAGCTTTCACAAGCACACCCTTCGAAGCGATGATTTCATCTCGCAGTGAGCGAACTGATCACCACAACCCCCGACGATACTTATGCCTTGACTTGGCCTAGTCAATACCGCTACTTGACGATGCACAATTCGCCCCATGGCGTCGTGTTGCAAGGATGGAAAACCTTGGTTATATGCTGCATACTCTACGCTACTGCAAGGCTAAATCCTTCGGGGATCGACAGCCTTGAGTGGAGACCCCCTCCCTCCGCAAGCCTGACTGTGGGACGTCTGCGATGTTTCACTCCTCCATCTGTTTGGCAACATCGACCGCCTTCCATCTCGACGATGTCCGAAAAGTTCAAACCGCGATACGACGAGTTGGAGCAGGAGGAAGATGCCTCTGATATTTCGCCCCGAACGGCCGTGCAGCCAACCACCATCGGCTGGAGAAAGACAATATTTGCGGCGTTCCTCGGCGCCATAATAGCCAGCGCAATCGTCTCCCTCATCGCCCTTCAATGCTACCCCCAGGTCCGCTACAAAGCGCTCAGCGAAAGGCCGTGCGGACACTCGGCCGACGAAGCAGAAGCAGCGGGATGCATATTCGATCCCATGATGAATTCCTGGCTGGCTCCAGACTGCTACGACGAAGAGCTCTCGATGGAATTCCGCAGTTGGCGAAACTGGACCTTCTACCGGGATGAGAATGCAACGCAACCGCTGACGTTGGAGGAGTTCTCGCGCGTCGGTCAATGCTGGGGGACATGGGAATTCCACATTGCTCACTGCGCTTTTGCCGTTCGCAAACTGCAACGTGCGGTCCGGAATGGGTGGAAGCTGGAGAGAGCTGTGGCTTCGGAGGAGCATGCCGCGCATTGTTTGCACACCGCCAATGTTACGTTTACGCTGATTGAGCTGGCGAAGGAGAGAGGGGAGCATTTCTCGATGCAGGACATGGGCACCGTCTTGCATACTGGTTTCCCGACTTGTCTTGAGATGCGGAACTACCTCCCTTACAAAGGTGTTGTTTTATAGCGAGGAGGTTGGCGAATTGATTCATATTCGACGTGAAACACATATTTACCTGTCGCGGCCGGCACCATAGCGGCTCAAGCTATCAGGAAAGCCTTTGAGAGTCATCACAGATGAACATCACCCCCCGTAGGAACGAGAGCCACACATCCACGAGTTCGCTATCGAGGGCAGCAAACATGACGGCTTCCAAATCACCCTTCTACATGCCTGCCTCTGCGTCATGGAAGTATTTAGCCGGCCGTGAGCTAGCAGCCTTGCCCTGGACAATCCCTCCCATCGAAGCCGTCGATCTCGGTAAGTAGTACGTGCGCTCCTCCACCCCATTCACGAGTATTGTCGACGGCGCCCGATGTAACCTCAAGCCCTATCTCGATGCCTCTGTACTCTGGTATCGTCTGGCGTCCGTCGTTTGACGTAGAATGGAATGCACCAACGCTTCAACACCACCGCTAGGCGTACCTAGCGCTCAAGCTATGATGACAACCACGCATCGCCTTGCCAACTTTGCCAATTGCACGAACGATCATCGCCACGCGTAGACCCAGCTCGCTTCCCCTCTTTGATCAGCTGCCTCTTCGGCAATGGTCGTCTGCAAGCTCTCGAGCTCCCGGTGATCTCATGGGATATCCAAATGGAGATCAGCGAAAGGACACTCAGTGCAGTAAGGTATACAAAGTGGACACCGCGGTCTTTCAGGGGTGCTCGTTGACCAATGGCTCGACACATACCGTTATAAAGGTATACTAAGACAGCTGCCCAGCAATTCGCTTCAATCAGCCTTGTGGAAGCCATATCAATCGTTTTCGTCCAATCCAAGCCCAATACATCCGCTATCAACCAACATCCCAAGCAAAATGCAGCTCTCCAACATCGTCCTCCTCGTCGTTGCTGCCTGCAGCTCGACCGTCCTCGCCGGCCCGGCGCCCTTCGACATCACAAAGAGGGCCGACAGAGCCCAGGCCACGGCTCTCAACATCGTGCCGCGCGATGTCACGGTAAGCGTCAACAAACGATGATGGGACGAATGCAGCACTTTGACTGATATACAATCCCTACAGATCACTTGCAGCGGCTACGCCGTGCCGCTGTCTAGCTATCCCTCGGAGTGCTCTGCCAACGACAACAAGTGTGCTTGCTCCCACGATATGAACCCTCCGACTGCGTCGTTGCCTCCGGTTGGGAAGTAGACTGCAGTGCCTGGATCAGGGTCGACTTGACCGAGCTGTGGACGGCTGTACTCCACACATATACAGATAGCTTCGTATTCATACACTCGCTTCCGTTGTTCAGTTTGTCTTGAATAAGTCTACTGGGGCTACAGAAGCTACAGCTCAGTCTTCTCAGCGCCTTTCGCAACGCTCGCTCCGACCCGAGGTTTCTGCACAGCCTGATCGATGTAAGAAGTAATGTCCGTCGACAACGATCGACCAAGAACCAATCCATGAACGTCGAGAGCCTCAACAAATACCTTCCCATCAACGTAGCCCCGAGCTTGCAATCTCGTCTCAAACCCAGTACGAGCCGCACTACCAATCAAAACTGCGTCTCCGCTTCCTTCGCGGTAGAAATTCCAGGACGACACCTCGGTCGCGCCATTCCAGCTAACGTAGTAGACTGTGACGGCGGACTCTTCGTCGAGACCGTAAGCAAATGCTTTCATCGCCGGCGGTTCCTGAGGTTGCCCGGTGAAGTTGAATTTGTAGGCGCGGTAGGTTACGAATCGTTTACTCGCAAACTCGGCCTCCATCAGGAGTCGACCGTCGGTGGCGTGCTCGGAAATGTGGCAGTTCTCACTCCATCCTCCGAATACATGACCGCTGGGTAATCTTTGCAGATTGCCTCGGGCTCCGGAAAACCGTTCGCCTGGACGGACGATGCGCTTCGTGACGTGAGCTGACATATTCTTCTTGTCTAGTCGGACAAAGAGGGCGGAAGTGTAATTTGACGTTCTGACAACCTCGTCTCCGCCGTTGTCGAGGAAGGAGATGGTCTCGTAGTCGTCGTTGAAGTCGATCCATTGAGCATCGTGCTGCCGCGAGAAGTTGAAGCCTTGCAGGGCAAAGTCGGAGCGCTTGCCTCCCAACCGCCATAACACGGAGCCATCGCGGCCAGATACTTTGTAGATTGCATCGACGTATCGGCCTGAGATCAGGTAATCGCCATCTGCATTCTTGTCGACAGAATTCGGGTGGAACCAATTCCACGTGTTCTCCTTGATGTCGTCCGCCAGGGGAAGTGTCGATTCTTCGAGAGACACATGAGGGTACGCATGCCATCGGAAAGTCACCTCACCCGTCTCGAGATCTAGCTCCTCAAACCCAGGGTTTTGAATCCATCCTGCTCGATGCTGGCTGCTGAGGTTCGTAAGGTCAGCACGCTCCGACAAGACGGTGATGTACAGCGCGGCCTTTCCGTCGTCGATTAGCTTCAATTCATGCATGTTGAAAATATCAACCGTCGGAGGAGCTTCAATGGTTTGTTGGAAGTTGTAAGAACTGTTCATAATGACCCCGCGGCCAACTGGATCGTTGGTATGAACGTTGAAATTGACAATGGCGGAGAGATAGGAGGTGCCATTCGGCGCCTCATACGCTCGGAAGTCGCAGGTGTTCTGATTCCGGAATTGACACGCACCGCTCCAGACCAGATTGCCGTCGCCGTCGAAGATATGCGGTCCGGTTTGGCAGGCTTGGTAGTACTTTGCGGCATGGTCCTTCTGATAGATGTCGCCGTACGGGCCTACGAACCAGTATCCTCGATCCACTTCGTCCGGTTCGTACATGGTGACCCGGAACTTTGGTGCCTTGAGTTCGGGGCGCTGCAATGGTCATGAGCAAAGCGATCTTGCGAGGCTGTTGAACAACTTACCGTCACGAAACTCTCGAGATCTCCATCGTCTCCCATCGCCAAATCAAAGGCGGCGTTGCAGAAGTGCAGAAGGGAGAGCACAACTGTAAGCCATGCCGCCATTCTTTTGCTACCACTGTGCATCGTGTCGATTCGGACGGCGGTGATATTAGCAACTAGCATACCACAACTGGCAGGAACGAATATTGCAGTCACACTGTCAAGGAACTTCTCTCAGCGAGACCGCACTGCGTACGATATCCTCGGGAATAAACATCCGCCATTCCCAGTGCACGTGTGGGAGCACGCGATAGCCATCGATGGAACAAGCAACGCTAAGAGGCCGGGGTGTCTTGGGGAGCAGGTGCTTGGGTTGCCTGTGCGTAACGGTACGGTCCACTTGGATAACTATCCCACTTCGAGTAAACCGTGCCATTTCGAGTAAGTCGCTGGCGTAGCCTGGAAGCCTGCAGCTGAATACACTAAGTTAGCTTTCCAGCTACTTGTAGCCTGAGACTAATGCATTGCAGATCTTCGACCAACTTCGACGTCAGTCGCCGAAGACGATTGCATGGGATTTGGAAGACGAGTAATATTACCCGATGATGTTGGATGCCAATTAGCCGGCCATGGCGATGTCGAAAGCCAATGACCGACGATGCCTCTTGCACGCCTGATCCAGCTGGGTGCCAGCAAAGCCGTCGGCGCAAAGGTCAACGTTGGCATCGACGCAGCTTGTTAGCCGCAGGCTTGCTTCCCCCCGCCGATTCGCCCTTGGGGCCGCCGCAGTAGTGGTGGCAGGTAGGATAGACAGAAACCCAAGGCAACGAGAACAAGAGGGTTCGTAGACGCCATGCTCTTCAAGCCATCATAAATGTCGTGGGATGCAGCCTGCGGTGCACCATCTGCCATTCGCTGCTCACTTTCGAGAAAGTACGCCGTCTCAAGCGAGCATCCAGCGTCTTGCCAAATCGGTGCCTCGATTGACGAATTTCGAATCGGAGTTCCGTCGATGGCAACAGCTTCTGCAACGATGCACCTGGAGGCACCGCCGTATGAGTAGACCGTCTCGAATCCTGTCTTGTTCTTTCTTCCGGAGTAGACGAAACCTTCCGGCTCGTTGTGTTTCGAAGTGTAAAAGTTCCAGTAGGCAACATCGGTGGCACCGTTCCAACTCACGTAGACGAGAGTAACACACTCGGATGCTGACGTCGAGTGCACTATGGCTTTGACTGTGGGTGGATGTTGCGGCCTCCCTCGAAATCCGAAGAACTTGTACGCCCGATACGTTGAAAGTCGATCCGAGAGGAAGCGAGCCTCCATCAGAACATCGCCGTCCGCGGAATGCTCCGACACGTATCCGTCGTTTGCACTCCAGCCGACGAAGATGTTGGTATCGGGCAAGATTTGCATGTTCCCTCGCAGGTGGCTGAGTTGTCCATCTGGGCGGTCCCACTTTTGGATCAGAGAAGCCTTCATTGTCGTGTGGTCCAATCTGATCAATTGGGCTGAAGAGAGATCTGCGGTCATGTCGATGCCGTCGGAAGCGTTGTTCAGGATCGAGATTCTACGAGCATCGTTCAGTTATTACCGTGATTGCTAGGACGGAGGCATGCGCGGCTTACATTGTCGTTGTGCCGTTTGCATCAACAAACCTGGCATCGTGCTGTCTGGAGAAGTTGAAGCCTTGCAATTCAAATGATGATCCGACTCCTCCCAGTTGCCACAGAATGGCACCCGTGCGTCTCGAGACTTTGTAAATGGCGTCAGTATGTCTTGCGGTAACTAAAAAGTCGCCGTTCGCATCACGATCAACGGTGTTGAGGTGACTACTCGGGGTGATTGTGGTCAGCTGCCTTGAAGCTGGATATGCCATCAGAGTATACGTACATCCAGTCCCAAACAGAGCGATCGCCGGGCTCGGGCTCTGGCTTGGTGGAGGCTGTGAGAGGAATGTGGTCGGAACAATTCCACATGAATCGTGGTTGACCGGTGAGAAGATCAATCTCTGCGAATCCCGAATCGACGAAACCCCACGAGAGATAGGGATCGTTTGACCATTGAGTGGGCGTATCGTATAAAAGTAGTGCGGATGAGCCATGGTCGGTCACTTTGAACTCGTGCATATTGATGCTTATGCCCGGGATCGGGGTGAAGACCTCGTTAACAATCGAGTAAGTGTCGTCCAAGATAAGAGCGGCGCCCTGGGGATATTTTGCGGACGATCGTGCAGTCACGATGAAAGAAAGCGCCGGCGCTCCGTGATATTCGATCTGGCGAAAGTCGCAAACCGAGCGGGTTGGAAACATGTCAGCCCCACTCCAGATCAGCGTCTGCGAAGTGAATTAGTGTGACTGTTTTCGTCAATGCCCGGCCGTGAAGACTGCAAATACCCCATCGTCCGCGTAGATATGAGGTCCGACCTGTGCGGGTACGGCGAGTTTGCCGGGATCCCGCTGGACAAGGTCTGCGTACGGAGCAACAAACCAGAAGCCCCCGGGAGTGGTTCGTGAGGCATCGTGGTTTGTGACATTGAAGATTGGCGGTCGCAAGGATGGTTCCTGCCAATTGAAGTGTTAGCATTGCGTACGTTCGGCGAACCTTTGGACATCTTGCTGAACAATTACCGAGACGAAGCGCATAAGATCGTTGTCTGCTGAGATGCAGTCGATCATTCTGATCCACAGGCATAACAGCGAAGCGCCGGCAATTGACCGCTTCGCTCCCATAATTCAATGCGCAACGCTGCGAGTTTTGTATTGGGTCGGCCGTTCATCAAGTACAAGAGTACGTCCTGCGATAGGCATGAAGTCGGCGAGATGCGCTAAAGTGGGTTAAGCTTCTCACGCACTTCCATCAAGTTGCCGGTAACGTTACCTTACCTTACCTTCTCCCACGCTTGCTTCTCGATCCATTGCTGTGGTTCAAGGACACAGTCTCGCGCCAATATGTACAAGACGGCAGTGGCCGTCGCTGTCACGGCCATGCTTGGCTACAGCATCATATCTCAATCCAACCCACTTGCGGCAGTGCAACAGTTTACGGAAGCCGCCTTCTACTCCGGGTTCCACTGTCAACCCGCACCCTACACCATGCGTATTCTGATGCTTGACCCATTGATCATTCACCTAGAAAACTTCATCACGCCTGAAGAGAGACGGCATCTACTCGAAATCAGGTGAGGAACTCCGATCATAGTCAGCAACACAATGCTCACTCCCTGACTCTGCTCAGTGCGCCGACATTGGAGCGATCAAAAGTGGCAGCCAAGAATGGATCGGAAATCTTCTCAACCTACCGAACGAGCTTGAGCACATATATCGATCGAGAGGATGCGGCCGCGCGCTGCATTTACGACCGCGTCTCGGAATTCCAGGGCTACGAGCCTGTCGACAACGTCGAGTCCATCCAAGTGACGGCGTACGCAAAGGGACAGCAATTTCGAAACCATTTCGACTGGTATGGATCCGATGCAAACGTCACGAAAGACCGCATTACCACCTTCTTTGGCATCCTTGAAGCGGATTGTGATAATTGCGGCACTCATTTCCCCGACATATCGGCGAACTGGACGGGGCTGGACGAGAGATGGTGTCGCATCGTGGATTGTGATGCAGAGGCACTGACTGTTTTGCCTCTTCCCGGGAGTGCGTTGTTTTGGCGCAATTTACACATGGATAATACGGGAGATCGAAGGACAAGACACGCTGGCTTGCCTCTATCACGCGGTACGAAGACTGGCTTGAACATATGGACACTGCGGGAGATTGAATCTCATAGCCTTGTAGCCGACCAGCAATGATGCGCTCGATGTGCAGAGCATCCTTTCAACTGACTTCTTCTTTCCCTCCAACACATCTGATTTGATGTGCCTCTCGGCGTGGGAGAAGATTTGTCACCAATTTAATGACCATGAAGATGTCCGGATGAATCCCTGAAGCTCATCGAGAGGTAGCCAGGGCCGGTCGGTAAAACCATGTCATGCGACGCACCAAACAGCAATCAGCTCGGCACCGATTGC
Organism: Neohortaea acidophila; assembly: GCF_010093505.1. Taxonomy (NCBI): domain Eukaryota; kingdom Fungi; phylum Ascomycota; class Dothideomycetes; order Mycosphaerellales; family Teratosphaeriaceae; genus Neohortaea; species Neohortaea acidophila. The sequence goes on from NW_022985517.1 coordinate 1,169,117, forward strand.
CATCCATCCATCCTCCATATCATGGTGCAGTACATCTGCGTCATCTCTTCATCATCGCATACCCTCGCCCTCACTCGCATCCCTCGAAACGTCATGTGAGACAGCGTGTCGTCTAGCGGGTACAGCATCTTGTTAGTACAGTGCAACGTCGACGATCAATCGAGTCAGAAGAGATGCAGCCATCAACGAGCCGATCAACGAGCTCAAAGTGACGATCTTGATTGGTAGAGTGGCTTGCCCTTGGTAGCGCCATCAGGCATCCGGGGTAGGCGGGCTAAGGCTGTGGCTAGTTTGGGAGCTGAGCTGAAACGGCCCACAAGGCTCGCGCGCTTGGCTGGAAGTGGAAGGAGTGGATTAAGCGGGAGGGCAGGCATAAAATGCGTATAGCCGGATCTGCGGGCGTGGACATTCCGCGTGCTAGCTATGCGTTCCGCGCTTGACGTCGTCGGTGTAGTTCGACCTCTGCTCTTGTGCGATTGCTTCTCCGCTTGTGGTGATGGACGTGGAAAGATGGCCAAAGATCAGGGATCGCTACCACGCCGGCTTGTATGGCTTGGGGTAGCCTTGCTGGGTCTCTGCATGCTGAATCAACTGGGCAATGTGCAGGTTCTCAGCGGACTCCTGCCCTTCGCTGGCCTCACATTGTGCGAGAATCCCAAGTACACTGCACGAATCCTGTCTTACGACCCTTTGATGATTCATTTCGAAGACTTCATCACCCCGGCTGAGAGACGACATCTACTCACAACTTAGTACGCCCTTCTCCTCAACCATTCGTCGTCATATCAATGCTCACGGCAGACCAGCAAGCCAAATCTGAAGCGATCGCGAATGCAACTCCCAAACGGCTCGCACGTCGTAACACCTCGCCGAACGAGCGAGACAGCCTGGGTCCCGAAAGACGATCGAATAAGCGAGTGCATCGCAAACCGCGTCGCCGAGATCCAAGGCTACGACACCCTACCCGATATTCAAACGCTGCAGCTCGTCTCCTACCAAATTGGGCAGGAAGTGCGGCCGCATTGGGACTGGAGAAGCGGGCGGCCGGATCTGCCTACGACGTTTTTTGGCATCCTCGAGGCGGACTGCGAGCATTGTGGGACGCGGTTTACGGAGTTGACGGCTGACTGGCAGGGGGCTGATCAGAGGTGGTGTCGCATTGTTAATTGTTCTGCTCCGACGGTTGAGGTGCTGCCCTTGCCTGGGAGTGTGCTGTTTTGGAGGAACAATCATAACAATGGCGAGGGCGATTACCGGACGAGACACGCTGGCTTGCCGCCTACTCGGGGATCCAAGGTGGGGTTGAATATATGGACCAAGGTGGACATTGGTATGGAAGATTGATGCTGTAAGCTTGCGGTTCGTAGATTCGTTGTAGCATTATGAGTGGATGGGGTTCAAAGGTTTGCTTCTTGCACCTGCCTTTGCTCGCTCCAGAATATCTTGATCCAACACCTTTGACTCTTCCGCTTTCAGTGTCATCCATTCCCCTTTCGTGGCAGAGGTCAGCAAGTCCGTCAATACTAGAAGTAGGGCGACGTACGTATTGCGGAGAAATCTCGACAGGTGTGAGTGTGTTCCGAATCGACGCTTTGCTGGCCGGTGATGGGATCGAAGCGGGTGACTGGTACCGGGGTGAGGTCGGAGGAGCATTGGATTCCCTGGCGGATGATGTCGATGCAATGGTCTTTGCCCGTGGAGGAAGAGTTAGCGAGCGCTGGAGATCACGACCTTCAATGACTTACCGACGTGGTAGAGCTGCAGCTCGGCGGTGAGGCCGTGGTATGGTCGAGCGCGGTAGTAGTCACTGTAGACTTCCTTGCGGATTATGTTCTTCGGGCTGCTTAGCTGACTGGACAACTTGGAAACGTTCTCAGAGCGAGGCTGGACAAACCAAGCAATGCAGTGTGTGCAGGACATCGATCCTGCTCGATTGTGTTAGTTCAAGGGCATATACCAAGGCGCACTGCTGGATTGTGAGTACGCACCCGACTCTGTAATGTCCAGTAGCTTCATCACGCCAGTACTTCTGGTAGTCCTCCCCCCATGTACTCCTCGCTTCTTGCTCGGTGATGTAGAAGTACTGGTTGTCGAGTAGATCGTCCCAATTACGATCCAGCGCGGGACTGGGCTCGCCAACGTAGATCCGAACGTCCTCGCGAAACTGCCGTGGTGGCACTGCAGTGAAATTGAATGTTGAGGACTCGGTGAAACGGACGTTCTTGACCCGGGCGGTGTCTTTTGCAGGGACTGTGGATCGTCAGATCGAAGGATGGCAAACGATGTTCTTGCAGACGTACCAAACTCCCCGGCGCGAATGGCCGAGATTGACGACTGACATGCTGGTATCTGGAGCCAGTGTACAGTAATTAGAGTGATCAGAGCGGTTGCCAGAATCCAAACGACAGAGAAGATGAAGATTGCCCGGTAGGTAAGGACAACGAGGCCATTGGCAAGAGAAGTAGACGGTGCGTTGTCACATTTGTTCTCTTCTACCTCTCCTCCTTCCTGAAGCGGAGTGTAACGAGGGAGACTCAATGGGAACTTCAACACCATGATAATGCGCAAGTGAGGCGGAGAAGACGAGAGTTCCGACAGTGGCCAGGCTAGCAGCTTAATAGTTCAGCTCGAGGGCGATCGTCCATCCGCTAGGCATTTGAGTTCTGCGGTACTGCGCGACATCATACCTGCTCTGAATAACGCCGAAAACCGTAGAGATCGATTTCTCATTCTCAGAGGACATTCACTTGATTTTAAGTGAGGGTAAAATGCGTATAGCGTTGATACAAGAGCTTCGACAGTGTGCAAGTGTGTAAGAGGATCCAACATCTCCACAAGGCTGCAAGAGTGGGCGCAATCCAGTATACTTGTTGCCAGATTGTGCAAGATCGAGCAAAGTAAAACACGTATTTTCGGTACATATCACTTCGTCAATCAGTACGTTTCTTCGTCTCTTCCTGCCCATCACCCTCCTTCACGTCCGCGGCAGTGTCCTCATCATCCTCCTCCCAATCCTCCGCATTCTCATCCCAGTTGTCTAGCTCTTCGGTGATGCTTGCCTTGGGTACCGCCACCGCTCCCGCAATCGAGTCTCCACCCGCCTCAACAGGCACCACTCCGCCGGCATCTTCATCCCTCACCAAACCCAGCTCCACATCCTCTTCGTCCCCTTCCGGCACATCGTCTCCCGGCACAATGTCATAATGTCGATTCTTTCGTTTCCGCTCGAGCATGCGTTTGTGATACCAGCTGCACAACGCCAGCGCTAATGCCGATCCGACGACATTCGCGACGATGTCAAAGGGGTCGAATTCGCGGCCGTTGTTGGGGATGAGGCCTTGCACCACCTCCGAGCCCACGCTCAGGCCAGCGGTGCAGACGACGAGGGTCAAGTGGATGCAGCGGCGACGTGAGGTCTCGATGATCCAGTAGAAGGTGGCCTGGTAAAAACATGTCAGAGGGTTCTGCCGGAAGACATCATTGCATGCAATGCCGAATGCCAGGCACCAGCCTCTCGCAGAGTCTGCTGCCATTGTGCATCGACAGCGGGGTTTTTGTGCTTGGGAATCACGTACTGAGAGTAAAAAGAACGTGACAAAGTGTAGGCCCTTGTCGCTGCCCAGCGGAGTGGGTATACGGGTGGTAGAGAGGCCGAGATATGCAGCGAGGAGCACGAGGACAGCAAAGGCAGCTGGGTTTGCTGGTTAGCACTGGTCATTGCCCTGGGGGATAGTAGGCGATTCACCCGCAAACGGTTGCCGTATACGTGCGGCCGGCATCACCGCGCAGTATTTAGCATTTTCTCACACCCATTAAGGCAGTGAAGTGAAGGTGGTGCAGTGAACACGAATGCCACCTGAAACACGTCGATGCTTACATAAGCGCGACGTGACGCCCGCCGTGCTCGAACCTCCGCACGTCGGTCTCAAACTTTCCACCAAACCTCACTCCAACTTGCACGCGGAGAAGCCAGAGCTGAGCGACCGCAAGCCCACGAGAATCATCGAACTGCCACGCAACCATCGATTCTCATCAATCAAGTGACGTTTTCATCATCCTTGAGTGTTGCCGCTTTCGATGAGACCAATTTCAGCCCGCCAAACCCCAAGTCTCGCCGGGCGCGCACCCTTCCCCTCGCTTGTAAGCGGGGAGAGACGGGCAGCGACGCGGGGATGACCTCGACGCCTCAACGCGCCCTCCCCAACGGCCATCATCCCCGACCCAATGGCATCAATGGCAGCGCACGTCGCGGTGTCAGCATGACAAGAGATGGCACTGCAGGCTCCAGCCTGGGCCTGCCCCCAGCCAGTGAAGTCGGGGAGGAGATGCGGGAGGAGGACGATCCGGTGCACGCTGCTCTGCGGGCACGATGGCTTCAACAAGAAGACACCATTACCACACTCTTCAGCGCCGATGCTCAGGCAATGCGCAAACAACTCAAACGTCGCACTCCCCATGACGAGTCCACCACTGAGTCCGCTCAGCGCGAGTACGATGCCAAGACTTCAGCGCCGCCTCGAAAGGCCGCTCGCGTAATCGTGGAAGACGACTATGGCGATGACGACAGTGACGAGGAAGATGACACTGCCAAACAAAGCCCGCTCAAGTCCAAGGGTGCTTCTACCCTCACTACCACCGCCACACGCTCCCCCGCACCATCAACCATACCCCCACCTCACCGAAGCAATACCGCCACTTCCACCGAACCCGCCAAAAGCTCCGAAGATGTGCGCAAACAGTTGGAGGAGGACAAGAAGTTGGCTGCAGAATCAGCGAAGCGCACCTTTCAGGGCATGTACTTCACCTTTGAGTATGATGCAGATGCCATGCTTGAGCAGCAGAAGTTGGATGAGCTGGATCGCGAGGTGGAGAATGAGATTTCAGGTGGGCCCAACACCTCATCAGGGGCACAACAAGGAGCTGGCTCATCATCGGGTGCCGCAGCCACACAAGGCACGTTGGGCAGTGCAGATCTCGGCGCATCGAGCCTGACCCTCAAGCACCTCATCGCACGCATTGACTCAAAGCGCTTCCTGGTCAAGGCTTCAGATAACCAACTCAGAACGCTCATCTCGGAAGTTAGAAAGGGTCGCAGCAAATGGGCGTCGGAAGATCGAGTGGGGCAGGAGGAGCTCTACGAAGCGGCGGAGAAGGTTCTCATGGAGCTCAAGGCCATGACCGAGTATGCTCAGCCCTTCCTCCAACGCGTGAACAAACGCGACGCTCCCGACTACTTCAACGTCATCAAATACCCCATGGACATCGGCACGATGCTCAAGAAGCTCAAGTCCTTTGCGTACAAGAGCAAGAAGGACTTTGTGGACGACCTGAACTTCATCTGGAGCAATTGTCTCAAGTACAATCAAGACCCCGCGCACCCGCTCCGCAAGAAAGCACTCTACATGCGCAAGGAGACGGACAAACTCACCCCACTCATCCCCGAGATCACCGTGCGTGACCGGGCAGAGGTTGAGGCCGAGGAACGCCGACAGCATGCCCTGGATGCGGATGAAAGTGACGATGATGACGCCCCCATCATGGCATCGAGAGGAAGGACGGCTCCCAAGAAAGGGGTAAAGGGTGGATCGGCCTCATCAAAGCGGCCGCCTACCTTGGCTGTGGATGAACTGTCATCTACGCCGGCGCCCGATCCCAAACCAGCAATGCACCCTCTGGCTTCCGGACTTCGCAATGGAGCTCTGCGTGCGGACTCTGAAGTTCACGACGCCAGTTCAGCAGGCTTCAATACCCCGCCCCCGGGAAACGCCACGCCGTTGGGCTCGTTAGGCGTTAACGGCGTGCATGGGAGCGGCGCACCAGGCAGTCAAGCCGATATCACGGAAGTGGATGCTACCGGTGCATCAATCGTGAGCTCAACGGAAGACGCAGAAGAAGACGACACGGAATTCAAGGGGTGGAAGCAGGTCACGAAGAAGGACCGCGCACAGGCCGCCGCCGAGCGTCACCGTCTGTTCGTTGGCGAGCAGTTGAAACACATCAACGTCGACGAACCTGCACTGCTCAGAACGAAAGCGGGCATGCGCAGGTGGATGCGACAGCAGAAGATGGCGCCATCCGAGCGACCGTCCGCAGAAGGAGAGATGGATGAGGGATTTGGTGATGTGGAACAGACCGCGCAAGGCGAGACACTTGCTGAAGGGATTGAGAAGGACGAAGATTCCACCCTTCCCGACTACTACACCTCCCTCTCCGCCATTCCCGACATTGACGCGAAGTTGAAATGGATTACCGACTCTGAAGGCTACGCCGTGCCACAAACAGATGAATGCATGCGCATGTTCCCTCGCGAGCAGTTCAAGTCTCCCGAAAGCACATTCACGAAGAAGATGGAAGCCAACATTCGCCAAATGCAAGAGACGCGGAAGATCTGCTCGAAGATTGGTGTCGTGAAGCAGATGCAGATCCAGGCACAGGTGAGTTCTTCCTCGCTCCTCTCACACACTTGACGGTACTAACATCATGCAGACCTACCAGAACCAATTCCAGAAGTACGAGCCTCAGCCGTTTGTCGAGCAGGACGTCGGGCCTGTTGTTGTGTCAGACGACGGACCCATCATGGCTCCGTGGGTCTGCCGCGCGGCATTCAAGCGCAGTATCGGCAAAGTCTTCTATCAGGCTGGCTTCGAGGAATTCCAACCCTCCGCGATGGAGGCCATGACCGACATTGCATCCGACTACTTTGGCGCGCTGGTGAACAGCTTCAAGAAATTCCGCGAGCCGAGCAAAGACGACGAAGGTCGCCCTCGCTTCACCTTTGAAGAGCAAGTCTTGCATGCTCTACATGAGAATGGCCTGGATATGGAAGCGCTTGAGACGTACGTCAAGGACGATGTTGACCGGCTGGGCTCGAAGCTGGGCGTGGTGCATGAGCGGATGAAGTCGCATCTTGCAGACTTGCTTGTAAGATTGACTCCTCCCTCCTGCAATCTGATCGTAACTAACAGTATCCTGCAGCGCCCCGCACTTGGCGACAGCGCAGGTGTCGATGGTGTCGGCGCCTTCAACGACGGCAGCGAGCAGTTTGTGGGTGGCGACTATGCCGAAGAAATTGGAGAAGACTTTTTCGGCTTCCGCGAACTCGGCCTGGCCGACGAGCTTGGCTTAGAGTCGCTCAGTGTGCCTCTCCACCTGCTGCAGAACCGCGTGCACAGCGCCTACCAATCGCAGAATCAAGGTCCTGTGGCTACGACCGGCCTCACCTTCGAGCCCCCGCCTGCCTACGAACCGATTACAGTCGACAACCTGTCCAATCAGATTGGCTTGGTGCACGACTTTTTTCGCGAGAAGCTGCGCAAGAACCACGACGAGCCTTTGGTCGAAGACGAAGACTTGCCGCAGAAGCAACGCTTCCCGAAACCGCGCCTGCCGCCTACGGGCAAGATCAGCTCCCCGCGGAAGCGTCCGTTGCGCGAGCAGCAGCAGGCCGCGAAGAAGAAGCGTAAATTGGAAGAGAGCGGGCTGGGCAATAATCAGAAGTCTCAACAGCCGCCCATCTCGAAGCTGAAGTTGGACTTGCCGCCTCCTACCACCACCCGACATGCACCAGACGATTCCAATTCCGCGGTCGATCCGGAGAAGGATGGCGATGTGGGGACTGCCGACAACAACGCGTTGATCAGTCCCGAGAGCATTGCTGCTAATTAGGGGTCAAACTCCCTTCCACTGACCGGCGCGGAATTGGCATCGAATGGCGCAGGGAAGAAGCGTACATTGGAAGAGAGCGGATTGAGTGAGGACCAACAGCCGCCTGCACAGAAGCGGAAGCGAGGGATTTCGCCTCCTCCGACAGCACGGACGCTTGAAGCGTGGAGGAAGCGCAAGATGCAGGAGGCCGGATTGCTTGGTGTGCCAGCATCTCAACTGTTGCCTGCGCAGAAGCAGAAGCTGGACAGTATCCTGATGCCGCCTCCGAGATGGACGAATCGCGCGGACAGCGGGTTGATGCCCACTTCGACAGACGAGGAGGATGATGCCGAAGAGGAGGACGATCCGCCCGATGAGGTTCCCATGAAGAAGTACAAAGGATATTCGAAGTCGATTCGAGCGTTTGCGATGGGTACGCCGGGGATGGAGGAGGGTGGGCCAGAAGACGACGAGATTGAATTGTCGCCTGGTTTGAAGAAGATCATCGACGGGGTGCTGATGCCGCCTCCGGAGTGGACGAGGCACGAAGACAGCGGCTTGCCCGAATGGAAGCCTCGACAGACGCCTGCTTCGAAGCAGCAAGGGCAGAAGAAGATACCAATGTCCGCCAAAGCGAAGAAGATCCTGGACACGCTGCTGATGCCGCCTCCGAAGTGGACGAGGCACGAGGACAGCGGGTTGCCTGACCGGAAGCCTCAACAGAAGTCTGGTTCGAAGAAGACGCACAAGACGCCATCATCGATCACGACGACGGAGGGCGCAGGGAAGAAGCGCAAGTTGAAGAGCCAGATGGAAGAGGACGACGAAGATTATGAACCGCCCTGGGTGGAGGAGTTGGAGGGGCCGTGGGTTTCGGCAGCGAAGAGGCTCAAGCTGAACAATGGCTCTTCATCGTCTTTTGGTTTCCGGAGCCCGGGGACGCAGCGGCAGACATCGAAGAAGCGCAATCGGGTCATGGACGAGGACGATAATGGACTGGATGAGTGGGCTGCGGATCTCAAGAAGGGCAAGCCCAAGAAGACTGGATCGGGGAAGCAAGTATCTGGTCAGTCGTCACTTTCGGGGCGTAGACTGGAGACGCCACCGCCGACGTCGCGGACGCGCAAGGCGGAATTCAAGGACAAATTCGACCACGACTCCGACGAAGAATTCGACGACCTAGATCTTGAACTGCTGGGGATGCTGGGGACGCGGCATTCGAAAGGGAAGAAGCGCAAGCTGAAGGAGACCGACTTGGGCAATGAAGAGTCTGTCCAGCAGCCGCCTACTTCGAAGCCGAGGTTGAGTTGGTCACCCACATCAACCAGCCCCCGCGAGCTCAAGGGTTACATTTCGCCCCCTACCACGAGCCCACAAGCGCCCGAGGGCTACATCTCCGCCACGGAGCTCCAGAGGAATGCCAATGCTCGCGCTCCGGACCCTCTCGATGTCGACGCCATCACCGCCGAGGATTTTGAACTTGATGAGCGCCTCCTGGATGCCCTGCTCGCGGACTTGCATGGAGATGACCAGCAGCAGGAGGTGAACGTGAACGACGGCAAGATTGGAGAGAAAGTATGCGACGAGGACGACGGGTGGAACTCCGACATGGACGCCCCGTCTGTCGACGACGATTGATGGGTGAAATTCCCGACGAGGCCGAGGGGGTTCAGGTGCCGGGTCGTGACTCCTGGATATCAACTCTTCGGCTGGGCTTAATTCGACCACCACGACTGTTTCTTTCCTTTTTTGGGTTTGGCGTTTGGGCTGGGAAAGGCACCGGTGGAGCGGGACTGTTTTTCATACCCACAGCTTTTGCTGTCTGCTGCTACTACTGTTTTTTTGCATCGAGGCTTTTCGCACGAACGGGAAGAGAGTGCTGAGCCGCGGATTGTGTATTTGGCTGGGACCGAGACGGGACAGCGCGGCGACGGACTGCACATGCCACGTACGGCACATGGGAGGAGAAGAGAAAGGGAGAATTTCAGAAAAGGGGCAAGCAGGCTTCGTTGGATTTGTTACGCCAGTTGGAAAGCACGCAAGGGGAGAAAGAAGGGGGCGTCGGCAGGGCAGGCTGGACGAGCGAACATGGGTATGCCATGGTGCTGGGTTACATGGAGCGGGCTTTCGGGCTTTGCAACCATTTTCCCCATGCTACCGTGCATCACTCGTAGTGAGTTTGGCTTTGCGTTGTTGGTTGGACTCTCTGATTTTTTTGCTTGCGTGCGAGCTACCTAGCTTAGTGGATTGAATGACTTGCTTTCCCCGTCTTGTTGTCCTCGTGTCTCACTGTGCGCTCTCATGTGAAGAAGTGACGTTTGCGGGTATTCAATGACGTAACATTCGCCTGTCTCAATGATATTCAACCTTCCAGATCCTCCGCACAAAGATAGCAATACATCGAAAAGAACTTCATCAACATTCGTACAAGTCATGAACATCCCTTCCGCCTTCACTTTTCGATATCCGCCAAATCCGCTTCCAGGCCCAGCCAGGCACCCACAGCACCAAGATATAAGAAACCCCTTCCAAATGTGGAACGCCGCCAGCTCACAGAGCACCCCGAATCTTGGCATACAGCTCCGTATCGAGGAAGTTGTAATGCGGGTCGGAGATGCAAAAGGGCGCCGCGAGCAGCGTTTCGGCAGTCGGGCGTTCGCCGGGATCACTGTTGTCCACAATTAGCCACTGCGTCTCGACATCCGGCGCAAGAAGAAGTGAACACTCACATTGTAAAACAATCGTACATGAAGCCCAACGCCGCCGGCCCGACGACAGAACTGACGTCGTCGGGGATAGGCGGCGCCTGGTTCAAGCTGCCAAGTTTGTAGATGGCGCCGATGGCTTCTTCCTTGCTCCACGGTCGCCGGCCGGCGAACATCTCCAGCACTACGCAGCCCAGCGACCAAATGTCCACCTTGGCACTGTACCCTTTGTTCATCGCGGCCGCGGGATCGCCGGGATCGATGCCGCTGCTATCATTCAGGACCCCGCCCGGCTGCGACTGCGCCCGAATGACCTCGGGCGCCATCCAGAAGACGGAGCCCTGCATACTGTTAGTAATGTCGTTGTTGTACGGGTTGGCGCTGCGCTTCGAGATGCCGAAATCGGAGATTTTGCACGTCCCGTCGAGGTCGAGGAGGATGTTGTCGGCTTTCAGGTCGCGGTGCAGGATGCCCTCGCTGTGCAGGTAGGAGAGGCCGTTGAGCGTTTGGTGCGTGAGGGAGGAGACGACGGATTCCTCGAACTTGCCGTGCTTGCGGATGCACGAGCCCACGCTGCCGCCCGAGATGTACTCGAGGAAGATGGAGATGCTGTACTCCTTGCGCTCGCAGCCGAGGTATTGCACGATGTTGACGTGGTCTAGATCCTTCATCGTGTCGATTTCGATGTCGAGGGCTTTGACCATCTCGCGGATCTTGGCGGGGTCGGTGTTGGATGCGGTGGGGTTGACTTCGACTTGCTTGACGGCCAGCAGTTCGCCGGTGGTGGTGTTCATGCCGAGGTAGACACGGCCAAAGGTGCCCTTGCCAATCAGTTGACCGCGCATCCATTTGAACGTAGGCTGGCGCTCGGGATGTCGGTGATGCATGTTGCCCCGCGGTATCGTATCCTGCGGAATAGTCTCGAGATTGTGAATCAAGCGACTGCCACGCTGCGGCTTCACCTGCTCAATCCTCGCGCCAAACATCTTCGTGCTCTTCCTCCGCCCAATGCCGCCCTCGTTCTGCAGCATGGCAATCCGCGGCGTAGTCATTGGAGTTCCGCTCGCTCGACTGGATGCAAACGAGGAAGTCGAGGGGATATGCTGCGGCGGGCCGGTCGGGATGTTGTAGTTTTTCTTCACGACATCACGGATGCTCTTCGTCCTGCCGAGTCCCACGGCTTTGCGCATGCTCTGTTGAGCGACACTTGGTTTGCGGGAAGCTGCATCGCTTTCGTCGGCGCTCGAGGGTGGTGTCATGCTCCTGCCACTTCCCTTTGGATCCTGAGACGATGAATTGGGCCCGAGTGTGCTGGGCTGTATGGAAACAGGACTGGCCTCTGGGTGCTCGGCTCCCTCCTCCACGACCGGCTGATCGAGATCAACATGAGGGAAGAAGTCGTCTAGATGCTCCACAATGCCCTCAGCCGGAGGACGATTAGCCCACATGTCACTGGCAAACGTCTGCGAGCCACGACGAAGCGGTTCATCCGGGGAGTCCGTGGAGTACGAAGCCGAAGACGGGACTGCTCGATCGGTAGTATCGTCACTGCCTCGCTTCTCGGACATCTGCGCCGCCTCAAACTTGATATTTGCCTTGGAAGTCTTGAGCTTCAACTCGGGCTTATTCGGCGAATGAGTTGGGGACTCGCTGCCGATCCCCAGCACCTGTTGGGCTTTTGCCATGGAGCCCGATCGGGCGGCAGCAGCCTTTTGCTGTTGGTGTTTGAGAAGCGGGACAGCAAAGAGTCCATCGTCGGAGTCTTCACTATCTTCCTCCTGCACAACCGCCGGGCTGCGCTGGAAGTCTACCTGCTTCGCGGGCAGTTCAAAGCTCGGCCCCCGACGAGTGCTGTGTCGATTCAAGCGATTCACCATTGGCTGCGTCGTGGCCGGACTCAAGTCGGGCGTGGGCACGGGCTGTGTCGACCTGACCTTGTTCATAGAGGGGTTGGTAGGGATGTCAAGTTTGAGCGTCGGTTGCTGGCTTGCTCGCAGCGTATCTTCATCTTCATCCCGATCTTCGTTGTCGGCGTTGTCCGCATAGTGAGGAATCTTGAAGATTTGGCCACCTTTGGAGGCCGTAAAGGGGCTACGAGGCGACGCGCGATTCTGGGAATCGATGCGGCTCAGGTTGAGATCCACCGCGCTCGGACGATGAGCCGGTTGCTGCCTCTCATCAGATGGCGCGGCTGCGCTCGAGGGTGTACCAATGGCTCGTGCGGCCATTCCGGCACCGACCAAGGCCCCCGCGATACCCGACGGCTTCCTACCACCCTCTTCCGCAATGTAGCCATTCGAAATCCTCTTCCACGGCTCGTCCTTGCGATTCGGCCAGCTCGTCCGGAGAGCGTTAGCAGCGGCACTGTTCTTCTTCACACTATCCGCCTTCCTGACAGTATTGGTCGGCTCAGGAACCGGAGGCGGCCTACGCATCGGGACCAAGTTGTCGGTCTTGCGCTCCGTATCCGCACCACCGTCTAGCAATACTGGGCGTGGACTGGTCGCCAAGGGACTGGGGGATCGCAGTTCGTCAAAGTCATGCACGCCTTTGCCATCTGCGAGTCTTGTCTTGCGCGCTTCAAGGAATGCACTTTGCTTTCGCTCCGTATCCCGTCGGTGTTCCTCCGCTTTCGCCTCCAGCAAAGCGCGGCGTTCCTGCTCGGGCATGTCTCTGCTTCCATCGACAGTCGCGGGGGGCTGGTTGCTCGATGAATCGGTTGCGTTGGGGAGATGTGGCGGCGGCGATTGCGTAAAGTGCAAGCCTAGACCTGCACTTTGCGGTGCGGCATTTGGCGCGTTCGGTGCCCTCACAAAAAGCTTTAGGCTCCCCAGACCATCCGCTGCGCTTCGCTTCGCATTCAGTAATGCTTGGTCGTTCAGAGGCTCCTCGTGCTCCGTCTGTCCGGGACTTGTCATGTGCATGGAAACGTCGGGACCCTCGCTCAAGCCGAGATTGAAGCAGATGACCCTCCGCAGATGCTCAGCGCTCTCGACAAGCGTGATGTCCACCAATCTGTAATTCCAGCCGTCCGGGGTGACGAAGACAAACTTGCGATCATCATCCTGAGGCACTTGTCGGGCACTGTTTAGGGCTCCGTGCGAATTGACAGCATCGACATTCTGCCCATTGGCTTGCTTGCCGAAGAAACCGGCATCACTGGGTCGCGTGGCGTATGGAGAAGCGGGACTGTGCTCGTCTTCGGGAGAAGGATGAGCATCGTCCCTCTTCGCCGTCCGCCGGAACTTGTCGAGGAAGCCTCGTTTGTGGTCCTTGGCACTAACGGGGTTGTCTTGACTATTCCGCTTCTCCAACATCGGCCGCCCGCCTTCCGTCGCATGTCGGCGCCTATCATCCGCAGGCTTCGGAAATGGTGCATCGCCGTCAGCCTTGTGTGGATCACTTGTCCGGCCCTGTGCAGTGGCCGGGGAGATGGAGGTTTTGGCAATGTTTGTCTCGCTGCTGACGCCTCGACTATGACTGAAATAGCGGTAACCCGCGCCAGCGCCGGCCGGCTTGACATTGGCCAGGCCTGGGCTTTGCGCAGGTGAGTTTGACATTGTCCGCGTAGCTGCTGTGCCTATTTCGCCGCTCGCACTGGGAGAGTGGCGCTTGGGAATGTCGCCGACGGAGCTCCAAGCATCTTTGCCCAAGTGACTCCGGATACTGGCGACGTCGTTTCGCATGCTTTCGCTGACTGCGCTGTCGTAGGTATGTGCACGAGGATGAGAAGTATTTGCCGGCCTGGGCGGGAGAGGAGGCATGGATTGGCCGGGGGATTCCTCGCCGGTGCCTCCAGCAGTACTTGGCGTCGATCCGAATTGACCCCCGTGCCCTCGATTTTGCAGATCGGGTGAATTTTCCAGGTTGCCCTCCGTGCCCCCACTGCCCGAGAACAAAGTAGATTCACGGCGCCGATCAGTTCGCGTTGTCGGCACGGCGGTCGAGCTGGCCGGGGCACTCCCCCCACCCGTACTAATGACATCCCTCACCAATCTCCGCAATCTCCGGCCTTCTTCTCGCTCGCGGTTCTGGTCGTAGACTCCACCATTCACCGTGTACTCTCTCGACACCTGCGGGATGGCGGTCTGAGGCATGAATCCAATATTCCGCTGCCCTCCACTTCGGCCGATGTCGAGGAACTGCGCGCCGTGAACATTCAGATGGCGAAAAGCGGCTTGCCACTCTTTGCTGAACGAGTTCGCCTGAAGCCATTGTTGCACCCGGTCGATTGTCCAGTGCTGGTCTTGCGGACTGCCTGGCGAGTCTGACGCGTGCTCGCGCGGACCCACGCGCTCACTGCCGTGGCTCGATATGGGTGGTATCGCAGGCTGCCTCATCTGATCTTGCGCAGGCGAGGATTGGTATTCTTCTCTTTCTTTGGCGGGAGGCAGCATGACTGTCTTCTGGCGCGACGTCGGCGTGGGGGGAGGGAAGGTGGTCTGTGGTGGGAGTGTCTGATGCTGCATCTGGAGATGCGCTTGATGCTGGGAAGGGTGAAGATGGGATGCGGGGCCGGAGAAGGTATTGTTGTTGCTGAGCCACTTATTGTGTTCCGCGTAAGCATCGTAGTTGTAATTTGTAGGACGATTTGGCTGCGAGCGCTGCGGATCCAAGGGTGGGTTTCCCACGCCTGGACCCCAGCTGAGACCATCTGGGATGTAGGTGGCGGAGGTAAGAGGTTGGTTTTCGGGAGGCAAGGGTGGGTATTGCATGTACTCTGCGTATGCCGTGGGGGCGTATGCGCGCGGTTCTCGTGGAGGAGGGTAGGTCTGCTGTTGTTGCGGCTGGCGAGGGTACAGGCCGCCCATGTGCCCAGGCGGAATTGGAGGAGGGGGCATGTAGGAGCCATGCGGCGGCGAAGCATGAGGCATTGGTCGAGGCGGCGGAGGGGGGAGCTGCATTCCTGCACTCGGCGGCGCAGATGGAGGGGGAGGAGGAGGGATGTAGGAGCCGCTGCCAGAAGGGTGGCGCTGCCCTGGTTGCCCCCATGGACTCTGCATGGCTGCGGGGTGTGGTGTCTTCTCTTATGGCGAAGGCTCAGCGCGGGAGGAGTGCGGAGGAAGGGTTGGGAGAGTATGCCAGATGATCCCCCGCCCATGCGCGCATGCTATGTCGAGCTTGCGCAGAGCTTCTCATCCTCCTCGTAGGCAGCATGCGTGATGTCGCAGGTCCGGGGCGTGCGATGATGCGATGAAGTGTAGTTGGCGCGGGAGAAGTCTGCAGGAATCGGGGGGAGTAGAGTCGCGGCGACGAGCAGGCTTTTCGACACGCAGCGACCAGGTGTGTGTGGTGTCAACAGTGTCGAGCCAAGACCGCAGAAGACCAGGAACGTCGTACTCCAAACACTCGTCAACACACCACGAGCCGCCGTACGTCGACCATCCCGCGCCGTCCATCAAGCGAATGCCGTCAAGTGGGTTCCAAAGGCGCTAGTGAACTCTATTTGGTGGGAATACGAGGTCGAGCTAGAGAATGTGAAACTCTAATTCGACGACCGCGTCGACACCCAACCAGCCCTCTCATATCATGGACGAATGGTAGGCAAATTCAAAGGCTGCACGCGCAACAATTGATTTGACAAATTACATGACGAAAAGGGAATTCATAGGCCAGACTCCACTCCGAAAACCACTCCACCCTCAACCCGAGCCTCCCGAGACCGTGTCACACTTGTTCGTCTGCGTATTGCAGCTCACCACCAGCCCAGGCGTGATATCTGCAGTCTGGAATGAATACGTATACCCCACTTCCGTGCCTGCAGAGTTGACTGTTCATCAAATTAGCCTGACATCCCATCGGCAAGACGGGTGAGTACTCACCACCCTGCATCCCAACTGCTGCATATATCCCGCTATCACTCGCCCCGCCCGTCTGATAGTACGTGTAGAGGAATACTCCCGGCGTCGTGATGTTGTACGACACCGTGAAATGGAACGTCTCGCTCGCATTCACCGTGCCTTGAGTAGTGCCTCGATTCAAATAATACTCATACGTCACGCTGTCGCCCGACGCCGGAATCTCGTAAAAGATGCCATCCTGTGGCGTCGAGTTGCCGCGCAGGTACATGTCGTCGAAGAAAGGCGCGACGGTGTTGTTGGGGATGTTGTTGGCGGGGAACTTCTGCACCGAGTACTGCGAGCTGCCGGAGAGGATGGAGATGTAGCCGTTGGTGCTGGCGTAGGTCGTCATGCTCGACTTTGAGTAGATTTGCATGGCAAAGGGGAGGGTGATGGGGCAGTAGTTGTCGTCTTCGTCGGAGCCGGCGGGATCGTCGAAGGAGCAGGGCGTTGGCGAGGCGAGGACGAGGTAGCCTGTGCGGGTAGAGGAGGAAGAAGTGCTTGTCGTGGAGGCAGAAGACGAAGACGTTGGTGCGGATGTCACACTGCTGGAGCTGCTGGAGATAGAGCTTGACGTGGCAGTAGTACTCGTTGACGTGGAAGTTGACGATGCCGGAGTGTAAGTGGCTGGCGTAGCTTTGATGTACGATGCAAGCACTGCTGCATCAACACCAGTATCGTTGGTCTGGTCCGTGAATCCGAAGTGGAAGTAGCAAGGGCCGTCCGTGTACGACACCGCAACGCAGGGACCGTCTGATCCGGCACTCTGTTCATGGCAGGCATCGATACATGCGCCAAGGGTTGCAAAGCTGCTGTCGTTGAATGCTCCAGGTTCGAAATTGGTGTTGCAGAGAACCTCGTACAGGTTTCCCGCAGTGTCTGTGAAGCCAGTTCCGTTCGCTGCGGGACACATTGGATCAAAGGTGGAGGGCGTTCCGGATGCTGTTGTCGAGGAGGTGGTAGATGAGGTGGTGGACGTTGATGTTGAGGTGGGCGATGCAGTCGACGATGAAGAAGTCGACGTCGTGGTTGACGATGAGGAATGAGAGCTCGTGCTTGATACTGAGCTGCTGGCAGAGCTTGAGGAAGACGTCGTCGAGCTTGTGGTAGATGTCGTAGAAATGGGCGTCGACATTGTCATGCTTGAACTGCTGCTTGGGGTGGAAACCGGCTTAATAACCCCAGAGCTCACCGTAGAAGTCACAGTACTTCCCATCGTCGACATCGGCGTGGTCGTAGTCGTGGGCGGATTCGTCTTCTGAGCCAGATCCTGCGGAGGAACAGCGGCAGCGATGGCGCCCGGCGCCTTCTTCTGGCTCGTCACCGTGCTGAGAAGAGTACACTCATCACTCGTGTGGTTGTAATTGAATGCAACGCAGGCTTTGTACCTATCGCAGAGCGTTTGACAGTCGCCGAGAGTGTACTCAATGGCACGCTTCTGGGGTGGCAGGCCGACGATGCCGGTGGTGTTGATGGTGGTGCCGCTGTATTCTACGCCGCAAGTCGTGTTGTACGTGTTGCCTCCGGCGCTTGAGCAGGTAGTCGAGGTGGTGTTTGGTGAGGTGGAATTCGAACCGCAGAGGGCAGCTGATGATGTAGGGCAGGGAGGTGCTGCTGGAGAGGTGGTGGTAGACGTAGCGGTAGATGTAGCGGTGGAATTGGCCGGCAGAGTGTTATTGACAGTAATGGGATTATTTGGGCCGATTGGTCCGTTGGGAGAGGTGAAAGTCGACGTTGGCATTGATGAGGTGTTGTAGAATTTCGAAACACGAATCGCAGCAACGAATCCAGGAACGTCACGCGTGATGTGGGGGTTGGTACTGTTTTGGAATGAACAGATGCCCGCACCGACACCATCGGCGCCTCCGGCGTAGGAGAAAGCAGTGCAGTGTGGCTGAGCATCGCAAAGAGCGAAACATTGGTCGAAGGAGTTGGGAACGGCAATGGAGTTGTAGGCCATGGACGTAATCTCCGCGTTGCAGCTGATGTTGTATTGGACGCCGTTATTATCTGTCAAGACCTGTCCGTTGTCGGTAGGACAAGTGAAAGTCGGAGGAGAGGTGTTGGTGACCTGCATACTGCTTGCTGTCGTGGTCATCGTTACGCTCGTGCTCGTGCTTGTGGAGTTGCTGAAGCACGTCCCGAACTCTGGGTCGCAGCCAACACGCTCGGAGCAGTAGTTGTCGCCAGTACCGCAGAAGCCGTACTTTGAACAGCAAGGCCCAAAGTTACCGCCAGTGCAAGTGTAGCCAGTCACCCCTCCACATTGGCCGTTTGGGGTTACTACCAAGCTTGTGGGGGAGCCTGCAGGGCCTGACACACTGGTCGTGGAACGATTCTGGTACATGCCCGTGGATTTCGAGGAGATTATGGTGGTTCCGTGACCAGTGCCCAGTGGAAGACCAGGAGTGGAGATGGTCGCCGAGGAAGAAGATGTCGAGGATGTAGAGCTGACATCAGTAGTGGTGACAGGTCTTACAACTAGCACCACAGGAGTCCAGTCCTTGAATAACGGGCCGTAGAAATATGCGAGGATCTCCCCCGCTCGAGCACGTCCAGCGGGGAAGATTTCGTAAAAGTGGGCAATGCCATTGGTGAAGTTGTCGTTCTTCCACTCCAAGAGGCCGTCTCGGACATGGAAGGTGGAGTTCTCGGACTGAAGATGGCCTTTGATGGCGAAAGAGTTGTGACGAACGCCCACGGGCTCAGAGATGTAGCCGCCGTGGACGGTGGTCAACATTCCGTTTTGGATGATGTAGTGACCCGCCGTCTCCGTCGAGCGAGTGGTGAAGCCGTTGGCACGGACGTACATGGGGATGTTCGCATTCCTCTTGCGCGTGTTGCCGGAAGATGTCTGGACCTCGAGCAAGAAGGGAGTGCCATGGTTGTGACCGTGATCGGGTGCGGGCGATGGAGTTACTGTGATGGTGTGATGGACGGTCTTGGTGTGTTGAGGCCTTGATTTGGAGGTGTAAATGGCGGAGCACGTGCTTGGGTATGCGAAGACGGTCACGATATCAGCGAGCGCAATGTCGAATGTTGCCAGACCGGCCAGCAAAGTGGCGACGCCGTTGCGCCAGTTGACCATCTTGTCGATCTCGCCTGAGACCGTTGGAAACGAGAGTGCTGTTTTCTGCCTCTGTGAAGCGGAGGAGATATTGAAGGAAAAGGATCAAATGAACGACGGTAGTTGGACAAAGATGGGTGCGATGAAGAAAAGGAGAGGTGCATTTGATGCCAGACGAGCCTTCATAAGTGGAGTGCCAACTGGAATGGAATGGAAAACAAGCACAGATGTTTTGCAGGGGCCTAATTTGTTATGAAGCGGTGGAATGCAGGGTCAGCCACCCACTGGACATTGTCTGCGAGACGGATCATAATTAAATGACCTCGAGGCTGTCGGTTTCTTCATTGCGAGGTGAAATAGGAAAGCCCAGCGGATGCTGGACTTGCTGGGCGGAGGAGTGTCCGTTGGAGGCAGTAGAGAAGATGGAAGATTGGACGCCGTTGCAACACTGCATGTGATAATTTTCCGTAGGAGCGATCTTGGAGAATGCAAGACATGATAACACTGATGAGCTGGGCAGATGATGATGGACCAGACGCGGATTGTTTTGAGCACTTGTGGGCGCCTGAGGCTCAAAGCGGCTGCCCGCTTCTGATTGGTCAACTCGCGTTATCGGCCCTTCACAAATCACACTTCATCTTGTTCAGCACGTCGCAGAGAATTGGCGATCCACCAGCGCCTTGTGCTACGACCTCGATCTACCACCTTTCCTCCGCCCATCAGGTGGAACAATTGCAGTTGAACATCACGCCTAAACCTTTCCAGCAGGTCCGACGATATAGAGTGATGGATCTAGCAGACGCCATAGTCTATCTCGTTGGCCACGGCATGCGTGCTGAGCTGCGTGAGGTTCTCCCCGACCCCCCGTTTTGCCTCCTTCAACAACAAGCCCAGGCAGTCCTTGGAGTGCTCGTAAGATATCGACTGAAAGTCCAGGCGCTGCCCGTATTCGAGCGCGTGGTGCACTCGCAACAGTATCCACATGCAATGGGTGAGATACTGGTCGTAGGTTGCCAGGTAGAGCGAGCCAGGCGCAAGGTAGGCGAGCGATTCGTAATGCCCGAGTTCGACCAAACCATTTGTGCTCTTCTCCCAATATCGCCACGTCTCATTGCCGGCAGCGTCCAGGAACTCTTCGTTGCCGTGCTGCGAACATTCTGGACGCAGCCAGGTGAGCGTCAAGGCGTCAAACCTGCAGCCGTGAGCGTGTGCTTCCTCGAACGTCTTTCCACAGCTGACGGGTTGAGATTGCACGCCTCTATCCGATAGCAGCGATGCGATGCCGAACGTCGCCGCGCTCGACAAAATAGCTATGAGGATTGCTGAGACGATCTCTCTCCTCCATGATGAACACCAGTGCCCTTGCCGCGTTTTCGACGTGTCGTCGATGCTGGTGTATTTGTAGTCCATCGTCTCGAATACAAGAACCCCGGAGCGTTGCTAGATGTTTCTGTCAATGCAGAAGATCTATGGGGTGAGGAGCCTGTGGATGACTGTCGGAAAGAGCTTCTGACGTAGGTGGGATTGACATTCCGCGATTGCGAAGCACAAGGCTTTGAGGTGGTAGTTGAATGACGTGATTAATGCTTATTGGTGGCGTGGCAAAGAGGCGAGCTGCCCTGCATATTTCCTAGTTAGGCAGTAAGCTGACGCTAAGTCGCGCAGCCTTCTCCACATCTTAATGATCCTACATATGCATGCACGAGGTCAGCAATCGCCACAACATGCATGCGGCCTACTTCGACTATCAAACGATCGATCGGAGGTATAGGGTTCCCCACTTCCCGAGGTCCACGTCTTTGGAGCAGATGATACTACACGATGTTGACTCCATGTCTGCTCACAGATGAATCCTCAACAGCTGTGTTTGACCATGGAGAAGCTTCGATCATACATCAATCCGGACTCACGATTGAGACCAGAGTACGCCAAGCTCACTCAATCCGCTGCCGATGAGCATGATGGCTATTGCCCTCACTGCGGCCATGTACAGAACGAAGCACCACAAGCGCTTCCGTCAAGCATCGCACGGTCGTGGCTGGCTCTTTGGACAATCGCTACCCTCCTCTTCGGCGTCTTGATAGTCTTCATCCTGCTGCTGGCGAAGCAGTATACCTTTCATTGCTCACTGGTGACCGAGTCTTCTTGTCCCAATTCTCCCAGCCTTCTGTCCGATCAAGCCTTCTCCGAAAGTGCGTTCAAGTCCGGCAGAGGAGATCGGGACATGACTGACACGTTCGCAGTTCCCCTCCGCCGAGTCGTCTGGAAGGTGGAGCAAGGGTTCGTGGATTCAGATCCCTTCGACGGTGCGCACTGGGGAAATTTCGGTGACGAGATGAATGAAACTGCGTGGACGCCGTGGGACGATATCTATGACGGTGAGCGACTGCACATTTTTGACTCCCGTAGTGAAGTCTCCAATGCTGATGCTACGCTCCGGACAGGCTCGTGGGTCCAGATCGAGCCCGACGAAATGCTGGGCATTCCCCCGGGCGTGCCAATCCAAGAGTTCTCCGTGGAAGCTGGAAGAGCGTGGAACACGCCCAAGCACGGCTACTCTCCCAGCATCAATCACCAAATCCACTGCCTGGTGAGTAGTTCGTTCACAAAGTGCCGTGGCGCAGAGGCTGACGTTCTATCAAAGGGATGGATCAAGCACTATCTCATGCCCAGCGGAAGCAGCGAAATAGACTACGAGCACGCAGGGCATTGCGTCGAGTACATTCGTCATGTACGTTGATCTCCAAACTCGCTCTACCGCTTGATGCACTGACTCGTAGTAAGGCCATCATGTGTGCGGGCGACCTGACTCTCGAGGCGCCCGAGAATCCCTCGAGAACGCATCTCGAATCTTTTGCGTACGACGAGACCGTACATCTGTGTCGAGACTGGACGGCCTTGTCAAGTGCTCTTCGACGGACGTCTCTGGGCTTTGAAGTTGACGAAGGCCGCGGGCTCGTGCCTTTTGATCATTCCGATTGGCAGCCCAAGCGGCCGGTGAATCCATTCGAAGCTGTCTAGATACTTTGTTGAACTCGCATCATTGAACAAACGTATCCATCCCATTCCCATTCAGCGAGGGCAGTGGCTCTCCGAGCCAACACAACGGTACTTCGGCGGCTTGGTGTAACGATTTGCTTCACCGCCATTCCCCCAATTACGCCATGACCGAGGTGAGCAGCTTTGTCCGCCTCAAGCTGTTAGACTCCGATCGTTATCTATGCCGTAGAAATCCGGACAAGCACGGCAATCATCAAGACGTGATAGGCGGGCAACGAATGCTGGAGCTGATGGGGGTGTCAGCACCTTCTCCGCTCGATAGATAACGACGCGGTGAAGCCCAAGGTGGACCATCAGATCAATGACACCATTTCGCATTCGCATGAAACCCGGCGACTGCACTGTGGGGTGGTTTAGCCTTGCTGACGCAGCCTTGCCGACGTGGCGTATGTAGTAGCGTGGAATCCTTCGGGAGAATCCTCCGGGGGATCCTTCGTGTAGATCTTTCGTGGAGATCCTCTGTGGCATTCTCCGTGTGGGTGCAGAGTGGGGAGCCTGCTTTGCAATATGCTTCGTTGGATGTGTGGTTGCATTCCATCCGCGTTTGTTGATCGGGGTCCGGCTTGAGTCCTCGTTGTCTTTTATCCGAGCGGGACTTATTTCGTGAGCCTCAGCAAACAACTCCACCACGACAACATGGCCATCTTCTCGAGCGTCTTCAAGTTTGGCAATCGTGCCTCTCGGACAATGGTTGCATCGCACGACGAGGACGGCAGCCCTGACAGCCAGGTTGGCGAAGCTCTGCTCAAAGGCGAGCACGATTACAGCAGCGGTGAAAGTCCGCCACCGTATCGACGCAAACCCGGGCGTGCCGTTGGTTTTGCAGGCTTCGCTGCTGGCATCGCCGTTGCTACTCTCCTCTTTGGCCTTCTCACCCTGTGTTTCTCCTGGCACATGGCCACGCTCAAAGCCCAAAACTGTCCAACGGAAGTGCGGGAGATGCAACAAACGAGCATCATGGCCACTGGGACATCGAACTTTGCGGAGGATCCCGAAACTTCCGAATCGGATGTCGATGTGGCCATTTTTGCCGGCTGGAAAGACTGTGGCTCCAGCGTGGAAGAAGCCCGAGCAAAAGGCTGCTTCTTCGATGTCATGCTCCATTCCTGGGTCCACGAAGATTGCTTTGACAAGGAGCTCATGGACGACTATCTCACCAAGGTCCCCTATCATTGGTATCGGGACTGGAGGCACAAAGAAGAAATCACAGTGGAGGAGATGAGACTCGGCGAGCATGGCAGTGCTGCGGTGAAGTTGGAGGAACACGGCACGCACTGCGCCTACGTGCTGGAGAAGAATCTGAGGGCCATTATGAATGGAAAGGCTGTCGCTCGTTCGATCTATTCCGTCAAGCATGCGGTGCACTGCATTGGGCTTCTGGTCGACCCCAGTAAGATCCCAGGCATCTACACGGAGGTTGTCGTGGAATACGATCAATGTGGCATTCCGCATTTTGACTAGAGTAGTGGATGAAAGTCGATAGTCGGTGTTGAACGAAGGATGCGGCGTAGGCAGAGTCTCAATCTCAATCAACTTGCGTGATTTTCACAATAGAGACTACCAAACCATCGCCAGTCAAATTGAAGGAGGCGTAGCTAGTCCCTGCATGTAGTCATGCGGATGACGGACAAGAATGCACCGGGCAAACAGCTTATAATCCGAGCGATCGCCCACAAAAAAGCGAGGTTCTCGTCTTTGCGTCCTTTCCACCAGTGTTCGACTGTATGCTGCTAAGATGGATCATCTCCTCAACAGTGATCGCCGAGAGTTCACTACACTTCGAATGGTCGGTTTGACATGTGTAGTGGGCGGCATTCAAATCATCTGGGCAATTCTGATGGGCAGTACATCTGTGAGTTGCGGAAATGGCATTCCAGCGGAACGGCATCTGACACGGTACGCAGCTGTATCTGACATCCCTTGGATTTTCAAACGCTGCCATGGCAATGATTTGGTTGATGGGCCCACTTTCTGGCACCTTCGTCCAGCCATTGATGGGTGTGTGGAGCGATTCAGTGACCTGCCGATGGGGCCGGCGGAAACCATTTGTCCTTGGAGGTACCATCGGACTGCTGGCCGGGCTGATGGTGCTGTCCGAAGCAGAAGAGCTTGCAGGCCTCGTGGGCATTTCAAGCCAAGTCTTTGCCGTTGTCGGAGTGTGCACCATTCTTCTCTTCGTTCAGCCACTCCAGATGGGTGCCCGCGCTCTGATCGCCGAACAGTCGCCACCTAACCTCGTTGCACAAACAAACGCTTGGGCAAGTCGCTGGGTCGGATTCGGATCGGTGTCTGGCTATCTGTTGGGCGCACTCAACCTGGGGGATTCAATGAAGGCCCTGTATGCCATTGCGGCGGCCTTGCTCATCCTCTCGGTGCTGATCACATGTTGGACTATACGAAAAGCTCCTCCCCCTCTGACTCTGGACAAATCCCGACCAATCTCCGCTTCTGGCAAAATCTCTCCGGCGATCCAACAAATCTTCAAAGTCCAGCTGTTTGCCTGGATGGCCTGGTTCCCATTTTTGTACTATGGCTCGACATACGCCACGGAAGGGGATGTCCTTGGCACTAAAGCATCGCCCTTCAGTCGTGGGAGCTTTGGCATGTTCCTCTTTGCACTGGTGGCTCTTTGCTTCAACCTCCTTCTTCCGCAGGTGTTGTCGTGCTTGGACACCACGCGAGGATCTGGAAAGAAGACCCAAAGACGGATGCCGCTTGTCATCTTGTGGATGATTGGACAGCTATCATACTCAAGCACCATGTTATGCGCCTCGATCGTGAATGGAGAGGACCGAATTCTTCTCGTCGCACTCGCGGGACTCAACTGGAGCCTCACACAATGGGCGCCGTTCACACTCATCAACGAACACATGCTTGATGACGGGTTGGACGCCGGGCTTGTGATGAGTCTACACAACGTGGCCATCTCGCTGCCACAGATTCTGTCGGCACTTTTGACCGGCTGCATTTTGTGGATTCTTCGGATTTTGGACGTCGCTGACGAATTGGGGATCTTGCTGAGTCTGACGGCCGTTCCAAGTCTGCTTGCGGCATACCAAGCCAGTTGTATACTTCCTTGATAGCTTGAAATCAATTTACTGAGCACAGAACTCGTTCACCACTGAGGATACTGAGCTGAGGCACCCTCTAAGCCTACCAGATGTTGTGAAAGAAAGGTGTTTCAATTCCATGGACCATCATTTCATTCTGTACGGTGTCGCAAATACGAAGCTACAGAATCCGTAGAAACTCGCCCCCTGTGCGTTACTTCCGACCGCCCCCAACAACACCACTCCGCCTCTCCTTCACTTCGCCCAGAAGGGAATGGGTTCTATGACTTTTGCCACGATGTCAGCTTATGTACTCAGACCAGGAAGGCGCGGTGAGAAAAACATCGCGTTTCTTGTAGGATTGGCTTCACAGTTGAGCGGGTTCGGGCTCACGCTTGTAGGATTGGCTTCCCAATTGAGCCGGCTCGGCCTCGCGCCTGTACGATTGGCTTCCCAATTGAGCGGGTTCGGGCTCACGCTTGTAGGATTGGCTTCCGAGCTGAGCAGGCTCGGGCTCACGCTTGTAAGACTGACTTCCAAGCTGAGCAGGCTCGGGCTCGCGCTTGTACGACTGGCTCCCCAATTGGGCAGGTTCGGGCTCACGCTTGTACGATTGAGAGCCAAGCTGAGCAGGCTCAGGCTCACGCTTGTAAGACTGGCTTCCAAGCTGAGCAGGGTCGGCCTCGCGCCTGTAGGATTGAGAGCCAAGCTGAGCAGGCTCAGGCTCGCGCTTGTAAGACTGGCTTCCAAGCTGAGCGGGTTTGGCGACTGGAGCCGCAACGGCCAGCGCGACGAGCGCGGCGAGAGCTGCAACCGTGAACTTCATGTTGTCAGCGAGAAGTGATGTTGGACTTGAGAAAAGAATTTGCGACGGAGAGAGTACGTGTAACGAAGAGGAAACCGGTCTCGCGGCTCGGGTGCTGAGTATTTATGTCCAAGGCAGACCTTTGTAGCGGGTGGAAGCTTGTCCGAATCTTGTCTATCACTCCATTTGCATGGAAAACGGTGTAGCGATGCAGATCGTTTTCTAAGACGTTATGACCTTGCTGACGGAGCTCCGCCGACGATCTCCCCCAGAGATCCAATCCTTCTTGTGTTCCTTTGCAGGATTCATGGTAGAAAGCTTCGTGGAATTTTCCGTATGACTGCAGGACCCATCGTCGAATCCTTCGTGAGATTTTCCGTATGACTGCAGGGCCCCTCGTAGAATCCTTCGTGAGATTTTCCGTGTGATCTCCGTTCATGGTTCTGTGTGTCATTCAATATCTCACCAGTCTGGAAACGGAAGTTGTTTGAGACTTATCTAGGCAAAGACATTCGCTAACAAAGACGAGATGCGTTTCTTGCATTGCCACTGCCGCCCCCATGTCGCCACGTATCCCCGTAGACGCTATCAGCTTGAACCCAGCAGGCATAGGGTCCCCACAGTCTAGCACAAGCTGCACATTTGGAAGACTGCCCCGCAATAAGCGTGACGAGGTGAGTAGTTGCGATCTACAACATGCTCTCTTGGACGGGGACGGAAAAGTGGGATTGCAGGTCCCATACCTGCATTAGCGATGAGCACGTCAATTCGATGCCCGAAATGCGGCCGGTCGTGCTCGTGCAAGGATTCCGGCAGTGCATGGAGGAGGTGAAGTCGGTCAAGGTGGAGGCGGCAGGATGTGGGGCCGAGCTCTTGGCGCGGCTGAGTTTGCCCTTTCGGGGGTCGATCCGCGACTCAAGCCTTGCGGTGCGCCGATCGACCTGGGACACCAGCATTGCCACCACGCGGTGTTATCCGGCGGATTCGTCAGATTCGTGCACCACAACACGTCACCAGATGTGGACCTGGAACCCTACTGTCAGACGAGCTTGTCGATCAAGCCAAGCACATTCTTCTTAGATTACCTGCCCCCGGAACAAGTACAGAGGACTGCAACAACATTGGAATCTATCGACTTCTCACCCCTTCGCAACCATGGACTACAAGTATACCAGCATCGACGAAGACAGGCGAGCACGCTCGCACTCCTGGTCGTGGAGAGCGGGAGTCATTGGAGCGGTACTCACGGGAGCGGCGCTCATAGCTGCTGTATCAAGCCTGACGACTTTCGTGATCATGACCTCGGCCGGGGTTCAACGGCCTCAACAATTCTCTTGCGGAGAAACACTCGACGAAGTTCCTTCAACTCCACGGTTCTCTTGCGGAGAAACGTTTGACGAGGCTCATCAACGGGGCTGCACATTTGATGCCCTCACTCTCACCTGGTTGCCTCCCCAATGCTCGACATACGGTGCAAAAGAGTTTTTGGAGATTTCAAAGAGTTCCGGGAATGGCACATGGCAGTATTGGGAGGAGAAAGGCGGCTCAAATGAGCTTGGGGGCTTCGAAGCATTGTCGTACCTTCCGACTGGATCCTCCTACTGGACGACGCAGGAGGAGCACTTGCACCACTGCATGTGGATGCTGATGCGGGTACATGACGCTGCAACAACGCCCGGCAAACGTTTGGATTCGAGGTCTTCGTCGTACGAGCACACGAAGCATTGCTTGGATATGCTGGTGGAGCAGGCGAGCATTGGTGCGGGAGAGAAGCTCTCACAGGTTATTGTGAACGGACGTTCGTTGGACATCGGATGGACTGCGTGCTAGACCACCGACTGCACAGTTCTTGTGCCATGTAGCAGAATGCAGAACGTGTGGCTTCGCAACAGTGATTCACATTACAATTCCACAGTTTCTACTCACGGTCGGTTCCCCGTACTACTGTCATGCGTCAGGTGTTTCAAGAGGCGTGAGAGTGTCTCAACGAGGGAATCGATCGCTTCAGGACTATTGCTGCGATCCTCGCATCAGATGATGGCATGATTGAGGGGAATCGGGGATGCAGGGATCGTGACATTGCGGCATAGTGGTATTGCACCATTCCGGTATTTCAGGAGTGTTACCCTATTGCAGCGTGGTAGGGTCGGAGAGTTCTAGGAGTGCCCTATTGCAGCATAGTGGGGTTGGGGCACTGCAGGATTGCGGGGCCGCAGCCTTGCCACCCGTTGCCAAATGTCCGCAGATCAGAAGCAGGGTTACTAGCGTCTGAGTGCTGCCACCCGCAGATGTGACGTGCTTGATCGTCGGAGGCTTGATCGTCGGAGGCTTAATTATCGGCGCTTGATTATCGCCGCTTGATCGTCGGAGGCTTGATCGTCGGAGACTCGGCGCTTGATCATCGAAAGCCTGCTCTTGCCGCCTGCCGTCCTGCTCTCGCAACCATGCGAGCCGAGGAGAACCCGAACACGTTAGGTCTTCTTACAAGCATGGTGGGGCGAGTTGGGATCAACCAATCAACGTGGGCCGGGACAGCGCTGCTTGCCTTCCACAGACTCTCCCACCCCCCTCATTCTATGTTTCCTTTCGAACTCCTCCCTCACTGCACTTGAGCACTGTGAAGCCTGCACGATTTTAAGATGAAGTACGACGTCCTTCCTCAAAAAGAGGCCCAGTCTCCTGCCTCCGAGGATTTCGAGCACGACCAGCATCACCCACCTCAGAGACGCGTCTCGGGTCCTATCGTCACGCAAATTGCCCTGAGTGTGGCAACACTGGTCTGTGTTCTCCTCTTCTTTTCAGTGTTCATGTTGCAGGGAAGGCCTCAATGTGCAGCACAAGACAACGGTTGGAATGTAACGAGGCCCTACGGGAGGGAGAATACCAGCCGAATGAGCCTGGATCATGAGCACGACGACTTGTGGAGTGCTTTCGAGCTGATGCCGGCGTTTGGAGCCATGTCCAAGGATAATCCAGACACGTCAGGCATGATCAGCATGTACGTTTTCGGAAGATGGCCGGGACATGCGGACGGATGCTGATGGTACTCTCAGGTTTCACCAGATACAATGCCTCGCTTCCTTGCGATCAGCTCTACAATCGGCGCAAGACGGCAAAGATATAGGAAACAGCGAGAAGGAGGGTCGACATTGGTCACACTGTTTTGACTATCTCTACCAGGTATTGCGGCCCTCTTGCAACTTTGGGGCCACTGTTCGAGAAGCTGACGAGATACCAATCGTACAGACAGTGCGCTGCTACGGAGACGACACGGATGAATGGGAGATCTTCACCCGGCCGCGGTCGAAGCAGAGCTCAGGCATGGACACCATGAGAACATGTCGGGATACTTCGCAGCTTGTCAAGCGGGCCTGTGACGCTCGGAAGTTCTATATTGACGTGGGTTGGATAGATGGGTCTCTACCAAGCATGTGTGAGACGGGAGAGATGCCGTGGTGATGTCTCGACTTTAGATACCGTATGAGAGATTCGTTGCCAGTGTCACGGGAGTGGAACAGCAGACGTTCTCGAGAAGTGGAATAAGAACAGTCAGTGCGCTCTGCACCCCGTCAGCATATGCAATCCACTGGAACTACACAGGGACTGTTAGCTTTTGATCCTCATAGCGGATGGCGAGCTGCCGCCGCCCATACAAAGTGGTGGGACCGAATGAATTTCCACGGGTCAGCCGCGCCCCGGGCCGCAGCCTTGCGCGTAATCAAGGTCCGGGCAGAGCCGCGGCCCGTGGAATTGGCGTGCCATTGCCCCGGGTTTACGTACATCTGGCGGACGTGGAAGCGGGAGCGCTGGCGGGGTTACGGAGTGACGTGGGAGCCAGAGCGCCGGTTCGACGACATGCAAGAGAACACCGCCGCGGTCGTCGGGGCGGGCGGAGGGTGATGAATTGCATGGTGGCGGGCCGAGTTTTGCTGTCCAAAGATTCATTCAATTGGTCTGGGAAGAGGACAGAGCTTCATACTCGTGCTGCATACTTGGGCATGATCAATAAGGCTACGATGCCACCCACCCTTCGATGCAACGGCCCAAACGTTGATAATATCGATGAGTTGAAGACTTGATTTTGAATCAGGTAGCATGCTGCTCCCTGGATAAGCTCTAGATGTGGTGCCTGAGGCCGACATTTCCATATCGGGCTGGAGCCGTCTGATTGGTCAAATGCGTTATCAGCTCGTTTCCGATCAGACTTCATCTTGCGTTCGTTCCCTGGCAAAGGACCGGGTATCAGCCCGCATCATGTGCTCCGCGTCCGATTGGGCTTGAATTCATCGGGCGTGTCGGGAAGATGCCTCCAATCTCGTTCACATGGCCTCTTGCCATTGCGAGCAATTGCAAATACGCATTCCGCCTTCTGTCGACTCCACCCATGCGCACCGCAATCCCGGATGGCAACAGATGTCATCCGGACAGAAAGATGCGCATCAAAGGCTAATAACATGTCGTAGGCAAAGCACAGCCACGGCTTCTCGAAGGTGTGATCGACAATGCCTCTCCGGCACGTGCTTACCGTGATAAACGCAAGGCTTCCTATTGGGGTTTGCTGCTATCTATACTCAGAGATAAGCCAGGCTGCCAGCCTCTCATCGGCAGTTTCCCACGCGCCACGAACGTCAAGCATACTCCTGCATCACTTCTGGAGATTCCCAGCCCGAGTAGGCTGTGTTGAGATTGTCCATGCTCTGGTTTGATTGGACGACATCTGGCATGTCGTGGCGGTGTTTCTTTTCTCCCTTCACGCCCCTATCAGCGCACCCGAGGATGAAAACGATTGTGCTCCTCGTGCTGGCCACTCCACGTCCAAGCGTACACGAGGACATGGCTTTGTCTCCGCAGATTCTCCTGCACATTCGACATCTCCGCGGGTTTCCCCCATGAAGCCCTTTCTGTCGCCTGTTATCTCCGCACACGTCAGCCTATCTCTCAGCCTTTCTTGGGTTCTTGTGCGTTTTCATACTACATCATTGAGATTTTTCCATCGTGAGAGTCTTCCCTTCATCCAACACAAGGTCTCACACCGCTCAAGCCCATTATGTCGGGTATCAGTCTTCTTTGGACGGCGCCAGAGGTGAATCCAATCAACAAGAAGGCACGGTCAATACCGCTCCTCAACCCGATCGGCGTATACGGCCGCGTCTTTTTCTTTTCGTGGTTTGGCTTCTTTGTGGCATTCTGGTCATGGTATGTGATTTGGCCGGCTGGATGACTTCCGTTCTTACACCAGCATCAGGTACGCGTTCCCGCCTCTGCTTCACGATGTGATTGCCAAGGACCTGCACATCTCCACGCATCAGATTTCCATCTCCAACATCATCGCACTGGTTGCGACTCTGTTGGTACGACTAGTTGCCGGGACTGCTTGTGACTACTTTGGACCCAGGTAGGTTGTGTATCCGAAGCCAGCCCACTCGCATCCACTAACATATGCCGGGCAGATGGACCTTTGCTGGATGCCTGCTCCTCGGCGCCATCCCGACTTTCCTCGCTGGAACAGCATACACGGTTCATGAGCTGTATGCTCTGCGCTTCTTCATTGGGATCCTCGGAGGGAGCTTCGTCCCGTGCCAAGTCTGGACGACCGCCTTTTTCGACAAGAACGTCGTCGGTCGAGCAAACTCGCTCACCGCCGGTTTCGGTAACGCTGGTGGAGGCGTGACATACTTTGTCATGCCCGCCGTCTACAAGGCTCTCGTCAATGACGATCTGACTCCGGATGTTGCGTGGAGGGTGGCCTTTGTCGTGCCCGGCATCATCATCATCGCCGTTGCTGCAGGTCTCGTGCTTCTGTGTCCCGATACTCCGACGGGGAAGTGGTCGGAGCGGATCCAAGCAGCTGATTCCAATCTCCGTCAGCACAACGTGCAAGCATCCATCGTGGACGTTCCCGGAAGCGTCACAGCAGAGCGCAAAGCCTCGGAGAGCGAGGAGGGGGAAAAGTCCAAGAGCGAGAGTCTCGCCGACGAAGAGAAGAAGCTCGACAACACCCGCGGCACCTTTGAGGACAACGAGGCGCAAATCGGCGAGCAGGAAATGCTCGACACTGCCCGAGGGGAAATCATCGTCAAGCCGTCGTTCAAAACCACGCTCAAAGTCATGTGTTCGCCGCAATCGGTCGTCCTCGCCCTCTGCTACTTCTGCACCTTTGGCACCGAGCTCAGCGTCAACAGCATACTTGGGACCTACTTTGGCGCCCGATTCCCGTATCTTGGCTTGCAGGGCTCAGGCAACTGGGCGGCGATGTTTGGGCTGCTGAATGCCGTCTTTCGCCCCTTGGGTGGCGTCCTGTCGGACTATGCCTACAAATACACGCAATCGCTGTGGGCGAAGAAGCTCCTCATCCACGGGTACAGCATTCTCGCCGGCGCCTTCCTGGTTGCGCAGGGCGTGACGGACTCGCCCTCGCTCGGGCAGATGATTGGTCTGATTAACGTCGGGCTGGCCTTCTTCATGGAGGGCGCCAATGGGATGAACTACGCCCTTGTGCCGCACGTTCACCCTTATGCGAACGGGGTGGTGTCGGGCTTTGTGGGCGCGAGTGGCAATCTCGGCGGGATTGTGTTTGCGTGCATCTTTTTGAAGGAGGGCAAGGACTACGGGCGGGCGATTTGGATCATTGGCACGATTGTCATGTGTGTGAATTTGGCGGTTTGCTGGATTCGACCGGTGCCGAGGGGTCAAATTGGAGGGAGATGAGGTGTGTTCGAGATGCTAGATGGATGAGTGGCAGGATAGACAAGATGAATAGACGTGATCGCCGGGCAAAAATGTCGTTGTGCAGTGAACAAAGTAGAGGTACTTTTGCATTGTCTTGCTACAAAACTCGACCTCGTCTATGCAGCAATGGTCACCTCAACCTCCACACCAGCCTCAATGTTGATGATGATCTGCTTGACCACCTCCGTCGGCGCATTCAAATCGATCAGGCGCTTGTGAATGCTGCAACAAAATCAGTCTCATACTCTTGCCTCGCCGCCAACAAGACGTCGTAACTCACCTCATCTCAAACGTATCCCAGGTCTTGCTGCCCTCACCACAAGGCGTCTTGCGCGTGGAGATTTTGAGGTTTTTGGTGGGCAGGCGCACGGGGCCCTTGACGCGGAGGTCCTTGGTTTTGGCGCGCTCGATCAGCTCGGCGCACACCTTTTCCAGCGCGGAGACTTTGCGCGAGGTGAGGGTGATGCGGATCTTGTGGATCTTGGGCGCGTCGAGCTGCGACGGCTTCTTTGCGTCTTGGAAGGACATGTTGGTGGTGGTTGAGGGGGGGTTGTGAGGAGTGGTTTTTGAGGGGAGGTAAGGCCAATCACGACTGGAATGGGGGGTCAGTGGTCTGGTGCGAAGATGGCGTGCACGCACGATACATACCTCGGTCAGTTCGACACGGCAAAGTGATGATCGGTGGGGAGCAAAAGGTCGTGATGGAAGCGTCGGCGTTGAATTTTGAGATGGACGTGGTGGGCAAAATCTTGGCAGTTGTCGTGCTGAAAGCTGCGCAGGGATCACGCTTACGCGTGACTGCCATGACTTCACCTCTGAGTGTTTGTGAGTGCAGATGAATCATCACCAAACACGAGGAAGTACTTAACCACGCACGCTTCCCCAACGACAGGAAACATGATACACAGCGAATGAATCAGATACGACTCCCCCGGCAAAACCATGGCCCTTCCCGCCCTTGCTCCAATCCCGCCTGCCAGCATCAGAATCACCATCGCTCCCGAAGAATGGGAGGCGTGTCTGGACAGTTGGCTCACCGCCGTCGATCTATACATTCGACTGCCACTGCCGAAATTAAGCGCAGCAATCACTCATCACAAAGCTGCTTCTCTCGGGTTTCTCCGTTCTTTCTATGGTGAATATGCTCGCACGGAAGAGCAGATTCCGCACAAGCTCAGACATGCGTGCTTCGCCTTCACGCGCCGAATCTGTTTCGAGACTGATATAGCCACTCCTCTAATTGATGCCGACTTCCTTGCCGGTTTCTGCCATGTCCATGCTCGATCCACCGCGTTATCGAGTTTCATGGCCGAATTGTGGAAACAACACGGGAAAGTCGTGGCCGACTCGATGCAAATCAAGAAGGCCGCATTAACAACCGCTCTTGACTCTGGAGCCGCTCAATCCGTGCAGGAAGATCTCGAGCATCTCTCACGCATCATATTGGCATCGCCGGACATTGCCACTCTATTTGTCACTGGCTCCGACTTCCTCGACGCTCTCACATCAGCATACGCCCCCACAACTTCTACAGAAACACGGAAGAGTCTGACCGCAACGGCGTACCTCAGCCTGCAATCGCTTCTGAAGATTGAGCATCCCAACTTGTCCTTACTTACCGATCACCTGTACAGTCTGAAGACGCAGGCGGACTCCCAACCCACCTCTCCATCTCTCCTGGCCGACCTGGTTACGAACACGCCTCTGGTTCCGAAGCTCCGCCGTAGCGCCAATGTATCCGGGGGCGAAAGACTGGTGAAGTTACTCGACACGCTGTCAACTTATCGTCTGGCCAGCATTGCTCGTCCACGGCGCCGAGCTCCAAAGAAGTCACGCATGACTCTGGGTGGAGGCACAATCCCCGGCGATGAAATGCACGTGCACCGCATCAGCCTCATCACCCAAGTCCAGGATCTCTTCCCCGACCTCGGCTCCGGCTTCATCCTCAAACTGCTAGACGAGTACGACGACAGCGTGGAGCAAGCTACCGCCCATCTGCTAGACGATTCCCTCCCCCCACATCTCCAATCCCTCGACCGCTCCGAGCAAGTGCCCGTCTTCGACACAACATCTCAAGCCCAAATCAACCATCTCTCCCCCAACTCCACCCCTCCCCTTCAACCCACAGCACAACCCTACATCCCCGCAAGACGCAACGTCTTCGACAACGACGACTTCGACCGCCTACAAATCTCCGCCACCCGTCTACACAGAGGCAAAAAGCCGGAAGAAGCGGACACTCACCCCCCAACCAACAAAGCCGCCATCCTCGCCGCGCTTGCGGCCTTCGACTCCGACGACGACGAGCGAGACGACACCTACGACGTCGAGGACGTAGGCGGCACAGTCGACAACGCCAACCCCGCTGACGGGGAACCTGCTCCACCCCAGCGCACCGCACAGCAACAGCACGCAATGGACGCCCTGCTCTTCCAAGCGTACAAATCTTCCCCCGAAATCTTCGCGCGCGGCACGGACGTGCGCCGCACACAGCCGAGACAGAGTCTCAAGATGGAAACGGGCATGACGGACGAGGCGATCGAGGGGTGGGCCGTGATGTTGCAGCGGGATGGCAAGCGGCTGCGGAAGCTGGAGATGGAGTTTAGCGGGGGTGGGGACTTTGATGGGCGGCAGAATGAGATTGCCGCGACTGCGTATAGGGATGGGGGGACGGAGACGGAGGATTCGGATGCGGGGCCTGCGGGTGGGAGGGGTAGAGGTGGAGGCAGAGGGGGAGCGAGAGGAGGTCGAGGGCGCGGGAATGTGGCGGGGCCGTCTGGCGATGCGAACACGCTTGCTGCGCAGAGGAGGAAGGAGGCGAATAAGGGGAGCAGAGCGAATCACAATCGAAGGGATCAGAGGGCGCGAAAGATGGCGAGAGGGGGGTTTGCTGGGTAGATGAGAGCGGTCTTGGTTCGATTAGTAGTACCGCCTGACCAGCGCTATGCTGCAAAACACGTAGTGTACAATGCCGTCCTGTCTACTTGTAAAAGTCGAACTTGTCCGACTCTCCTCCGCCCTTGACCTGACTGGTATACGCATCCTCCAAATCTTGCTGAATGATGTTGTACCGATTCTTCCTCACCGCCCGAAGACCCGCCTCTTGCATCACAGCCGCGATAACCGCACCGGAAAGCGGGTCGTTGCGCACAATCAGAGAGTCCAAATCGACTTCAGGGCTCAGGCTCATTTTGGACGCGATGGTGGAGAAGATGAGTCGACGCTCGCGGCGATCGCGAAGGGAGGGGAATTCAATCTTCCGATCGAGACGACCGGGGCGGAGGAGAGCGGGGTCGAGGGTGTCGGCGCGATTGGTGGCCATGATGACTTTGACGTTGGACGTTTGGTCGAAGCCGTCCATTTGGTTGAGGAGTTCGAGCAGGATGCGCTGCACTTCTCTGTCTGCGCCGGTTTGCGCGTCGAAGCGTTTGGTCGCGATGGCGTCGATTTCGTCGATGAAGATGATGGCCGGGCTGTTTTCGCGCGCCATGCGGAAGACGTCGCGTACCATGCGCGGCCCTTCGCCGAGATACTTTTGCACGAATTCGGAGCCTACGACGCGGATGAAGGAGGCGGTGGTGTTGTTCGCCACGGCTTTGACGAGCATGGTCTTGCCGGTGCCAGGCGGGCCGTAGAGGAGGACGCCACGGGGCGGATCGATACCGATTTGTTTGTAAAGGTCGAATTGCGAAAGGGGCAGCTCGACGGCCTCGCGAATCTCCTGCTTCTGCATGTCAAGTCCGCCCACGTCGGCGTAGGTCACGTCCGGCTTCTCATCTGCACCGAGCATGGCGATGCTGCTGTCGGCTTCTGGGGGCAGGATGTCGACGAGACTGTTGGAGTGGCGGTGGAGGGCGACGGAGGAGGAGGGCTTGAGGAGTTCGCGGTCGAGGGTGCTGAGGATGCGGACGACGTAGTTGCTGCCGGTGCTGCTTTGGACAATGCCGGTGTTTTGGTCTATCGCCTCCATGAACTGCCCGATGACGAGCGGCACGCTTTGGATGCGCTTGATCTCCTCCTGTGCCCGCACCAGCTCGCGTTTGAGACTCCGCTGCTCATCTTTAATGTACTCTTCTTGCAGTTTGATGTACTCCAGTTGGCGCTGCAGCTTCTTGTACGTCGCGTATTGGTCGTCGGAGTCTGCGAGGCCTTCGATGGTGTCGATGTTGGCGATGGCGGAGGAGGGGACTTGTCGTCTGTGAGGTGCTTCTGTGGTGGTGGGAGAGAGGACGTCGGCGGCGGCCATGATGGCGGGTGCCAATGGTGAGAGGACGAGGGACTGGGTGTGTGAGGGTTTGAACAGCGGCAAAGAGCGGATGGATGGGGTTGATGTTGATGAGAGGGTGAAGTTGATTGAAGTGTTGGCGTGGAGGCAAGCAACGTTACGAAAGCGCGGCGTCTTGATGCCTGAGGCAGCAACTCTTACACAGCACTTCATCGATTAACAGTCACGTCTATCTAGCAATACTCTGCAGACGAAAAGCAAACTCCACCTCCTCGCACTTGACTTGCACATCCTCTCCAATCCCCGGCCCACAAGCTCCCGTTCCTACGCCTGAAGTAGCAACATCCAATCTAGCCAAACACACTTGCTCCTCCACCAAATCACACGGGTGCCGCGCCTGGTCCAACACGGCAGGCGAGTAGTAGCCCGCGGCCCAGGAGAACTCGTGCACATCGTCTAGTCTGGTGGCTCGCACACCAAAGCCGGATTCGTTCACCAGCTGAACCCATCTCGTGTCCATCCGGTTGCCTGATTCTTGCGGGACTTCGTAATTGGTGAACAAATCTTTGACCGGCGAGGTGTAGATTCCCATCTTCTGCGAAGCTTTCTTATCAGGGTAAGATTCACCGGGTCCGGGGCCAAAGTACTTCGCTTCGGCAAGCTTCTTGTTGAGCTTGAGATCCAGACCGATGCGCGGCAAGGTCGCTGGATTGGAGCCATGGGGCTTGAGCTTTGCCTTGATATCGATGGCGCCATCTGCCGTTATGTTGTACTGCATGATTGCATCAAAGCCAGAGTACAGGATTGGCGGGCTAAGGTACAATGTGCTGGTGACTTGCACCTCGTCTGGGGAGAGGCGCTTCACTTCCATCGACCGGAGTTGGGAGGTCATCGAGTCGAGACCGAAGCGCTTCCAGTATGGGTCGGTCGTAGGCCGATCATTGTCGGTCGGTGCTCTCCAGAAGCTGGGGATGAGGGCGGGCAGGCCTGGCGAGTCGGACACGAGAACGTCCTTGCCGTCTACCGTCCATGATTGTATGTGGCCCCTGGCTGCGTCGAAAGTGACCCGGAAGCCGTCGTTGCCAATGACGCAAACGGTCTGAGACTGGTGGATATTGAGACGGTGTGGCCAAGCCCTGACAAGCGAGACGTCCTTTATCGCTGGATCGTGAGAAAGCGCATGTTGATGCCATGCAATCTCGTGACCGGCATCGGCCCAGGCTGTTGCATTTGTTTGACGAAGACTGACTGTCAGCCAGACTTCTCCATCCACCAATGTTCCTGCTACGTTCGTGGGCAGAGAGATGGAGCCGCATTCGCCAGGTCGGATTTCTGGTAGCTCCAAGACTCCGGAGGAGATCAGGGTGGCACTGCTTCGTAATTAGCTCGGTCCAGCTGTCTTCTTGATAGATAGCACTCACTCATCTGCAAACTTCTCGACCTTGTAGATCGCGGTGAGATGATCCAGTCCGATGAAGTCGTAGCAGTTTTGCAGATGAAGCTTTTTTCCGATGACTTCTATCCTCACAGGCTCAATGACCTTCTTGAGCTCCACCAACCCCGGCGTGGGCGTGTGGTCGCTGAAGCAAAGACCGTCCATCACGAAAGTGTCGTCGTTGGGCACATCACCGAAATCTCCGCCGTAACCGTAGAATTTCTTCCCGTCCTTGCCCTCGGTCAATAGCCCGTGATTCGCCCACTCCCAGATGAAGCCGCCTTGCAGTCGAGGATGCTCACGGAAGGCCTTTTGATAGCCCTCGAGATTGCCTGGACCGTTGCCCATGGCGTGAGCGTACTCGCAAAGCACAACGGGTTTGTCGTACTTGCCATCCACCACCCCTTCTTCCTTACACAACTTGATCAACGTCTCGACGGAGGGATACATGTAGCTGAACACATCTGCGGACAACGCCTTCGCATCGCCTTCATAATGCACCGGCCGGGAGGGATCGACAGACTTGACATAGTCGTACATGGCCTTGTGGTTCCGCCCGTAGAATGATTCATTCCCCAGCGACCACATGATGACCGAGGCGTGGTTCTTGTCGCGCTGGACAAGGCACTTCATGCGGTCGAGGTACGCCGCCTCCCAGGCCGGATTGTCAGAGGTGAAACTCGCAGCCTTGGGAAAGGTAAGCTTCTTCCTCTCTCCGTAGTCCATGCCTTCTGGGATGTCGAGTGGGCGAGCAACGGCGTCGTAGAAACCATGGCATTCGAGATCGGCTTCGTCCATGACCCATAGTCCCAGCTCGTCGCAGAGGTCCAGCATCCGTGGATCTGGGGGGTAATGTGAGGTTCGAAGGGCATTGATGTTGTGACGCTTCATTTGGAGAAGATCCTGACGGATGAAAGAGAGTGGGACAGCGCGGCCAAAGTGTGGGTGGTGGTCGTGGCGATTCACGCCCTGAAGGAGAATGGCTTTTCCATTCACCCGCAGCAGGCCGTTCTTGATCTCGACTTGACGGAACCCGACTCGCTGGTGGAGCTGTTGGATCTGCTTTCGATCAGAGCGGGATGTGAGGGTGATTTCCAAGTCGTAGAGGTGTGGGGTTTCGGCAGTCCATTTCTTTGGATTGGAGACATGAATGCTGTGCGACACCTGGCCAAGCTTGGTGGATGAGGAGAATGCGGTGTGCTGCACAATCTGTGAGTTCTTCGATGGGTCTCGTAGCGAGAGGGCGATGTCGGCTTCGTGTTGTAAGTTGACCTCCAGGACGACTTCAAGCGTGGCATCCCGGTATTCCGCGTCCAGATGGGTCTTTACAAAGTGGTCTTCAATTCTCGAGGATGGCAGCGCTAGCAAGTACACATCTCTGAAGATGCCGGAGAGCCACCATTGGTCTTGGTCTTCGATGTACGATCCATCGCTCCACTGATAGACTTTCACGAACACTTCATTGGCGACATCTCCTTGCACAAGATCAGTGATATCGAATTCGCTCGAATTTCGTGAGCCCTGGTGGTAGCCGACAGCCTGGCCATTTAGCCATAGATGGAAGGCGGAATCCACGCCCTCGAATCGCAGGAGGATTGTGGAGGACGGGTCCCAAGTGTGGGGCACGGTAAATCGCCGCCTATAAGATCCGGTGGGGTTCTCGGTCGGCACATGTGGCGGACATACTGGGAAGGGATAGACGACGTTAGTATACTGTGGACGTTCGTAGCCTTGAAGTTGCCAGTGACCGGGTACATCGATGGAACGCCACTCAGCCGGAGCGTCGGGAGTCAGATCAATGCCCTCGAGGTCGGAAGAAGAACTTTCCGGCGTGAAGCTTGCCCGCGATGTTGTGACAGGATCTGGGGCGTGCAGAGGAGTGGAGGCGTAATGAAAATCCCACGTGCCCGTCAGCAGGACCCTGTCCGGCGGGAGGTGATACGCTCGAGGAGGCAGGCGGTTCCTCTGAAAGACTTGTTCATTCTGGTAATCTGGGGGCGGCATGGCGCCGGCGTGTGAGCAGACGGGCAAGGACACCGATGCTGACGCGGTGTGCATACAAGGGCAGAGGCGGTGATCTGCTTATGCAAGGGGCCCAGGGGAATTGTGCTTGCCACGTGGACCGTCTGATTCCGTCCGACTCAAAACAGCCGGATGGAGTCCTCAGCCTTGAACTATTAACTGCCGTGATGATGGGACCGCATCCGGAAAGAATCGAGCGTGCGTGAGAGGGTCTGTTGAGGGTGTGGAGTCACTGGCGGAGTCGTGGGCCGTGGTACTGCGCCTCGGTATTTGTTGCTGGGTATTAAGCGGTCTCGTTCCAAGGCTCGACCAATTGTGTCAATGATGAAATGGAGTGTGGCACGGTGTTGCTCAAGTCCTTTCCGAATGCGGTAGTCCTCGGGTCGGCTGACACCGCGCAGATCATTCCCGATTAGGAAGTCTTCATATATTTCTCAACCTCAGCCCTAAACGACGCACCACTTCACTCTATCACACGAGGCTAGCAGCTGAATAATTATGAGGCCCACGGTCGTGAGATCATAGGCAGCCATGGGGAGACATAAATGGCCGTCGTAGCCCGCCATTTGTCTCCTTTCGATCCTTCAACGCGCTTTCCCATAATCCATCATGCTGTTCTCAAAGTCTTTGCTCCCCGTAGGGGCTTCGATGCTTATGGTACGCAATGTCGGCCACACAAGTCATTCCACCTACTAACAAGTCTCCTCCCCAGCTCTTCAGCCAAGCATATACCAAACAAGTCGAGTCCGAGACGTACGATCCAACCGACTATCCCATCTTCCAGCTGTCGGCCGACTCAGATCAAGCCTTCTTCCTCGAAATCCCCCTCTCTCTCGCCGAAGCAGAGGGCTCCAACACCGGCGAGCTCCTGCGCATCGCCACGCAGATTGTGCCAGGCAGCGAGGAGAGTGTATACCCCGCCTTCTACCCGTTTGCCGAAAAGATCAACGCTCTGGCCGAGAGCATCAATGCGACTGTTGACCCTGTTGGGGCTCGCGAGAACTACTTTCATGCCTCGACGTACTATCGCTCGTCGGTCTATTATCTCGTCGCCAACCAGAGCGATCCGCGACTCGTCTCTGTCTGGCAGCAGGCGATTACCGCCTTCAACAAAGCCATCGCGTTGCTGCACCCGGCGCCTGGAGAGTCTTTCACTGCACACCAAACGAACAGCTCCATTGGAGCGTACGATATTCCTGGCTATTTCTACAAGGGCTCGGCAAGCAACACCACCCAGCTGCCCACCTTGATCGTCATGACGGGATATGATGGCTCCCAGCAGGACGAATTCCACCTTGCTTGTGCGGAGGTGTTGCGTCGCGGCATCAACTGCGTTACACTGGAGGGGCCCGGTCAGCCGACTCCGATTCGCTTTCAAAAGATCGGCTTCATCCCCGACTACTGGACGGCGCTGACTCCGGTCGTGGACCTAATTACCAACCGCACCGACGTCGATACGTCCAAAATTGTCCTGCTAGGCGACTCATTCGGCGGCACGCTCGCGCCCATTGCCGCTTCTCGCGAGCCCCGCTTGTCGGGCGTGATTATGCTCGACGGCCTGGTGAACTTGCAACAGCAAATCGGCCTATCCCTTGGCAAGCTAGAGGATCTCTTCAAATCGGGCAATGCGAAAGAGTTCAACGCGGAAATGGAGGACGTGCTGATCAACAACCAATCGCAACCCATCGGCGACCGCTACATTTTTCAACAGGGGCTGTACACGTTCAATACCACGTCACCCTTTGAGTGGTTCACGCAGCTGGGTGACATCAAGGTGACCCCGGAGGTTGTGGAGGGCGTGGGAGACAGGCCCGTCTTTATTGCTCGAGGCCAGGTGAGTGCTGTGCGGGCTTTACAATGTGACACGAAGTGCTGACAAGTCGTGTGCTCCCAGGACGACAATCTCACCGGCGTGCAAGCCGTCTACGCCCGCGACATGTTCATCAACAACCGCACCAACGGCGTCAATCTCACGACCTACCAGGAGTTCTTGACCGATTTGGGCGCCGGCGAGCATACGTCGATTGGTGCCGAGACGCAGATTTTCACCGCTTTTTCGGCGTGGCTGAGCAAGATCTGGGGTGATTATTTGTTCACCGACGAGCAATCGTACTGATCGGGACGGACACGAGGCTGGAAACAACGATTGTACACATTCCACGCCCGACTAGACTTTGCGCAGATTGTACGAATACTCCGTCAAGATAGATGTGCTCG
The DNA here is from genome assembly GCF_010093505.1 of Neohortaea acidophila. NCBI lineage: Eukaryota > Fungi > Ascomycota > Dothideomycetes > Mycosphaerellales > Teratosphaeriaceae > Neohortaea > Neohortaea acidophila. The sequence continues at coordinate 1,211,916 of NW_022985517.1, forward strand.
TTCAACAGGAATTATATAATCATCAACGTGTACTCATGAAATGTTCGTAATCACGACCTTTTGCGCGCTCACGCCCTTTTTCTGCGCGTCCAGTCCGGCTTGGACTGATCGGAGTTCCTCGCCCACAATCAACGCGCTTGGCTCCGGGACGAGCATGCCGCTTTCGAGGGCTTTGGGCAGGAACTTCCGCCAGATGTATGGGCCGATTTCGTTGGTGAAGATATTGGCCGCCGCGACTGTGGGGTTGTTAGGCAGACTGGTAGCCGCGGGGTTTGGACGGCACGACTTACTTTGCTTCACACGGACGGAGTCGGGCACGCCCTTCTCAGGGGCGCCTCTGACGGTCACAACGATGGCTTTGCCCTTTGTCCGGTCCACGATGCGCGCGCAAGACTCCACTGCACCGTCAGCCCCAACGGCGTGGTATGCACCCGCGACTGTTCTCCCATTTAAAGCTTCGACAATTTGATCCTCGACGTCCTGGCAAGCATTAGCGAAGGCCGGGTTGTCTGGAGGGAGTGTATGCTTACATCATCGTGATAATCAAAGCATTGCTTCGCCCCGAGTCGTTTGACATAGCCAAAGTTCTTTGCGCTCGCCGTCGTGATGACTTCCGCGCCAGCGGCCACAGCGAGTTGAATCGCGCAGGATCCCACACTACTCGAGCCACCCCAAACAATTACTACACGACCCAGATCCTCAAAGTCTTCTTTGGGGAATGGTAGAGCGAGGAAGTCCTTTTGAAAGAGACCTGCGGAAGCGGTGGAGATTCCAAGGGGAAGGACGACGCCTTTGGATGTCGGGATGGAGTAGGGGAGTTCGGCGACGGCGTTTTTGTGTACGAGGGCGTATTTTTGGAAGCCGCCGTAGAGAGCACCACCGCTGCCGGTGTTTCTACAATCATTTCATTAGCAATTACCAGTACTTCCGAAGACATTCAGCATACGCAATGACTCTCTGTCCAACGCGGAAGTCCTTCACATCATCCCCCACCTCCAGAATCTCACCCGCAGCATCGCGGCCAAAGATGGCGGGGTAGTCAATATCAAATCCCGGCGGTGGCGAGTCCTGTAGAATCCAGTCGATCGGATTGACGGCGACGTCGATGATTTTGATGGTGACGTGGTCCTTGGGCGGGGAGATGTATGGCGCTTTGCTGACAACGAGCGGGCGCTGGGCCTTTTTGAGTTGCCAGGCCGCGACGTTCTTGGGCTTGAAGATTTCGTTCATGATGGGGAGTGAGAGGGGGAAGATAAGATGGACTTCTTACCTCTGACTAGGCAGAAGGATGGCAGACAGCTCTCGATTGATAATCAGGCGGTGATCAATGAGGTGGTTGGTCCCGTACCTGCAGCCTGAGCCAGCATGTGGAGGCGGGGTGAGATGGATGCCTGAGGCAGTAAAGATGCCCCAGGCTCGTCAAATGCTTGAACGCACGTGGTCGACTTCAATCCGTCAGCAAGCCTTGCTTGGCCGCCGCTACTTCCACGCTATTCCCCTCTCCCTCGACTTCTGCTCGGCCGAGCTTTCTGCATCAAGTAGGAGGGACAGTTTCTCAGCTTCTGCAGGGCCGATCGAATGTGTTTTTTCCCATCCATTGACGCCATTGCCTTTCACTAGGCATCTCCTCCGAGCACGTTGTTCACTCATGGCCTTTGAATGGCCTCAAGAGTCGTCTTTTGACATCCTCAACCTACGCTATGCATCTTGGCATCTTTTAGACACCGCAGACCCTGACTCGTTCACGACGGGCACTCTGCTATATAACATGACCGCCATGGCGCGGACACCGTAGGTTTTCTTGCGTAAGTCTTCTGCTTCGATCTCTTACACAATGGCCGTCTTGTCTACTATCCTCGCTCTCGCCGCTCTCGGCGTCCCCTACCATGCTGCCGCTGCTTGGGGAAGCAATGGAACCTCGAGCAACGGCACCTTCAAACATGTCATGATGATTAGCGTCGACGGCATGCATCCCAGCGACGTTGCCAAGTGGATTGCGCTTCGTCCGCAAAGCAATATCTCTCAGTTGATTGAGCATGCCTACCAGTATACCGATGCGTACACCTCTGCTCCATCCGACTCCTTCCCCGGCACTGTTGCCCAGTACACTGGCGCAACGCCGAGGACGACGGGCATCTGGTACGATGATACCTGGGATTGGACGTTCTGGCCGCCTTCAAGCAATTGCTCAGGACCCCCCGGAGCGAATGGTACGAAGCCTCATGAACCATCAAAGTAGGCTTTGCTAATTCCTGCACAGTGCTTTTCGATGAGACCATCGACTACAACAGCACCGAGCTGTTTTCAGGCGGCATCGATCCGGCCCATCTGCCACAGAGCCTCGTCAACGGCACGTGTCAACCCATCTACCCGCATCAACGACTCCGCGTCAACACCATCTTCGAACTCATCACTGCTGCTGGCTACCAAACCGCCTACACTGACAAGCATCCTGCATATGATGTTGTCAGAGGCCCCAGCGGCACAGGGCTGACCGTTGGCTACTTTCCCGAGATTGCTGCGGTCAATACCACTCTCTCCGAAATCATCCCATACGATCAACTGCACGTCAACGCCTGGCTGGACTGGATCAATGCAACCACCCCCGTCAACACCACTATTTTCAACGGCAACCTGACCGAAGTCCCCACGCTATTCGGCGGCAACTTCCAATCCTTGTCGGTAGCCCAAAAGACCATCGGCTACGACAACGACACCTCCAACTCCCTCAGCGCCGGCCTGATCGAAGCCTTTGAATTCGTCGACAGCTCCATCGGCGCCGTGATCAACGACCTCAAAGCAAAGAACCTCTACGACGACACCGTCATCGTCGTCGCCTCCAAACACGGCCAAGCACCCATCCAGCGCTCCCTCTACCGCGCCATCGACCCCACCGCCGTCAACAACAACACCGGCGTCCCCTACGCCTGGATCACCACTGACGACATCGCCCTCATCTGGCTCAACAGCTCCTCCGACACGGCCAAGTGCAGAGAGAACTTGTTGGCCAACGCCACCGCCGTCGGCATCCTCGATGTCATCTACGGGCACAACCTGACACACTCTGGCTTCGGGAATCCGCAAATCGATCCTGCTGTACCGAATCTCATCGTCCAGCCGGACTTGGGCGTGGTGTACACCACTTCCGTCAAGGATGCGGAGCACGGTGGGTTGAGTTACGATGATCGCGTTGTCGCGTGCTTCCTTAGCAACCCGAGCTTTGAGAAGAAGACTTTCAACCAGACTGTTTATACGACGCAGGTGGCGCCGACGGTGCTGGGGTTGTTGGGAATTGTGCATCCGCTGTTGCAGGGTGCGGCTTCGGAGGGGGTGACGACGCTGCCTGGGTTTACCTCGTTGGCTAGTTAAGGTGTAGTCGACACAGGAAGTATGATTGAGATAGACACTCCTTTGAAAGGATCAAAAGCTAGTGTAATAAAGATGTGGTGCGATAGGGACGAGTATGTACAGACTACACCTCGTATCAGTACAAATGCAGGCTGCCATCACCGCCCCTTCCTCACCCACTCCTCCACCGATTCCCGCGCGCCCTGCACCTTCTCCTCCGCCATGGCCAATCCCATCTGCGAATGCGCCTTGCCCGTCTCAATGAAATGACGCACCCCACCCACAATCCGCAAATGATTATCCCGGACAACGGGCCACCGCTCCTCATACTTCCACACCAAATCCCCCACATTCCGCGTCGTGTGCGGCACCACATAGTACGCCGTCGTGACGCCCGTGACGAGCGGCGTGATGGCGCGCAGCACAATGTTGCGATTGCGCGACAGGATGCTGCCGGCCATTGTGGCGACGAGAACGTAGATCCCACCAGGCAGGAGTTTTTCATTACTCTCTTTCGGCGGCGCGAGGGAGGCGATGGTGGAGGTGAAGTTGTGCTCGGCGTGCATGACGCGGTCCATGCCTGCGTTGACGGCGTCTTCGGTTTTCGCTGCGTAGCCGTGCAGGAAGACGCGGCTTTTTTGGATTTGAGTTGCCAGGCGGTCGGTGGGGGACGGGGATGGGGAGGAGGGGGTCTTTTCTTGCGGGGTGGAGGTTATGCCTGATGCTGGGGGTGGTGTTGTGGCGGAGATTTCGTGGAGGGAGGGCGTTTGGGGTTGAGAGTCGTAGATGGGTTTCCGGCGCTGGGGGTCCGCGTTAGTGGGGTGGATAGAGTGGAACGGTGGACTTTGCTGCGTACTATCACTGCTATCGGATCTGATGAGGGTTCCTCGGCGTAGACGGATCGCCTGGGGTAGAGGGCCAATGCCGTGGTGAGGCCGGCCAAGGGTAGGATGTGCTGGGGTGGGTCAGCTCGATGTCCCTCCGTGTGACGGTTATTGTGAAGAGCACTCACCTGCCGTAGCAGCGGAGCGGCGGCCATGATATGGGTTGACAGGTTGAATGCTCGCAATGAGGGGAGGATGTCGTGCGGGAAAAAGTAGGGACGGAGGAGCTGCAGCTCCGGCGAGCATTGATGAAGAGTCGGCTAACTTGCCGCATGTAGTTGCTGCCAAAACATTCTTGCCTTCGACAGCGATGCTGGACTTCTTCAGACTACAATCACAATGGTCTACAAATCACCTGGAGCACTCGATGGTACAAACGTCGTGAAGCCACTTGCTCTTCATGTTCCTGAAGGCGGAAAGACTGTGACGAACCAGCCAGCTCGACGTCTCGTCCCGGATCGCATGGCCTTGCATCCCGGCAGTGAAACTACATGGTTGCGGATCATTGAATCGCCCTCATAAGAAGAATATCGGCAGGAGCCATTCGCTGTATCTTTGCAAGTCCGTCGGAGCCACTGCGTTGGTTAGAGACATCGGCAGTCACCTCGCGCGCCCTCGACACTGCCTCGGACGTTAGAAAAAGCCGAGCTGAGCGTTCGGAAGCTTGAACTTTCCGCCCACCCAATCTTTGCCCTTCAGCGCGACTCGTGTGTCCAACTAACCTCCGAAGAGCCAGGATATAAATATGTAACCGTTCCCCAGATCAAGGTAGGTCTCCATATACCCTCCTTCATCATTCTCATCCAACCTTGTCGAGAAGAATGCCAACGGCCACACCCGCAATCGCCATCCTCGGCGCTGGCCCCAGCGGCCTTATGCTAGCAAGACTGTTAGAAGTGAAGCAAATCGACTACGTGGTCTTCGAACGCGACGACTCCGCCACAGCCGTCGGACAAGGAGGCACTCTCGACATCCACACCGGCAGTGGCCAGACTGCCCTCCAGAAAGCCGGGCTCTTCGACAAATTCAAAGCTTCGGCGAGATATGACGGCCAGGCCTTCAAGGTGGTGGACAAGGATGGGAACGAGGTGTTGAACATGACGCCTGACGGACGTGAGGATAGACCGGAGATTGATCGGAAAGAGTTGCGGCAGTTGCTGCTGGACTCGGTGCCTGCGGGGAGGATTCGATGGGGGCATCGGGTGGAGAGTGTTTACCGGGATGAGAGCGGTTCGATGGCCGTTCGTTTCGATGGTGGGCGTGTTGAGGAAGGATTCAGACTTGTTGTTGGAGCAGACGGCGCATGGTCGAAGGCCAGATCGTTGGTTCGTATCATTCTCTTCATTGACTTCATCGCATACTTATTCGACACTTCCAGATCACTCCGGCAAAACCGCAATACTCGGGCATCAGCTACCTCCAAACATCCATCCAAACATGCAACCCCAACTACTTCCGGGTGAGTCGGCAGTGCGGAACGGGGATGTACATGGTGATATCCGACGCGAAATCCATCATCGTGCAGCGCATGGGGAACGGGTCCTACAATGTTTACGTCTCCCTGCATCTGCCGGAGAACTGGGCCAGGCAGGAAGCGCAGCTGTTCAAGTCTCCCGACTTCCGAACGCATGTCATGACGCAGTACTTTGCCGACTGGTCGACACACGTCACAGATCTAGTCAGGCACAGCGACGGCGAATTCCATTCCTGGCCGCTGTGGTCGCTGCCGCCCGATAGCCTGTCGTGGGAACATGTACCTGGCATTACTTTGCTCGGCGATGCGGCACATCTCGCCCTGAGCAATGGAGAGGGAGTGAATTGCGGGATGTACGATAGCCTGCAGCTGGCCGAGGAGATTGAGACGTGCGGGATGGCGAATCTGGACGAGGCAGTGAAGCGGTATGAGGAGAAGATGCTGCCGCGAGGAGTTGAGCATATCGAGGATGGGAATCAGATGCAGGGCATGTTTCATGCGCAGGATTCGGTGGTGCAATTCAAAGTCTGGGCTCAGTCGATGGGTGCTTGAGAAGTGTAGCGATTAGATAGATCATACAGTATAGATGCATTTCCGATGCTCAGCCTTTGGCGTCAAGTCGTCGCCCCACCTCCGATCTTCGGAAAGTTTAGTCAGATCTGCCAGCGCCACCATCGACATTCAACCTCTCATCTACATCCACCTTCCAATGGAGAGAGACACAACAGGAAGATGGTCTTCCTAGTTCGTATGCCCCGGTCATGCTTATGAGGAAGTCTGCCGTCCTGATCAACACTCTTGCAACCATCAACGCCGTCCCCTCCTCGGTGTACGGATCGTCAACGTCATCATCCAGCCGGCAGAGGAAGAGCACACGACCACGACAATGTATCGCAAACGAGCGAAGAGCATACGCGACGATAGCCGGTGACAACGGCAGTCAACGAGAACATGTCGACCACGAACCCCATGCCTGGCCGAAAGCGCCAAAAGGCCAGCCGCATCCCACGCCGTATCAGATCCTCGCGATGAAGTCGACCGCTACCTACTCCAAGACTCGCTACTACGAACTCGTCAAACTCTACCACCCCGATCGAGGCAGTAGTGCGCCATCATCGCCCTCACACGATCTCCCTCCTGCGGTGAAACTCGAGCGCTACCGCCTCATCGTAGCAGCGCACACCATCCTCTCCGACCCCACCAAACGCAGCGCTTACGACCGCTTCGGCGCAGGCTGGAACGGCCGAGCAGAAGTAAAAGGAGCAGGGAGCAGCGGATACACATCCAGCGCAGAGAATCCCGCCGGCCCCTTTAGCAGAAGCTGGAACGACCCAAACGACCCAATCTGGCAGAATGCAACGTGGGAAGATTGGCAGAGATACTGGGAGTGGCGGGCGAGTCGCGAAGCAGGAGGCAGTGCGGCACGTCCTCGCCCCGCGCAGGCTCCCGTGTACTTTCGCAACTCCTACTTTGTCGTGCTCGTTGCTATTCTGGCGATGATTGGGTCGACGGCGAACTCGAAGCGCGCACACGACGCCGGGACGTATTTTATCGAGCAGCGGGATTTGATGCACGATCGGACGGCGAAGGAGTTAAGAAGGGTGAAGCGAGAGGCGGAGGGGAGTAGCTCGCGGCAGGACCGGATTGATTGGTTTTTGAGGAATCGCGATGCCACGCTGGGGTTTGGGAGTGCTGGGGAGGCGGAGGCGTTGCGGGAGGAGAAGGCGGAGAGGCAGTTGGGGGAGCGGGAGGTGTGTAATAGTGAGGAGATTGGGAATGAGGGGGGTTGATGGAGATGGGATTGAAGGTTTACGAACATTGAACGAGTGCCATGGCTGGCTGGGAGCAATCAGGCATTGGCAGGTGACGAGCTACCACGCGTCGATGTCTACAGGAGGCGTGGTGCAAAGATAGACAAGCCTTGCATATACACACAATAGAGTGAATGCAATGATCACGTGCAACGACCGCAAAAGTCGAAGCTGACATCATCACCCCCATATCTCCAGTCCGACTCCAGTTTCCCAATTCCCGGGCGATCGATGGAAATTAGGCCCAGACCAGGCCTTGCTACCCGCCCCTCGGCAACGCGCCAAAAGGAAAACCGAGGCAGCGCGCTTCGTCATTCGCCAGCGCCTCCGATCCACCGCGAGCTCTGGCGTCACCGTCTCCAGACGGAATTTGTCAATGGGCGGGCCTGCGATGGCGACGGGTATACGGGGGGAGGGGCGGGCAAATGAGGTGCCCGCGGAGCAGCACGACATTACGGTTCTGGGCATTGAAGAGGTATATAGTTGGTTGGTCGGGCCCGTCGTCATTTCTTTCCTCTTGCAAACATATCCATCCTATACCTATACCTATACCATATCCATCAACCACATTACACAACATGGCCGACACCGCAACCGTGCTGGGACTGGGCAAGGTCCTGCCCGTCACCGCCTCCTTCGCCATCCCCCTCGTCCTCACGCACTCCCTCCTCTCCCTCAACGTCGTCAAGACGCGCATCGACCTCAACACCTGGCAGGGCGACAAGGTCATCACCAAAGACGGCAAGGCCGCGCAGGGCATCACCCAGCCCGACGGCAACACCTACGACCCCCTGTTGATGGCCACGCGCATCCACTCCAACTTCAACGAGAACGTGCCCATTACGCTCGTCCTCGCTGCGCTGGCGGAGATTAACGGTGCGGATCGGAGCAAGTTGGCGGGTTTGTTGGCTGCGTTTACCCTCATTCGCGCGTCGCATGCGATTGGCTTGGGCAAGGCGACGCAGCTCTTCCGTGCTATTGGTGAGTTGGACTCTTTCCTTTGAGTTGTAGAGGTGAAGTCGATCATTTAGAGTGACTGTCTTGCTGACGCACGATTTGTAAGGGTACTTTGGCACCCAGGGTGTGCAGATTGGTTTGGCCAGCTGGATTGGCCTGTTGGTCAAGGGCTACTGGGGATTCTAGATGGTCAAGAGTGTGACCAGAAAGAGATGCAATTGTAGGATGAACAAATTGTGAAGAAGACTGTACAGAAGCTCGATATCAAGATACACACACCGAATTGCTCTCATCTCCAACAACTCAACTCCAGAACCTTGCGCTACTTGTCAAAACGAGTACACTGCTAATATTGATACAAAGGTAAGCGTACTGCAGACAACATACAATAGACCCGACCTGCGCTGGCACGAATACTCCTCTTTTCCCACCGTGTGCCGATGGCAAGGCGACGAGAACCAGGCTGTGAGGGTCACCAGGGCCAATCACATCTCAATCGGCATCGACACACTGCGCCTCCACATGGGTGACGGTGTTCTTGACGTCTCCAAGAAAGCGGAGTTTGCTCAAGGCCTCGTTGACATCGCCGATGACGCTGCTGCAGGCGAAAGACTCTTCGCCCCCCTCGGAGGTGCCGCTGAAAGTCATCTGCGACGAGAGGCCGATGTTGGAGTCCTGTCAGTTTGACGTTAGCGTGCACATTGGAGCTCTCGGATGTATCCTGCTACTCTTACGTCGGGGCTTCTGTTGTATAGCGTAGCCTGGATAGAGCTGACTACATGGCATTGAGGTCTGATGGACAGTTAGAGACACTCAGGACGTATCGAGCAATGGCTAACGCACATGGGATACCAGAAGAGGTCAGGCGGAGGAGGATCAATCTCTCGCCATCGGATGGGGTCGTGGAAGAATGCCGTCGCCACCTGAGTGCATTGACTCGTCTTCAACAGCGCAGTGTTGACGGCTGTCATGAGAGCTTGCTCCGAGACGCTGTTGCCCAAGGTTCCCGTCATTACAACGGTGCTAGTGGCAACGCTTGATGAGCCTCCAGAATGCGTCCGATTGAACTTGATGTGTTCTTGCGTCGCAGAGTCGCAGACCAAACCGCAGTCCGATTTCATCAGCGGGAGGAAGTTGGTCTGGTCATAATCGCCAATCATGAACTATCAAGCCGTGAGTGGCGTTCTCTCACATTCGCGCTGGTAGTGGCTTACCTTTTGAACCCCCAAGAGGAGCTGCATAACCAACGTCGTTGTCGGCGCCGCTTCTTCTGTACTGATAGGCATGGGCGTGCTCTTCGCCGCGCATTCCCATGTCGTCTTGCCATCGGGTCCGACCGTTCGACTCGCGCCGGCTTGTACGCCCCCGTTGCAAGTGCAGCTGGAGGAGGCGGGATACGTTCTCCCACTGATCGTGAATGCCGGTGCACCCACCAGAGCGCAGCTGGTGACTTGTCTGGCGAAGACGGGACTGGGTGTGATTCGGGTGGACGGTGCTAGCGTTGTCGCTGGTATCGTGGGCCGTATGATTGCTGACACGGCAAAGCCTGTGCTTGCTAAGATGCAAAACCACCTCATGTTACTCAGGGTTGTTGGCTGGAGGCTTCGTAAAGTATTCACGGTGTCAGATCGTACGACTGCCGCTGGACGACACACCGTCTTTTCCGTCGTTGCTGGAATACATATACGATACAGACTGTAGCGCCCAAGGTTATCCGAAACACAGCGGCACGCAATGCACCGCCCTTGAGCATCTTCGAGACTCAGCCTTGTCGTTTAAAGCCACTACACAGCCTTGTGAGATTAAGAATTCTCTGTCCCAGCGCTTAGACGGTGTGTGTGTAAGGCAACAGAGCCGTCTCCCAAGATGACTGTACTGGTTGTCGACCTTGAGCCGGCGTCAAACGAAACGTTGGAAGCCGGGCAGGCCTGTCGCCTTCAAGAGATCGATACAGCGTTGCCGCGCCGGCAAAAGGACAGCAATATAATTAGCACAGGCGTCTAGCGCGCGGTCTCATTGGCGAGAAAGCTTTGGAAGAACGGCTGATGCTAAAGGCATTCTATTTAACGCGGCTCGGAGGGAGTGAAGTCGAATGCGGAAGGTGTGAAGCCCCACTTTGCGCTGCTAGCCGCCCGCAGCCTCACGCTGAAACTCAGAGACACCGGACGATATCTAGATGCGGGCCGGCGCTTGTATGATTAATATAAGGGGAATCTTTGCTCTGGACTCAAAAGGTAGCAGAATGTCAGTCGTGTAACGATGCTCGCTCAAACTGCATACTTGGCGGCGTTTCTGATCGCAGTCGGTGCTCAAACTCCAACGACGAGCAGCAGTCCTTCGCTCTCGGCTCAGACGACGACGACCTTTTTCCTTCCACCAGAGGCCACGGATAATGGATTCGCAGCAACGATAGTCAAAGCCGATGCCTGCGCAACAACAGTGGGCTTGGTGTGCACCTCTGGCAGCGAAGCAGGGGCTTTTGTCCTGTGCGGACCTGATGTCACGGTGCGCAGTTCCGTCATGCTCTACGTACCTCACCGTCCTCTCACTAACAACCCAGCAGGCTTACGCAACATATCTCGGAACGACCAGCTTCACGTTTTTTGCGCAAGCGAGCATGGGCCCCGACATAGGGACGTACATGCAAGGCTGCCAAATCGACGGGACAAAGAGGGCCGTGTGCAGCACTACCACTCGAGTCTCAACGCACGGCAAGACTTTATTGCAGTCTGCGACGACGACGTTGACGGGGCATGAGGTTCACTTCGCGCAGGTTCTTGTTACCGCGGGTGCTGCGAAGCTGCGGGGTTTGTCGACGGCAACATCGTCTTGCGCCGCCGCGTTGACTGCAACATCTGCGGGGGCTGCTGCTACGGGTGTTGCTCGGCAAGCAATCATGGCGCTGGGAGTACCTGGGGCGGCGGCATTGCTGGTGGGTGCAATCGTGTAGCACGGTGAATTCACGGCGAGTCTAGAGGATCAGCGGCAAAGGAGAGTTGAGCCATAGCAGAAAGATGTAGCACCAGTACCGTAGCGTATGACTGATAAACGACAACATAACGCTCAACGCAATCCATCTCCCAACGCCACCCAGTGCTCAACCTCCCTCCCTCACGCACCCTCGGATCCAAACTCCGCCGTCCATTCCGTATTCCGCACCAAGTCCGACTGACTGACCGTCGGCCGCGAAGCCTTGATTGCCTTGACAAAGTCTTTGACGAGCAGCGGCGGCTCGAGTAGTTGGTCTGTCTCGATCTCCGTCCAGTTCATTTCGAGCGCGCCGTCGTCGCCGGGGGAGCAGGGTGTTAGCTTTTCTACTCCGTCGACGGTGACCTGAATTCACTCTCGTTAGTAAATGGCGTCCCTTCGATGCGCGTCCACCGCTCACCTTCTTGTAATGCGTCGCCGTCTGGATCTTCCGCACCGGCTGCATCAACGCATCCTGCACTGCAATACTGATATCACTCCCAGAATACCCCTCGCTCAGCTTCGCCAGCGTCCGATAATCCTCCGCTTTCAGCTCACACGGCGTGCTGCCCACGCTGAGTTCAAACATCTTCATGCGCGCCGGCATGTCGGGCAAACTGATGTGCACTCTTCGCTGGAAACGACGGCGAATGGCCATGTCGAGCTGCCAGGGGATGTTGGTGGCGCCGAGGATGAGTACGCCGCGTGAGTCCTTGCCCACACCGTCCATCTGCACTAGCAGCTCGGTTTTGATGCGGCGGGAGGCTTCGGATTCGCCTTCACCACGAGGACCACAGAGGGCGTCGATTTCGTCGATGAAGATGATGCTGGGTTTGTTTTCGCGGGCGAGGGTGAAGAGCTGCTTGACCAGTCTTTCCGACTCTCCCATCCACTTGCTGACCAGATCGGACGAGCTGACGGAGAAGAACGTGCTGTTTGCTTCCGTTGCGACGGCCTTGGCCAAGTACGACTTTCCTGTCCCCGGAGGTCCGTACAGTAGAATGCCCTTCCACGGCTGTCGCTTGCCCGTAAACAAATGCGGGAACTTTGTGGGCAGAATGACTGCTTCCTTGAGCGCCTCCTTCGCTCCCTCCAACCCAGCCACATCCTCCCACTTGATATTCGGCTTGTCGGTCAGAATGGCCCCGGCCAATGCACCCCTCAACTTCTTATTCTCCGGATCCTCATCCTCATCCTCCTTGCCCGCGCCCCCGCTACTCTTCCCATTTGACCCCATAGCCGCCGGTTTCCGCTTGCTGCTCTTATCGTTGTCGGCCAGGTGGTTCTTCAGCTTCTCCGCGCGCTCCATGTACTCGCCGGCTTTTTGGCGGATCATCTCCTTGCTCTTGGCGTTCTTCTCCCATTTTAGCGCCAGCATGAACAGCTCGAGGGATTGATAGTAGAGTTGGTAGGCTTTCTCGTACTCCCCCGCGGTGTCTTGCTCGATGGCTTTTTTGACCACGTCGATGGCGCGGCCGAGGAAGTCGGTATTGGACATGGTGGGGGGAAGGTGCTGCTGTGCGCAGCGGTGGGTGGGGGTGTTGGAGGGTGCTTTGGTCGTCGGTGTTTGCCTCCGGAGGGTCAGGTAGATGCGGGGTGCTTGGTTGTGGGCTCGATCGGGGAGGGAAGGGTGGCGGGAAGGATGAGTGGGAGAGTTAGATCTCAGTTTGCAGCATCGCCAGTCCGCCCGTCGAGTGTGGTGGATCGTCTGAAGTGGGTGTTGTGCAGGTGACGTTGGTGGAGGTGACGCGGGATGTGTTGGCGGGGCGAGGCCTTCTCGGCGGAAGCGGCCGACGCTGCGTTTGGAATATCGCAGACTTCACCTCCTGCCCGATGCCAAATCGTCTGCCTCTTCAGCTATCCAGACCGCCGCTTCAAAATGTCCGACTCGCAGAACCTTCGCGCCCTTTCGGATGAATACGAGAAGTTGCAAGGCGGTGTGTTTCATCTCCTCTGCCTACTTGGACCCCTCGCTAATGAATACGCCAGATCTAAGTGAAACCGTCCAAGCACGACAGAAATTGGAGAGCCAGTATACCGAGAATCAAGGCGTTCAGAAGGTATGTGAGTATCAAGCTGGCCTGGTTGGCGGGGACTGACCATTTCCTCAGGAATTTGCAGGGTTAGAAGACGACGCCAAAATCTACAAATTGGTTGGTCCTGTATTACTGAAGCAGGACACGGTGGAGGCGAAAAGTACGGTTGATAGCCGACTGCAGTACATTGACGGAGAGATGTAAGTGTGCTTATGTTATTTGTCGTGATACTCTGGCTGATTGAGGCGATAGCAAACGAGTGGAAGTCAACATCAACGCACTCCAGAAGCTCTGCAGCGAAAAGCGGGATCAGGTGAGCAATGGTTTTATCATGAGCTACAGGAAGGTCAATCTCTAACTGATGGCAGATTATGCGAATCCAGTCCCAGCAGCAACAGCAGCAAGCACCTCCCGCGTAGTATGCGCCAATTCGAATGGAATACTGCTCGGCATCATCGCTTTTTCTCACTCACCACCTCCTCCCACTGCACGCCCACCCACTCCTCCACATATCCCACTTGGCCCTCTTCTTTGCCCTTCTCGGTGCAATCCGAGCTGCACACACATACAATGACAGTCCCCCACTCCATCCCGTCCACGCCCATCTCATCCGCCTCCAGCTCCGTGATGGCATGCGGGGTGAGTTGAAGCTCAAACGATCGTCCAGCTCCACACGACGGACATCTAGGCACTCTCGACACGCTCGAGCCGTTTAGCGTGGACGACGTCTGCACTTTGGCCTCGGAAGCATGCGAGAGTACCCTCCCAGCCGCGTCCGACTTGGAGTACAGCAACGGCTGGCCGCCAAACTCATACCGAAGGATCTGCTCGGGATTCTGCGAGAGTCGATCGGCGAAGTGCTGGAATGTTTTGTCCATGGCGCTTTCAAACGCAGCTTTGTCTTCTGCTGCGCTGCTGCTGCCACCGCTTGCATCTTCAGTGTCGAGTCGAGCGTTGCCGGGGACTGTGGCTGGTTCGGGTTCGAGGTACTCCTTGTCTGCGTCGATGTGGTAGGATGGATAGGGAGATGGATCTTGTTGCCATGGGGTTGATGGGATCTGGGGTGCTTGTGGAGAGGGTTTTGTAGTTGTTGAAATGCGAGCCTTTTCGGCGAATGTCTCATTGAGGCTGGGTTCGCTCTTCGCTGTGGTTGTTGCATTGGATCCCGCCGCTGCAAACGGGTTGTTGCTTGCACTGGATGAGCCTGTCGTACTGAAAGGATTATTCTGAGCCGGCGTTGAAGATTTGGCACCAAACAGTGTTTCCCCAAGGTTGACAGCAGGCTGTGCGCGTTCCTCTGCCTCTGACTTGGTTTCGTGACGTTCAGCAGTGGAAGCCGGGATCGCACTCGCTCGCACCGCCCTCAATGCCCGGACACAACCAGCCTTCCGCCTGCACGGCTTCCTCCTGCATCCAAACACGTACAACCGGCGCTCATGGCCCGGGAACCACTCTGGAAGGTCGGCATACAGTTGCAGCAATAGACTCATGACCCCATTGCAAATCTTGCAGGTTGCGTAAGCGTCCGACGGGGCAGTCGTACCGTCGAGCCAGACCTGAATGCTTCGATTAGTACGTGTCGTTCATCCTGCGGGGCTCGACATACAGGCCGTCCGCCAAGTTGGCTGAAATCATCGCTCGTCGCCTCCTTCGATGCGTAGCCGAGCAGCACGTTCGTCTGAATGTCGTCACCTCGCACATCCTCGTCGGATGAATCTGAGTCGTAGTCTGCCATGATTGCGCCTGATATTATCGAACAGCCTGGACGTGGGTGTCCTTGGACCAGAAATCCGATGCAGGGAAAAATGGACGGATAGAGTTTTGGCAAGTCAAGTCAAGCCAGGCAACCACAGGTGGGGGAGCTTCAGCCGTCTTCTGTCCGCCCGGCGAGAGAGCGCTGCTGGCTCTCTTTTATATCATCTTATCGATCGAGGACGAATCATCGTCGGCATCGCATTCAACCACAAGGCAACAAAAGCAGCTCTGAATATCTACGTCGTCGCCCGACGACAACACTCCGACTCGCCACTCCACGGCTTACAACATGACAGGCCTCCTCTCGCTCCCACCGGAACTCCGCGACGAAATCTACACCTACATCGTCGACACCCCCACCGACAACATCGCCGCGTTTGAAGGCCAACAAGAACTTGCTCAAAGCCGCCATCTTCGAAATGTAGCCGCGCAGCCCGCCATTAGCCGCGTGAATAAGGAGATCCGCGCGGAGGTCCTGCCGCTCTTCTACAAGCGCAACGACTTCCTCGTCGAGCTCTCTCAGCCCGCCGACTTAGAGCTTGCAAAAAGGTGGCTACAGGCTATTGGTGATGCGGACGTGAGGAGTTTGAGGTGGCTGACGCTGTGTGGGTGGGGTTTCGTGAATCTGGGGTCATGTAGACGTGCGAGGAGGATCAGGTGTAATTTCTGGGTGAAGGTGCGCTTTGATTTGATGCAAGGTCAGCTGGAGTTTGACGACGAATCGGAAGTGTCGGATGGAGAAGAGGGGGGAGGAGGGAGGAGGTTGCGTAAGGATATAAGGCAGCTAAGGGAGTTTTACCAGAGGATGGTAGAGGAGAGGAGGAGGGAGGGTAGAGGGTTTACCAGGGAGGGTTTGAGTGGGTTGATGGATATCTTTCAAGCATTTCTGTAGGCAGCGGTAGGTCGGAGAACTCGCTAGCTAGATTGCAGCATGATACTGATGTCCTTGTCTCTTGATGCAAAGCACCAGGGTGTCGCCAACGGACAAGAGAGTTTTGGCAAGTGCAGCCTGTCCCGCCGCTTACCCCTCCCCGCCACGCTGCGTTTCATAGACGGAGGAGCTTCTAATAACTCTAGGATGAACAATGTAAGAATCATCTGCTTCAAAGAAAAGGTCGTGAGTCGCTACCCATCCAAATCAGTCACGCTACGACACCCCTCCAATATGACAGCTCTACCTAATGGCCTCCTCTCGCTCCCGCGTGAACTCCGCGACCATCTCTACACCCACCTCGTCGACAAGCGCCACAACATCATCACCATGTGCAAAGAGCACCGGCACAGGGCCAGTGAGATCAGTGCCGCGCAACCCGCCATCAGCCGCGTAAACAAGCAGATCCGCGCAGAGGTCCTACCGCTCTTCTACGCGCGCAACACCTTCTTCGCTAATCTGTCCTTGCGCGAGGAGTTGGAGATGACGAAGAAGTGGCTGCGCGGCATCGGGGATGCGAATCTGGGGTGTCTGAGGTCGCTGATACTGCAGGGGACGAGTGTGCTTTATACGTATGGAGGGTGTAGAGGGTCGTACTCGAGGTGTCAGGTCAATTTCGCAGTTCAGGTGTCCTTTGACTTGATGCGGGGTGAGCTGCGGATTGAACGCGAGTCGGAGGCGTCGAGGGCAGAAGAGTCGGGGAAGATGCGTAAGGCTCTGGGCAAGTTGAGGGAGTTTTATCACGGGATGGTGGAGGAGAGGAAACGGGAGGGGAAAGAGTTTGGTGTGGAGAGTTTGAGTGGGTTGGTGGGTGTTTTTCATGAATTGTGTTGGGATGATTACCTCGGAGAGTCCCCGACGGAGTGGGCGAATGATTGATACGGGTGTCCTCTCAAGTCGCTTTGCCCTGTACTCGGGCATGGTGAATGCGACGGCATTGTCGTGCTGCGATTTGGCAGACACCGCTCGTGGTGGAGTTGCAGAGCTCGCCAGGTTTCGGTGATTGAAGGAGTGATAGCGCATAGCCATCCATCACCCAGCCCCTTCATCCTGCACGAGAACATCCTGAAGCAGCTTCTTGGCCTCCTTCACCAGCTCATTCTCCTTCTCCGCCCCCACCTTATTCCCTCGACTATTCAGCCACCCGACGTCCAGATTGCCCAGTCCAGCATTTGTAATGCGTTGCGAGTCGTGCGCTGTAGTCGGTGCTGACACACCAAGGCGCTGCTGCTGGGTTGTTGAAGTGATGGAAGAGGCCTCGGGGGCGATGATGCCTGCTTCCTCTAGAGCATAGGTTTGTCGGCGAAGTTGGGCCACGACGGATTGTAGTCCCGTGTAGTATGCTTCCGTGTGGTGGGTGAAGGCTTCTTTGCGCTCTTCCAGAGAAGGCGAGGCATTGTTCTCTTGAACAGGCCGAGGGGTCAAGGCGTTGATTGCGTGGCCAGCCGATTGGAGGATTGCCGCTACTTCGGCGTTGATTGCCGCCAGTTCTCGGATCCGGTCTGCCGGGGATATCGTTCTTGAGGCCATGGCTGAACGATAGTGAAGTGAATGTGAGATCAGGAAGTGAAGCCGAACTGTGAGGTTGACAGTCCGTGCGTACTCCATATCACGTCAGGCGTTGACTGCCTCCTGTGCTCTAAGCGACCCTCCCCAACTCCATCTCTTCCCATCTTCACTTCTTCCGCCCCGTGCACCTGCAAACATCACCACCGTCGCTTCCCTCTCATCGCATCGTCTGCACCAACGCGACTACCGCATGTGACACGAATCGCACCAACACCATGGCGCAACCGCCTCCGCCTCAGCGGACGGGGAGCGTGGGCCCGGCAAGCGCAGGAGGGATGGGCGCGCCGCAGTCTGCAAATACGCCTGGCGGGCAAGGACAGGGTGGCCAGCAGAACCTGAATCAGATTGTGAGTGGCATTTCTTTCGTCCGTTGTCTTCCCACCACGGCATGCCCGTAGCGACGTTGAGATCGAGACTCTGCCCTCGATCATGGATCCGTGCTTAGTTCCGATCTTGGACGCGATTGACCATGGCTTGGATACTGCGGTGTGTTTGCTTTTGGAGCCTGGCTGGCCGGAGCATGCACCGCAGACTCTGATCCTTGCCATGAGCGCATTCCTTTATCACCACGCTGGACTCAATATCATGCCATTCAAGTCCTTCCACTGACATCATGCTGCAGGTCCTCGAATATCTCTCCAAAAAAGGATACAGCAGGACAGAGGCTATGCTACGGCGCGAAAGTGCACACACCGATGCCAACGGCCAGCCTATCCTAACACGTTTCGACGACATCGGCGGCAGGAAATACACCAAGGCCTTCACCCTCGTGCAAAACTGGATCGACAACATCCTCGACATCTACAAGCCCGAGCTACGGCGAGTCCTCTGGCCCATCTTTGTCCACTTCTTCCTCGGCTTAATTGCCGACTTCTTCCCCCGCGATGCCGAGGACTTCTTCCAAACTTTCAAAGGCCCGTTTGAGAATGAGCATGAGGATGATTTGCGTGCTCTCGCTCCTCTCAATCTACCCGAACACGTCCAACAGAGCGAGATTGGCAAGCTCTACCGCGACAACAGATACCGCATCACTCTCAGCAGCATGGCTTACATGACGCTCATGCAATTCCTCGAATCACACGACCGGGAGGGTGGAAGCTTGATCACCACAACCCTCAACACCCACTTTGACTTACGTTCTGTAGATCGTGCGAACGCCGGAGGTGCGCGTGGGCTCGCCAAACTCCTCGCAGACCGTAATGGTGACGCAGACGAGCCCGCGGAAGACGAAGGCATCCCGGGACACAACGCCGGCTCCGCCAATCTCGATCGTAATGCGCCGACCGTCCTCTCCAAATTATCACTCGGTCCGATGCCGATGGAGAGTGACCTCATGGAGGATGTCAAGGCCGAGCTGCAGGATCTCGATGCATCTAATCCGCCCAAAGCCGGGCAGAATTCACTGATGGACGAATTTGAGGAACGCATCAAACGAGAGCCCATGGATGACGTCCCGAGTCGCGACACCCTGCCGTTCCCTCCATCCACCGCCAGAGATGTGGCGATGGAGGTGCAAAAGGTGAAGGAGAATCGAGATCGCTTCCGTATCGAAGGTCGTGATGGTCGCTCTGGTGGGATTGGGCCGGGGGTCAGTGTGACCATGTTTACATTTCACAACACCTTTGACACGGTGAATTGCATCGAGTTCTCGGGCGACAATTCTCTGGTTGCTATCGGTACTGCTGAATCCTACATTCGAGTCTGGTCGCTCGACAACCAACCACTCGTCACCGCCTCCGATCCAGCTGGCACACCACCTCCCGCCTCGCGCCGTCTGATCGGACACTCTGGTGCCGTATACGCCATCTCCTTTTCCCCTTCGATCGCAATACCCACAAACGATCACGCCGACTCTCCCACATCCCCAGACTCGCGCCCTCGGTACCTCGTCTCTGGATCTGCCGACAAATCCATTCGCCTCTGGTCCCTCGACACGTGGACCAACCTTGTCGTCTACAACGGCCATCAATCGCCGGTTTGGGATGTTCGCTTCTGCCCTCACGGCCACTACTTTGCATCCGCTTCTGCAGACCGTACGGCGATGCTATGGAGCACACCACACATTGCACCCCTCCGCATCTTTGCTGGCCACGATTCCGACGCTGAAGCCCTCGCATGGCACCCCAACGGCGCTTACGTCTTTACTGCATCCGGCGGCGGCGACAAGACGGTGCGAATGTGGGAGATTGTGCGGGGATCCGCGGTGCGCCTCTTCACCGGTCACACGGGTAATGTCACTGCGCTGGCGTGCTCGCCGAGCGGTCACTTTCTGGCAAGCGCTGATGATCGCGGCGAAATCATCCTCTGGAATCTGCCTACGGGCCGGCTGCAGAAGCGGATGCGCGGGCATGGACGTGGTGGGATTTGGTCTCTCGATTGGTGTGTCGAATCCACTCTGCTGGTGTCTGGCGGTGCGGACGGGACAGTGCGCGTGTGGGACGTGCAGAGCAATAAAGAGACGCAGGGCAAAGCCATTAGCGAGGGAGGCGCGGGCGGTGCAGCCAAGATGGACGGGGCTTCTGGTGGGGGTGCCAGCAGCGGAGTTGCTAAGAGCAAAGCGAAGAAGGATGTGGTGGTGAGTCCGGATCAGATCTCCGCTTTCCCCACGAAAAAGAGCCCGGTGTATAAGGTGCGGTTTACGCAGATGAATCTGGTCGTGGCGGGCGGGGCATATTTGCCGTGAGTGCATTTGCAATAGTATGATCTTTTGGACCCTGTTCACCGCCACTTCCACTCGTCGCACTCAAAGTTTGCGTAGCAGCGGAACTCGTTGCTCAAGCCTTTGCTATGCTCTGGCTCGAATGTGGTCGTTTTCGTTCCCAGGGGCCCGTACAGCTTCAACACCGTTTCTTCCATTCGTTCGCCCGTGCACGCGATGAAGCGCACACTGTCGTCGGAAGGCTGTCGCCAACTGCGCGCAAGCCATCGCACCGTCAACGCCGTCTTCGTCTGGCAGTCTTCGGATAGAAAGGGCGGGTCGCAGACAATGTGGCTGAATTTGCCCTTCAGCTCGGCGGGGAGGCGTAGGGGATTTTGATAGTCGTATGGGACGTAGTCTTTTCCGAGGACTTGGAAACGAGTGTCGAATTCCAAGAGGCGGACTGTGGGTTTTGGGGTTGTAGATTTGGCTTCGAGTAAGAGGTTATGCAAGGCTATGTAGATGCTTGGGGCGGAAACGATGGCGATCGCATGGTCGTTGTCGCTGGGAATGTTGGAGAGGAGTTGCTGGGCGAGGATACGGGCCGTGCTGTCCGTGTACCAGAACTGACTCGCGTTCCAGTCTTCGGTGAAGAGGTCCATGGAGAGTGGTGTGTTTTCGAGCGAGCCATTGTCATTGTCGTCCTTTTCGAAGGCAGCCTCGGAGCGGGATTGCAGGGCTTGGAAGCGTTGGGTGTGGGCTTCCTTTTCGGACTGGAATTGCTGGAGCAGTTGTAGAGTGTCGGAGGGGAGTTGGAGAGGTTCATCGTCGGCGTCCATACTGTCACTCATTCCTGGAGATTCCCAAATGGAATTTATTTGGTGCCTTCTGGTTTAGGAAGGTATGGTGAATGCCAAGTGTTTTGGCCAAGGGACAAAAGTCTTGGGGGTTGATGATTGGCGGGCTGCGTTTGTCATTCCTCGGATTCCAACCACGAATGCGGAGGATACTTGGCCTAACGATTGCATTTCTTCACGTCGGCGTTTTACGGCCACGCCAAGGCAGGAGAGGAGTCTACCAAAGGAACGAGACAAAGGCAACGGAGAGAGCCGGACATTCTCGGCCGTGCGCAATTTCCAGCGTCTCACCCCGGAGTGAGCACGCAAGATCCGGCCGAGTCGACGCTACTGCGCCACGCCACCCTCTCTCTCTCCCGCCGCGGCCTGACTTGACTCCGGTCGGCCTTCTATCATCACACCCACACGCTTCGCCGCTCTTCCATCCTCCTCTTTGCCTCCCCCTCCCCTCGACACCATATCTACCGCTGCATCCGGTGATTGACGCTTCCCACACTCACCGCCTGCAGACTTTAGCAAACCGCGACCGGGGCCATGGGCTCCCGCCAGCGCTACGAAAGGGTACGTCAGCACGACCGTCGCCGCTTCCCTTCTGCCTTGCACACCGCCATCACAATCCCTAACATGACCATCACACAGATTGCAGCCGTTGACCATGACGACTCCTCGATGACCTCTCCCTCCGCCGCTGTCCCCGCCTCCCCGCCACCCTCCTTCCGCTCTCGCACCAGCTCAAGGCGACCATCACGCGATCAGACTGATGGTCAGACGCTCGAGCAGAGGAATCTCAACGATGCTTTCGATGCGCCCTCGGACGATGACAGCGATGCCGAAGATACACCCGACTCGCGCCGGTTAATACACTCCGCCCAAACAAACACCGATGATGGCACAACACAAACAACAACATCCTCCTCATCTCCTCCTCCCGCCCCCACCCGCACCGTCACCGAAATCCCCATCTTCACCCCTACCGGCCCCGGCGGACGCAGCAATGCGGCAGCCAACGATGGCGTCTGGGCAAATCTAAACGCCAAACCGCGCGCCGGCGAAGATCTCGAAGAGAAGCCGCCGACCTACGAACAAGCAGCTGCGGACGCCACCCCACCCTACTGGGAAACGACAGTCCTCTCACCCTACGGCACGAGCAGTAACCCCGACGACGTCTTTGTCGACGGCCTCCTCGTCGGCTCCCTCTTCTCCTTCATCTGGAACGCCCTCATCTCCATGTCCTTTCAGCTCATCGGCTTCCTCCTCACCTATCTCCTCCACACCACACACGCTGCTAAACATGGCTCTCGCGCCGGTCTTGGTATTACCCTCGTCCAATACGGTTTCCAAATGCGCTACGCTGTTGGGGGTGGCCAATCACCCATGGATGGCGTCGTTCCGGGTAGCGGTGGTGCGCCCGTAGACGGCGTGCCTTCGGATCCGAACAAGCACGATTTCGACTCGGGGAAAGTTGGCACCGGAGGACCAGAAGCCGGGAATGGAGGCATGTTTAATGCGATGAGCACGACGGATTGGTTGAGTTATGTTTTGATGATTGTGGGGTGGTTCATTCTGATTCGCGCCGTGAGTGATTTCTTACGAGCGCGGCGGCAAGAGGCGTTGGTTCGCTCGAGTCCGAGTCGGGGACTGGGCGTGGCCGTCGTTGCGGAGGGCGAGGCGGTGGAGAGTTCGGTTTGATGACCTTGGGACACCTGTGATTTGAGGCATTCTTCATGCATGAAGCGATGGTAGACCTAGAATAGTAGGTATCACGACGGAACTAATTGTCCAATGCTCTGCTCTCAAACGCCGCGCTAAACAACTCGCGATATGCAAAATCAAACCTCCCATCCAACCCACTCGCGTCTAGGCGGCACCTCCGGCACCGGCACCCCCGCTTCAAACCGTCCATTCCCCCTCACATATTCATAAATCTGCTTCAACACCTCGCCCAGCTTCCCACTGTCGTAGACGGATGGATCCGCCGCTTCGGCATCGGGATTCGGTCCCGGCGGGCCATCCGGGTGCCAAATTCGTTCCGGGCGGCGATGGTGCGGGTGGGTGTAGTAGGAGGTTTTGGTGGTGGGGTTGGTGGTGATGGGGTGGTTTTTGAAGGAGGTCGGGGCGAGTTGTTGTTGTTGCTTTTGGGCGAAGGGGGATGGGGCTGCTGGTGTTGTGGAGGCGAAGGGGGAGGGTTGGGAGGGTTGGGATTGCTGGGCGAATGGCGATGGGCTGGGTGCGGATGTGCTTCCAAAGGGTGATGGTTTGCCGAAGGATGATTGTTGGGTGTTGTTGGGGGCTGATGGCTGGCCGAATACGGAGCCCTGCTGTTGCTGTGTCGATGCCTGGCCAAAGGGAGTCGGGGTAGATGCTTGTCCAAAGGGTGTGGTGTTGGATGCTTGACCAAAGGGTGACTGTTGTGGCGTGTTGGATGTTTGGCCAAAGGGTGATTGCGTCTGTGCTGGAGCAGAAGGCTGTCCAAATGCAGAGCTGGTCGTGGGAGCTGCTGCCCCAAATGGAGTTGACGAGCCGAATGCAGGTGTCGTAGTGGATGATGCGGCGGCGCCGAATGGAGATGGCTTGCCGAATGTCGAGCCTCCGGTGCCAAGTGATGATGATTGACCGAATGCAGAGCCTTGTGCACTGCCGAGTGATGATGCTTGTCCAAAGGCAGAGCCTTGTGTGTTTGACGCTGCCTGCCCGCCGAACGGTGAGCTACCTCCCATAGCACTCGGCTGACCGAATGCAGAGCCACCAAGCGGTGAAGGTTTGCCAAACGCAGATGTGCTGGAACCGAGAGCAGAAGGCGCTCCAAATGCCGAACCACTCTGGCCGAGAGATGAAGGCGCTCCAAATGCAGAGCCTCCGCCAAATGCTGCAGTCTGCGGGCGCAGGTTTGACGGCTGCCCAAATGCTGAAGAGCCTGTTGCTGGCTGGCTCTCCATGCCTCCGCTGGATCCAAATGCTGCAGGCTGTCCAAATGCCGAATTGGGCTGGGCATTCGTTTGCCCAAAGGCTCCAGTACTGGCTGCTCCGAAGTTGGAGCTCTGTCCGAATCCACCACCTCCACCCGGTGCACCCGACACGACAGCGCGACCCATGTCTAACCTTTCCTTTCGAGGAAAGTTTCCTACATTCTTCACGACTGAATCATCGCGGTTGGGATGAATATCCTTTCCGTCAATAATGTACTTCACCGCACCGTTGAGATCGCTTAGAATCTGCTGGGCTTGTGCATTCGCCTGACTCAGCGCTTCGGTCTCGGTGAGTTGGTACTGTTCTGCGGCTCCAGTAGCGGCGACCAGGTAGTATTGCACGCGTAGCTCCTCCGGACTCTGTTCGAGCGCGCCTTCGAGCAGTTGGCGAGGAGCATCTTTGCCTGGACCATAAGCGGAGAGGGGCCATGAAGGGCGCTCATCACCAGGAGTGAGGTCTGATTTGATGCCTTCGACGCTGAGATGATAGGGGAGTGATTGGCCGGGGCGGGTTGTGTTTGAATCGCGAGGGGGATGGTAGAAGCGGCAGTTGTCGCCGAATTTGCAGCGGCCTTCGAGGTAGAAGTTGCATACGGGTTTGTTGCCGGGGTTGGCACCGGTACTTGGGCCTCGAGGATTGCTGACTCGGTTGAAGAGACTCATGGTGTTGGGGTGCGTGCGAGCATTTCATGAATCTTCGTCTGGCGGGAGGTTTGAGTCTCGAAAGGTTAGTCAGGGCGAATAGAGTTTCCGCGGCGCGACCAATCGGCGACGGCATGATGCAACGTCCACCGACGACGCGGCCGACAGTTGCTTCACTTGCGAACGTCTTCCCAGGCACGATGAGTGCCCTCCTTTGCTGATCCCCTGCGCGCGTCTCTGGTAGATCTCGAGGGCTGATATGCGCAAATCCCTCGATGCACCCCGTCTCCATCCTCACCTTTGGCATCTTCTTTGCTGGCTACATCACTGCTCGCTGGGATCTCGTCACCCGACTCTATGAACTTGCAATCTTCGCCTGGGATCGAGGTGTCATTGTATGTTTGCTGTAGTGATGGGTATTCTCCAACAGCTAATACCATCCCAGACACGCGCAGCCAAAGGCTTCGGCATCCTCTCCATCTTCTTCATCCTTCTTCTCCTCCCACTCCGTTGGGTCGCTAAGAAAGAAGGCGACCTCCATCCTCGTCCCCCCGAGAGCGGCATTTCTGCCCGCGAACAGCTGAGACGTCGCGGGTCTTTTTGAGCTATATGCCCCCTCCGCCTCGCAAGCATGCCTTGATGCGTGTCTTCTGGCCGTCCGACGCGCCAAGAGATGATATCCCAGGGGTCCTGGTGGGCTGGAGGAATTCCGAGCTGGATGTGTTGATTGTGGGAGTGTTGCAGGGGGTGGAAGTGCACAATGTCGAACATGCCCTGCGTGTGCGCTCGCTCTTCCGCGGTTGCGCACATCCGCTGGAGAATATCCTCGAAAGGTGTGGAGGGCATCCCATTCAGGCTCTCGGCACGCTGAACCTCCCCAATGCCGGCAAGCCTTTCGACCCAAAGGCGTTGTCCATGCATATCCTGCCACGGACCCAAGCTCCCAGAATCGACTACCCAGAAGACATCAACGTCACCATCCAGATCATCACCTTTGATCGGCCGAATCCGAAGCGCATGCAGTACTTGTCGCTCACGCAGATTCCTCTTGCTCTGGGGGACAAACGAGGCGTCTTTGGATCGGTCCCACCCTTCGATCGCATCGATCGAGAAGAGGAGCTGGAGACGGCGCGCAAAGAACAGTTGGTGGAGAAGTTAAAGCGACATACCGTCATCCACCACCCGCGAACTCAAAAGGAGCTTGCGCTCGGAACGATTATCAGTCAAATCAATTGCTCGGCGGAGATGGATTGTTTGATGCAAAGCAACATCAGCCTTGTGGGCATCCGACAAAAGCGGAGCGTCAGTGTTAGTGAGCGTTTCGTTGAATCCGCCACCAATTTTTGGGAGATTGTGCTGCTGGGGCTCAAACAGGCATTCACCCATCACGTCTTGCCCACCGCCACGCAGCTGTTCATCACGTACATTATGATCCACCGCTACATGGCCGAGGGAATGCTGCGTGTTGTGGAATGGCGGCCAATTCCGGGATTTGCGGCGCTGAAGGATGTCTCCGCCACGGGTCAACAGGTCGACATCCGACTGCAGCAATTCTGCTACTGGCCGGTGCAATACGTCACGCTCCACCGTCGACGTGCCGATTGGGAGAGCATCACAAACAGCCATCCGGAATACATTCGCTTCTTCAACAGCCTCTGGCTCGTCGCCAACGATGTCATTATCGGCATCGCCCTCGGCTCGTACATTGTGGAGAATGCAGACTTTGTCGCGCAGCACATGAATAATATCATCAATACGTACTCCATCGAGGGACTGCGGCGGATGATTGAATGGCTCATGGGCTCGCCTGCTGGTCTGAAACTCAACACGGATCTCGCCGATTTCCTCGGCCAACTCTTTCGCTGGGTCATTACCGCATGGGATGGCTGTATGCAACACCTACGCCCCGCCCTTCCACACATCATTCGCTTCATCGGCGTCAGCTCCTTTGCCGGCGCCAGCATGCCCATTGCCATGTTCTCCGACCTACTCAGTCTGCTCACTATCCACATCTACAGCTTCTACATTGCATCCGCGCGCATCTACAACTGGCAGCTGACCATCATCATCTCCCTCTTCCACCTCTTTCGCGGCAAGAAGCGGAATGTGCTGCGCAACCGCATCGACCGCTGCGACTACGACCTGGATCAGCTCCTCCTCGGCACCATCCTCTTTACCCTCCTCTTCTTCCTCCTCCCCACCGTCGCCGTCTTTTACGCCACCTTTGCCGGCGCCCGCATCGCCATCATCGCCCTCAAGGCCGCCCTCGACACCTGGCTCGCCTGTCTTAATCACTTCCCCTTGTTCGCGCTGATGTTGCGGCTCAAGGATTCCCGGCGTTTACCCGGCGGCATCCGATTCGAATTGCAAGATACCCCTTCTGCATTGCTTTTTGCCAGCCAGAAGCAGCCGGTGACATCGTATATCAAGCTCAAGGTGTGTGTGTTCTTTCCAATTGCATGATCTTGCTAATCTTCCTAGTCTATTCCCCTTCCATTGACACAAACCTTTACGCAATATTCCCACCTCGGCCATCGGCTGCGCAAACACTACCTCTCCCCTCGCGTCTTCCTCTACCT
This sequence comes from Neohortaea acidophila, assembly GCF_010093505.1. Classification (NCBI taxonomy): domain Eukaryota; kingdom Fungi; phylum Ascomycota; class Dothideomycetes; order Mycosphaerellales; family Teratosphaeriaceae; genus Neohortaea; species Neohortaea acidophila. The sequence goes on from NW_022985517.1 coordinate 1,239,330, forward strand.
CATATCTGGCCAGTTCGTCCCGCCGATTCATAGAAAGAATTTGTACAGCCTGCAGTATTCCATGCTGCCTGCCCACCGCGTGAGCATGGAGGAGTTGTGGCGGCTGTTGACGGTGGATGACGGTGGGGATCGGAAGGGGTTTACTGGGGAGGTGGGGGGTCATGTGAATGGGGGATTGAGTCCGAATGTGGGCAGCGGGAAGAAGTTGAATGGGAGGAGTAGATGATTGGGTATATGATATCCTGAACGCCGTCCCTAATCACATAACAACACAATCGCTATCCTGCTTCGTAGCCGGAACGCCCATCTCGTCAAACGTCTTGGGTCCCTTGCCCGGCGGGCGCGCAGCTGCACTCGTCTTCGCCGGCGCAGTGGCAGCAGGCTGGAGCCCCATTCCGGCTCCAGGTTTGGGTACAGGCGGCATGGGAGGTCGTTGTGCCGGTCGTCCCCCGCTCGTCGAAGGTCGGGATGCCGTTGCTGGCATGGAGCCTATTCGCGGCGGGGGTTTGGCTGCAGAGGCAGGCGGGAGGGAGGATGCGTGCTGGGGTTGAGCAGGGCGAGTGGCGGGACCGGATGGGCGAGCGGCTGAATCTGGACGAGCGGGACCGTAATGCCTGCGTCGGGGATCTGCGTCTGGGGCAGAAAAGCCTATGTCTGGTCTTTGTTGCGGTTGCTGGGGGATAAAGGGTGGTGGAACGTTGTCGTGGTATTGGAGGTTCGCTGGGCCGGAGACGATGCGGTTGTTGGGTCCTGGTCGCGCTCTTGGATCTGATTGAAGTGGTGGAGGAGGACCGAGCGATTGGCCGGCGAAGAGAACTGGGCCGCCGTGCTGCGGGGGAGCACCTGAGCTGGAAACGGGGCGTCGGTTCTGGTAGGCGCTGTTGGGTCGCACTTCAGCGTTGAGCACTGTTGCCGGTCGAGGGGGCTGTTGGAAAGTGTTGTAGGTTTGGGGAATCGGTCTTGGTGGTCCGTCGTCCAGTGGATACGGAGTACTTGACGCCGCTCGAATGTCCGGCATGACAGCGGGTCGAGAATCGTCGGGATAAGGAGTTCTGCCTCTGCTGGGTTGCGGCTCAGACGTCTCGGACAGCTTGGACAGGCGAGGAGTCTGCTGTCGAAGTCGTTCGGGGCGCGCGCCTCTCATCGATCCATGCTGCGACTTGATCCTCGACACCGCAACCTGCTCGTGGTCTCGACGGGAGAGCGTCTGCTTCTTAGACAGCGCATCCACCCGCGCAGTCGCATCCGCGTTGCCATGCTTCGCCGCTTTGTGATACCACTCGAGCGCCTTGTCGAGATTGACCGGGACATAGACGCCAATCTCGTTGAAGTAGCCCAGGGCAAACTCGGCAGTCGCCAGGCTGTTTTGTGCCGCGCGTTCGGCGTAGGTATACGCCAGCTCTTCGTTCTTGGGGAAGAGACCTTCGGAGCCGACGAGAAACCATTTGCTCAGCGCCATGTCTGCTTCCGCCTCGCCTTGCTTTGCAGCCAGGGCATTGTAGTGCATGGAGAGAGCGGGGTTGAATTCGCAGCCCAGAGAGGCGAGTTCGTATGCTGATCCCATTTTGAGCTGGGCTTTGGCGAATTTGAGATATGCCGCCTTTTCAATGTTGACGCGCGCTTGCTGTTCGTCGGGTGCGAGAATGGACTCCGGGATGTTGATTTGCGGTAGTTGACGGGCGAGCAGCATGCCATACACATATGCTCCCTGCGCCGCGTTCTCGTCTGCTTTACTGGCCGACTTGCGAATTAGATCGACGGCTTTGCCGTAATCCTGCTGCTGTCCATGCTGCCCCCGAAGCGTCATCATGCCGAGTCTGTAGCACGACGCCGCATCACCCGCCTCCACCCCTCGGTGGTAATGCCGGAGGGCCTTGGCAGGATCATTGTACGATTCATAAAGCATGCCAATGCGGTACTCTGCCCTCGCATAGCCCCGATCCGCCGCGCGCGAGTAGCAGCGAAAAGCCTCCTTCTTATCCTCGCGCTGTCCGAATCGGCCCCACTCCAACCACATGCCCTTGAGGAACTCTGCTTTGGGATGGTGCTGTTCGGCGAGGAAGGTGACAATGTTCATTGCATCTACGCGCAATCCGTGCTCGATGCGTGGTGTCGCGGGTCGGGAGGAGTGTGGTTTCGCCGCCGCCAGTCGCTCTTCATTGTCCGCGCACACTCCCACGTATACCAGGGCATCTGCGGCCCATGCCAGCTGCATCTCCGGGTCGTTGGAGTTGAGGACGAGGGTGCGCGCATTTTCCAGCGTGGCTTCGAGTTCGGTGTCGGAAGGTGGGACGTTGGCGGGAGGGTTGACGAGTTTGGGAAAGGGGGAGAAGGTGGGCTCGTCTGGTGAGTTGAGAGTGAGGTTCTTCAAGCCATCGGCGATTTGGTTGGACATTTCAGGGTTGATTCTGCGCGCGGTCAGTCGGGAGATGCGCGTGCGAGTGCTTTGCGACTCACCTCTTGGGTTCGGGGGAGATGAGCTCAGGAGCGGGCGGAGGGTTGTAGTCGTCGTACAGGCCCGGGACAAACGTGGCTCCCATGTGCTGTTGGAAGCCATGGCCATCTCTACCGTGAGCCATGTTGTGACTACTAAACGTGGAGGAATAAACTGGGAGGTAAACACGGGAGTAAGACATCAATCCGGGCAGTGACGTAAAATCGCGGAGCCGCATCGGCTTCACGCTTTCATAACAAGCACGTGGGTATCATAAAACTCCAATCACCACTCAGGACCCAACATACCACACCTCCACCCCAAGGACATCAAACTTGATCCCCTCATCACTCAACGCCTCGTTCCCATACGTTGGACAAGTCTGGCTCACGCCCTTGCCCAGATTCCCATCCACCCACAACCCGTAATGTCCATCACCCGCTCCCAAACTCAGAAACTCCTGCTGGCAGAAGATGGTAAAGTCGTTTTCACCGGTGTAGGGAAACGCCTTGAAGCGTATTCGATCTCCCGGCGTTGAGGTCCCCGATTGATGGCCGTTCGTTTTGGCGGCGCCGTTGGTCGGTACATTGAGATTCGGCGTCGGAGATCGCTGGATCCCCACCGTCGTCATGCGCTGTGCGTGTGTGGTGTCTTCGCTGGGTAATGGTGGGAGGTTGGAGAGGTCCAGGAGGGAAGGGAGGACTTGGGCCCGCCATAGAAAGCACTCGCCCGAGCCAAAGTAGTGGGCCTGCGGCTTGGGAGGGTCGGAGAGGTATGCGCCAAAGATGCCTCCGGCGGAATCGCGTACGACGAGCACGAATCCTCCTCGCTTGCCGCGGTGCTGGTCGCAGAGGTGGTAGAGGGTGGAGAGGGTGCTGCCGTCCTGCTCCAGCGAATACACCAATTTCCAGCTCTCACATAGTTGTAGGCGTGCGGGGACCAATAACCGCACTTCCTCCGCCAGCAACACGCTGAGCAATCTGCCTTCTCGTCTCGTGCTGTTCTTGTATCCGTGGAGTTCGAGGGGGGTCAGTGGCGGAGGCTGGAAGGGGGACGGTCGTCGGGGAGGGTTGAACACCACGGCATTCGGGTCGTACAGGGGTTCGTTGTAGTTGGCACTCAGTGCTCTTGCTACCGGTGTGGGTGCATCATCCTCTGACAGCCGCCGGACCACGCTCGAGACGGTGTAGGACAGCGGGTCGGTGAAGTAGTGAAAGGTGGAGGAGAAGGGATTCGAGTGGAGTTTACGCGACGTCGGCTGCAAAGGGGGTCGTGGTGGGACGGGCTCTTCTTCTTCGGACGCCATTACGGCTGGAGGGTGTTGGAAGAAGGAGGCATGGGCAAGCACAAGGTGGTGGACTTTTAGATAAAGCGGGAGGGCCCGATGGTTTAAGCGATGCCACTAATTTTTGGGGTGCTCCTCCTGCCCTCGCGGATACAAGATCTTGTCCACAATGCCCCAGTCCTTTGCTTCTTGCGCGCTCATGAAGAAATCCCGCTCCATCACCTTTTCAATCTCCTCCAGCCCCCGCTCCACCGTCAAATGCCGCTGGTATATCTTGTTCAACTGCTCCCTCACCCGCAGAATCTCTTTGGCATGAATCGCAATGTCACTCGCTTGTCCGTGATATCCCCCCGACACCTGATGCACCATGATGCGCGAATGCGGGAGGGTATATCGCTGTCCCGCCGTCCCACCGCAGAGCAGTAATGACCCCATCGATGCCGCTTGCCCCAGACAGATGGTTGTGACCGGGGAGCGGATGTATTGCATGGTGTCGTAGATTGCGAGCCCCGCCGTTACTGAGCCGCCGGGCGAGTTGATGTAGAGGTTGATGTTCTTGTCGGGATTGTCCGCCTCGAGCCAGAGGAGTTGCGCGACGATGCTGGCGGAGGTGACGTCGCCTACTTCGCCATTGAGGCAGATGATGCGCTCTTTGAGCAGGCGGGAGAAGATGTCGTCTGGTGGATGTTAGGAGGGTGAGGTGCTAGGGTGGGTGCAACATACAAGTATGCCAGCCTCCTCCCTGGCAAGTCAGCAAGAGATGAGATGGTGGGGGCGGGTGTCATACCACGGTTTCTGTCACGAAGGGCATAGGTAGTGCACTACCTGTGTTCGGAGGCTTCGCATCGCTCGTGGGGAGGGGAAAGGGCGGTAGACTCGATGTGCATCGTATCCGAGGTCGAAAGACATTTCTGCGGAGGACGCTGCGGCTCGCGCGGAGGGTGGATCTCGAAAGAGTTTCCATTGTGTTGGTGATGATGAGAGTGTCGCATGAGTTGGAGCTCGGGTTGGAGCTTTGGCTTATTATGTAATTGCGGGTGATCGACGGGCGGACGCCACCTCCGCATTTCACGGCAACGACGCCTTGTACGAGCTCAAGAACTCCACACCGTCTCGATCATGTTGGAGTTGATCGCCAGGTAGCTTTGCAAACGGCTGCATCATGCCCGTCCCACCACGTGGGTCGGCGTTCGGGCGGGTTGCGGCATGATTTGCTTCCTCCCTCCGGATAGCCTCTCGCTTGCGTATTTCGGGGTTTATCGACGGCATCGCTACTCCAACACCGTTGCATCGAGCGACGGATGACGTGGCTTTCCACAGGGACTGGTCGTATAAATAAGAATCTGTCTCTGCGAGCCATCCTCTGGACTGCAAAATCAGACCACCATCATGCAATTCACCTACGTACTTCTCGCCGCGGTCGCTGTCACTGGTACAATCGCCTCGTCGGACATCACGAAATCCATCTCGGTCACAATCGAATACTACACCGCGAAAGGCGGCTCGCAAGACGCATACACATGCACCAGCAGTGCCAAAACTGCCCGGCAGGATGTGACGAGCAACGCTGCAAGGCAGGACTGCAAGAAAGCCAAGGGCTTGACTTATCACTGTCCATCAACGAGGGCGGTGAGCAATTTTGTGGGCGGGCTGGAGAATAGCGCGTCGACGTTTACCTGCCAATCGATTGGTGGATCGTGAGCAGGGCCGGAAAGGATGGAGTGCATGGACTTGCCATATGCTGTGCTACCTTACCAATCAATCATGCTGTGCTACTACCAATTCAAAGGCATGCGCCCGCTCGTCTTTGCGCTGATGGCCGTCATTTTCATTGCAAAAAGCGCAAATATCCTCTGTGAAGGTGAAACAAACACATGGGCAGTGGTGAGTTGATTTTGCTGGAACGCAAAGACACCCGCCTGCCAAAAGCGGCGTTGAATGGCTGTGTCATGTCGTCCGACTCCTCGTAGCACAACCCTTGGCTCCCGCCAGGCTGACGCCTCTCAACCACTTCCGCCTTTTCGATAATAATACCCACCGTCCCCACAATCTTCCAAACTGCAAGAAGGCCCATCCAGTGACTTTGATTTGCTGGTAGCGACAGAACGACCATCCACAATCCCAACAGCAACGCATTCAGTGGAGGTAAGTCGTCAAACGAGGATGAAGTGAGCGCCACGACACCAACTGACCCTTTACAGCCCACACGGCCCCGCCAAATCAAACCTCCAGCATGCAACCAGCCATGTTCCGCCTCGTCGACTGTATCTCCAAGGGGAATCCGGAGAAGATTATTCCTCGCAGCGCGTTCGAGGAACAAGACTACACCGCGTTCAAGGAAACCATACGCCAGCAAATGAACCTTCTGCAGTACAATTTCAAAGACGTGATCTTCACCAGAACCATCCAAGGCCATACTTTCGAGCTTGACGTGAAGACGGCCAACGCGTTGCCGCTCTTCTTCCGCGCTCCTCCTCATGAGATTCCTACCTTCTTCGTCGCACACAACGGCCCAATGAGCGGAGATGCCGGCAATGCCGCACAGTTTCGCTTCATCGATTCCACATCCGCGGCCCAAGCCGAGATGCACGTCCACCGCAGCGCATTCCCTGACCAAGGCGTTGATACATTCTACGACGTCGTCCAGCAACGCCTCGGCCTCCGCAGTCTCATCAGCATCACCTGTGTTGCTCACCGCAATGGGCAGTACATCGCCACTCCGATTCGGAACGACGGCTCAAATGCACTCGATACCATCTTCCAGGCCCCGGCCTACCACACCCCGACGTTCATCGTCACTCTTGACGGATCGCCACTGAACAACCCGACGAGCAACGCCGGTGCGAATCGAGACATCATTCGCGAGCTGCTGAGAACCAAGCGGTTTACGCTGAGGCCGCTCTTTGAGAAGGAAATCTTCATTACCACATGTCTGGCTGCGTTTGGCCTGCTAGATGTTCCTACCCGCATCGTCCAAGAGCATTACAAGGGGGCAGCTGTCCTGCTGGACAAGATGAAGGAGACCGGCGGTCCGGTGGCAGAGCGGTACGGCGATACACCCCACAACACTCGCGCGGCAGTGTTGGAGCACTTCTCGTACGGCTCTCCCGCGTTCCGCTCGACGCTGATCGACATTGATCGCATTGTGAGGCACGCTGCGCCAGGCAAGAAGGACAAGGTGATTGTCATGTTTCAGCTGCCCAAAAGCGCTCACCTCTTCTATGCCCTCCTGGCGTTCCTGGGAACTCCATGTGCGTGTCTCACAGACTAACAAGGCTTTGACGAGCGCTCGGATATCATCAACGGCTTCAACGACGCCGACGAAGTGAAGGTGCTCATCGCGACTTACGGCCCCCATCTCGAAGGCTTCAGCTGCCACCTCCGTTGTGCGCATGTCATTTGTGTGGAGCCAGCCATGAACGACTCGGCGCTGGCGCGAGCGATCGGGTGCGTCCACCGTATCGGCCAGCGGGAAGAGCAGAATATCATCCAGGTCCACTTGAAAGACACCTACATGGACAGGTTCGAGGAGTGGCGGGCTGAGCAGGAGTTCGTCAGCGAGGAGGATTACGACGGGGATGAGTAGCGACACGGACATGAGGCGGGGGATGGTGAAGCGGTTCTCTTGGTCGATGGCGCGGCAAGAGGCAAAGGGCGATTGACCTCGGCCTGCTTCGAGCGTCGATAGACATGGCAGTAGTGGTGCGGTTGAGGTGCGAGCTGGGTAATCATTCACATGAACTACTTACGTATTGTAGTGCGCGTCCACAGGAGCAAGAAAGTAATGATTGCATCTCATTAATCGCACTGCATTGCGGCGTCTATTCATTGCGCATCTCTGGGCCGCGCAAACATTTTCACGACTCCTTCGTTGTCTGACAGTCTGCGCGTGCCTCTCCAGATATGTGGCCAACCTGACGGTACATGATATCAGTCCTCATGGTGTATTTCGTTCCTTCGAGCACATCTTCGCCGCTGTGCACAAGGTCATGATGCTGAAAAATGAAGCAGGAACCAGGGGATGGGTCGACGTCGTACTCGTTCACATGACCCGGCCGGTCTTCGCCAAAGAACCGCGTTGCGCCGCCCTTCAGCTCTGGACTCCCTCGAAGATACAAATGGACGGTCAAGAATGAGACTTCGGACTCGTCCGGCGTGACGTAAAACCCATCACTGTGCTGGCGGAAATACATGCCAGGCCGGTATCGCAGGAATCGCAGCCGGTCGTTCAGTCGAGACATGCGCCAGGTGCCAGAACTCCACACTGGATCATCGCTGGTAATGTGAGGGGAGTTTTCGAGCGTTGCAATGTCGGACGGAATATACGGTCGGACTCGTACGAGCAAGGCCTCGGCGAGCTCGGGACTGTCCCACATGATGCGATCGCAATGCCGCACACCGCTGGCCAAGACCATGTGCCCACCGGCGTTGACGAGCGCTGCGTCCCACCGTCCTTGTGCGATAGTCTCGGCGGCAGTGCGAATCTCGTCGCATTCTTCGGGGGTCAAAAGGCTGTGGATGATGAGTGCAAAGGCGTCTTTGTGTTCGGAGAAGCCCAACGCCTTGAAGTCGACTTGCTCCGTCCAGCATGTTGAAGGAGAAGGGCGTCGTAGGCTGTCAAGGAGTGCGACTGGCGGCTGGGCATTGAAGGCCATAGATTCTGATCAGCTCCAAGTAGAAAGGATGTCGTTGTAGCGAGTCTGGAGCAACGACAAGAGAAACGGGTTGAAATATGGTGGACTTGCCGAATGATTCATTCAGAGTCAGCTCATCAGGCATCAACCGCAGCCCAAAACCCTGCGCAAAAAAAAGGTCCAGGCAAAGCCGCGGCCAGCGCGGTGTCCAAATCGTTTGACCGCAGAAAAAGATGAATGACGAATCTATCCTGGCGTCTTCGCCGAATTCAAGAGGGTAGAAGTTCAGGCCGTAGACTTTGTCACTGCCAACGTCTTTGTCCAACCGCTGCAGGGGAAGTGATGTCGTTGTAGGAAGGTCGTCATGGAGCTGTGAAGCGTACTCTTCGCCGTGCTTTCACTCGCAGTGGGTTAGCTACCTAGGCTAGCTTCCAGACCGAATGCTCGCTCGGAAGCGGGCCGGTGGATCATGTCTCGGGAGTAAAATAATTCCAGGTCAGCCTGATCGGATGCTTTTCCGGACGTAACCGGAGTTAAACAAGGCTTCCCGCCGAGTAGGTGCTACAATAAAGGATAAATATTCGGTGAACGGACGTGAGGATAGTAAAGTGGCAAACAACGACAGTACTTGCACCGTTCGCGTCGCCTTCCATTCGACAAGTATGTTTGAAGTGTGGTTCATCACCGGTGTCTCCTCCGGGCTAGGCTTCGAGATGGCCTTGCAAGCACTGCAGCAGGGCTTCCGGGTCATCGGCACAGTAAGAAACAAGCAGCGAGCAGCGAAGGAGATTACGGCGATCGAAGGGGCGGGCGGGACGATTGTTGTTCTGGATATCACAGATGCCGAGGCCTGTTATAGAGTGTTTGCTGAAGCGGATAAAATACACGGACAGATCGATGTGCTGGTAAACAACGCCGGAGCTTCATATCTGGGGGCACTGGAAGATTTTACGTATGTCACGATCACTATCTACTGGGGAGCCGCGCTGACGTGCAAGCGGATTGACAGCGACGAAGAAGTGCAAGCGCAAATGGACCTGTGCTTCGGGGCTCCGTACCGTTTGATTCGAGCAGCGCTGCCATCGTACCGCCGTAGAAGGACGGGGACAATTGTCAACATCAGCAGTAGTGCCGGGATCGATGGAATCGCAGCCTGCGGTTTGTACGCAGCCAGCAAGTTCGCGCTCGAGGGTTGGTGTTCCCGCCCGAGCCGTTGAAGTGTGGGATGCTGATAAGATGCAGGGTTTTCGGAGGCACTTGCTCGAGAAGTGGAGGTTTACAACGTCAAAGTGGTCATTGTCGAGCCCGGCGCTTTTCGGACGAATTTCCTCGGTGCCTACATCAGGTCAAAATCGACGACCAACCTTGTCCACTATCCCGCGGCCCAGGCATCTTTTGACAAGTTCGACGCATGGTCCGGCAAACAGCCCGGCGATACGGTCAAAGGTGCAGCAGCCATCGTTCGGGTGGCTTCCGGGAAAGGCACGAATGGTCCTCAAGTGGGCAAGGCCATGAGGTTGCCGCTCGGCAACGACTGTGTTGCGCGGCTGGAGGCCAAGATCAAGTCGATGAAGGATGATTTGGATGGGAATCGATCGTTGTCGGAAAGCACGAACCACGATGACTTGAAGTAGCGTGACATTACATCGTTCCGAAATGATCTGTCCAATTCTCTTCGTCCACGGATGTGAATGGGCTGTTGAAGAAGTTCCAGTCGTTCGTACTCATCAAGCCATCTTCTGGCTGTGTTCCTCCGTCATCAATGACCGCAGCTCGGAGAATACTCACATATCGAGTGATGGAGGGATCCGCAGATGCGACGCTCTCGAGATGTGCCACTGCCGCGCGGTATGCAGCAGCCAGTCGTTCCCTGGACAGCAACTGTACCACGTCTAAATGGAGCATCGCGGCAATAACCACCCAGGCCGCCGAATGGATGTAATACGTGCGAAACCACCATGGCGGAAGTACTCGGTCCAACTCGGCTGGTGTGCGATTGGCGCCCATGGATTCGAAGTATTCGATGAGTGCTACGGCCGCTTCCACACCTGTGACAGCGCCGCGGAAGACGACGTCGTACAGAAACATTCCCTCAACCGTCTCACCGTCGTGATCCTTGCGCCGTTTTTGCGCACTGTAGGAGCACAAGCGTAGCAGCACGGGCTGGAACATGAAGACGCGAAAGTGTTGGCTACGCACCCAAAGATGGTTGCTTTGCCGGGCGTGTACCGGGTGAGCCTGAGGAGTCTGCCATCGCATGCAAGGCGGCAGAGAGGCTTCCCACGAGACCAGTGCACACTCTGCCTGTAATGTGGCGTTGACAGCGTGCACGGCTCCGCCTAACAGCGGTGTGTCTCCATCGGGTGGATGCCGCGCTGCCAGCTTGAATGTGTCAATCACATCGAACAGCTCGATGGCTGCGATCAAGAAATGATAGTCGGCTCGCAAGGTGTTCTGCTCTGGTCCACACGTACAAGGTGATTCGTCGGGGTGAGCTATCGGGCGAGACACACGCACAGCGGCGGCGGGTGAAATATGTGTCGCTTGCCCGTAGATCAAGGAGATGGTCCGGTCAATGAGGACGCATCCATACCAGATGCGTTGCAGCAGGCTCCGTCGTTTCCCATCGCCGACTTGGGCACTTGTGGCAGGCAGATCAAGGCCAATGCTTTGCGCCGCGCGGATGGCCATGCCGACAAACGTCCAACAGGCTTGTCGGGAAAACGCACAGTGGCCCACTAACAGAAAGCATTGAACGGCAAGGAGAGAGCGAGTCTGTGCGTGGTGTAAGTCGAGAGAGCACGCGCGCTGGTAGAAGATCTGGCTGGAGGTGATGCGGTCCGGGAGGGCTTGCGTAGGATCGACAAGCGATGCCAATGCCAACACGGCGTTCATGAGACAGACGAAGAGTGGGAGATCCGACCCCAGATCGTTGCCCGCCCAAAGCGACTGGTAGCAGCGTGTAAAGTCGTCCCGGTCAAGGTATGGATAGCTGGGGTCGATCAAGTCCCAATACGTCTCCAACAAGCGATCGGCGTTCTGGCGCAGAGGAAGTACGTATTCCCGCGTGGCAGGCGAGGCTGTGCGCGAATGACAGTTGCGCGGGCTTGGCGTGGGCGGGATCAAGAGTCTCTGAATGTGCTGTGCGAAGCTCGCCACGCTCGACCCCAACATGTCTGCCGGTATCTGGGTTTCGTCGTTGTTTACGGCACCAATCATCGCGTGAGCCGGGCCACTTTCCCCCTCAGTCATGACGCTTCGTGCGGTCTGCAACGAGGAGGTTGGTTCTTGGGCATGAGCTTCGGCAGAGGCGGTCTTTCGCCGAGCAGGCCCTCTCCCTCGACGCCGGGTCCACTGGCAATCTGCTGCGGTCCCATCTTTCCTACGGCACGGCAAACATACTGCAGGCGAGAGTCAGTCCAAATTTGGCGATCGCTGGGCAGCGCCACCTACCTGGTCCATCATCGGCTACGCATTTGATCTTTCGAGATCGGCATTCATCGCACGCTGATTGGAATCTGACGTCTCGGCGACTCGCAGAGCCTGTGCCACGGGAGTTCATCAGATAAGGAGTAAGGAAGTAGGAGAAAGATTCCGAGAGTCCTGTTGATCCGCGACCGGAATTTAAATCGTAGGGGCGATTCTTTCCTTCGGACTTATTCTCCACCCTGCACCTCCGAGGCTTAACGCCGGACGGCGAAAGGGACGAGCAGGCAGAAGCATTTCCAATGAGGGAGGTATTCATCGGACTTGCCGGATGATTCGTTCAGAGTCAGCTAATCAGGCCGCGGCCATGATCGAAGGAGAAGGCGTGGATCGCAAGAGGAGCAGGCACCTTCGCTGCGCGGAATGTGGGATACCTTGCCTCCCTCCCTTCGACTCCCATTCCCCTCGTATCGAATCGGGAGCTCCCTCCCACCGTCAATCCTGGCCCTGCTGGCCTTGATTCCCCCTTCGGGCTACCTCACCTTCTCACCTTTCATTACCTACTTTTTCCTCTTGTGCTTCCCCAATCGGCCGGGATGAATACGAAGGGCAGGGTGCATTAATGACTGTCCAATCTTACCCCCCTGCATAAATACGAGGTATGCATATGCACACTCCGCAAATTGGAACGTGGCTCGGTGCAAGCCCCGGGGTAGAATAACGGTTTCATTGGGTTGGTGGTATGTACAAGACAACCACGACCTCTCGCTCTCTTTCTCTTCTCGCAGCATTCATTCTTTTCGAGCAAGATGCATTCCAACACTCTCGCTTTTGCCATTGTTGCTCTCTGCACTCCTTTCGTCTTCGCAGCCCCCGGCCACAAGCATGACGACGGGTGGTCGAGCACGCAATGCTACACTGATTTCGGGGCGCATCCGGCTCCGTATTATACTGAATGGACCACTTCCTACCGGCACTGCACCCGCACCCATAAAGTGACGCAAACCGTCACTGCCACAGCACCGACCAGCACTATCACGGTCAGTCGAATTGCAAAGTTCTCCTCCATATCGTAGCCTGACCTCAATGGATAGTCTACCATCTCTATATCAACGACCGTGACCGCTTCGACCTCCACATTGACCAATACACATACCAACACAAGCACCGCGACGACTACAACCACTACGGTGCGTCGAGCATGCCTGGATCCGCCATCGTCTTCGCTGACTCGATAGCAGACTACTGATACTACTACGACAAGTACCAGTACAACGCTGTTGGCCAGTTCCACCATTCCCGCCAATCCGACGTTCGTTTCCAACCCCCTTTGGCGCCGTATCTGCTAACCAGGGGCGTCACAGATTCCAGAATGTTCAAGACACCTGCTTCGGATGCGCATACAATGGCATCGGTGAAGGCTTTGAACCTGCAACAGGGAGACGAGATCTTTCCGCGAAAGGCAGAGGCGAGCGGCGAGGCCACAAACATCCCGACGGACATCCCCACAAACATCCGGTCGGAGTCAAATGCCACGAATGGTGGCATCACAAATGCGTTGACGTTGAAAGCACGACCAAAAAGACAGTTACTGTTTCTCCGAGCACAACGATTACGACTACCTCCACCTCGACGTCCACCCTTTACCCCTCAGCAACAGTGTGAGTGCGCCTGCAAGTTGAGCATTCTACGACCGCTAACGGCTGTTCAGGACCGTCACCGTTGTAGACACCATCACGTCGACAGCGACAAGTACGATCACCTTGACAAGCTCCACCGTGGCCACCTCCACCATCCCCTACGAGACCGTCTACGAGGCTTGCGCGACGAATAACTTCGCCGACTACATTGTCATCTACGACTTTGTCAACCCGGTCGTCTTCGCCGATCGCATCAATCAAAATTACGTCGAAGGGACGACGACAGCAGATACTCCCTACGATTGTGAGGCTCCCTTGCCACCCGTGCCGTTCAACGCTGACTCTTTACCAGGCTGCGCCAGCGTCTTCGCCAACGTCAACAACGCGGCAATCTTCGTCTTCACCCCGCCCAATGGAACAGCCTTGACGAATAACTGCTTGTACTACTACTACCCGGACTCCTGTCCTCTGCAACAAGGCGCGCAGTGGAACGTCCAGTCCGTGTACAATACCGATACTAACGCGACGGAAGTCACGGTGGGAAATGCAAACTGTGGAGAGGTCTTTGGCGTGAACATCGTGGGTGCTTGATGCGTTGGGGGGTGAGTGGGGCGGCAGAGTGCATGGGCTGGCCATATGCTGTACCACCAATCAACCATGCCGCGCTTCCAATTCAATGGCAGCGGTCAGTCTTCCCCGGCTCGTCTTTGCACTGACGGCCGTCATATTCACTGCCAACAAGGATGTAAACGTCTTTTCTGTGAGGGCGAGAACAGCGACTTGGGCGGTGGCTAGCTGAGTTTCTTCAAACGTGAAGGAACCGCGCCTGCCAAGCACAGACCCCCAGTGTCACGTGGTACGTGTTGTCCACTTGCTAGTAACACGAGGCTTGGCTTTAAACACCCAGTTCCCAAACAACGGTGATCCCCCTTCTCACTCGGCTCATACTCCTCCAAGTCGCACAAGACAACAGTTGACTTTGAGTTATTCCTCGGCGACGCAACCGCCGTCTCCGATTCCAAGAGTACGTAGGAATTTTCGGAGGCATCCGACAAAGGCAAGTTGTTCAAGGGGGTGAATGGATGTAGCGATATCAACTAACACAGACCACCAGATTGCCATCACCCCTGAGTCAGCCATCGCCGACGAACGCGAAGAAATGGAGCGTCCTGGAGAAGACATCGCGGCAATGCATTTCACGCGCCACATTGTGACTTTCGACGCTGATGAGCTAGCATCGTACAATGCCAAGATGGAGGAGTTGACGGCCATTCGAGCTGAACGTATTCAGCATTCAAGACGTATGAAGAACGTTGCGCCGGGTCGGGATACCATCGACGAGCTGGTGAAGGCCAACAAATTCAAGCCGGGCTCCAGGTTTGAGGAAGCGGTTCTCATCTCTACGTACCAGGCGGGCGCTCCCATGATCAACATCCCTACTCACGTGGTTGAGGACCAATACACCGATGCCCTTGTCCTGCTCCAGAAGCTGAAGGAGGATGGCGGTGTGGCGGGGAGATACCGCAAGGAGCCCCATGACACGCCTGAGAAGGTGTTGTCCCATCTTCTCCATGGCTCTCCCGTATTCCGCTTTCTCGTGCTGGAGATTCACCGCATTCTCGACCATCCTCCGCTGGACAAGAAAGACAAGGTGATGATCTTATTCTACGTTCCCAAAGTCGCGCACTGCTTCTTTACCATCGCCGCCTTCATGGGCGTTCCCTGCGCCCTGCTCACTAGCCGCCAAACCCCCAAGGAGCGCTCCGACATCATCAAGGACTTCAACGAGACGGACGAGGTCAAGGTGCTTATTGCGACGTATGAAATCCAGCTGGCTGGCTTCGACTGTCACCTCCGCTGTGCCCAAGTCATCTGTGCGGAGCCCGCCATGAGTGCCTCACAGGAAGCTCAAGCACTCATGTGTGTGCATCGCGCGGGCCAGCAAATGGTGACTCGCATTCACCAAAAATGCTCTTTCATGGACGGCTTGCATGCGGAGCTGGTGAAACATGGTATGGAGTACCCCAGCGAGGAGATCGGCGAGGGAAATTAGGAGCGACACGATTGACGGCGACATGAGGTGGAGGTCGTCCAGGCAGAAGGCCCGTTGAGAGCGAAGGAGAGACTGTTGGATAGGCGCGGCGACAGATGGGCTGTCGGGGCGCGAAATGGGCAATCATCCGCAGGAGCTACATATGGATCGTAGAATACGGCCACCGTAGCGGCAGAGAGTTTAACTGATTCATCACAATACATGACGGCGGCCATTTGTATCCCATCTCAGCGTTACCATTCCCACGTCATTGTCAGCAGCGCGAGCATCTTCCTTGCGAGAGTGAGAAAGAAACAAGCAGGCTTTGGTAGTCAGTGTTGTCGGAGATGCTTTTACTATGGCTGACGAAGCGATGGAAGAGCGCAGAACAATTTCCATGTTTCCGAGATAGGCAGTTACGGATCAGCCAGGCAACAATGTTTGCCTGACGCGCTTAAAATTCACAGGCTGCACTTCCCAAAACAAACTTTTCCGCCACCTTACCTCAAACGATACATGTAGTCTTGACCAACACCTTCATCAACCGACCGTCCTCTCAGTCAACATGTCCAATCCCAACAGCAAATCCCGCTACAACTTTCGCGACGACAATGAAGAGTGGCGTGCAAAGATGATTCGCCAAACCGAGAAGACCAACGAGATGCAGAAGGACGTCGAGGAATTGACCAAAGAGCTTAAGGAGAAAGCGGCAGAGTGCCCGGAGTTCGTCAAGCTGAGTGCAGCAGAGCAACAAGAGACAATTCGCCGTACATGGGCAGAAGCAGAAGCGGCGAAGAAGGATGCAGAGGCGGCGGCCATCGAGAAGTTGGAGGCAGCTCGGCAGAGTCGTCAGAAATGGGTGGAGATGGGGACTGTGAAGGAGGATGCGGTGGCGATGAAGCAAAAGGAGGGCGGTGCGGAGGAAAGCGGTGCGGAGGAAAGCGGTGCGGAGGAAAGCGGTGCGAAGGAAAGCGGTGCGGAGGAAAGCGGTGCGAAGGAAAGCGGTGCGGAGGCAGGCGGTGCGGACCCTGACTGTGCGTAGGAAGAGAAGGGAACGTCCGTTGCTGAACATCGCGCCTTGAGGCTTTGCGGGAGTTAGATGAGAGACAGCACAGCGCCGACAAGAACGGGAAGCAGACTCTTCCACAATCAGACACATTACAAAGCTCTCACTGTTAATGCTACGGTGAGAGAGAGTGATATGCCATCCTTCTGCCGTCCTTCTTCCTTCCATTATGTCCTGGGCGGCCCGCAAGCATGAGCGCCTGTAACCTGAAGGGATGTCGACTGACGGCCGTCCATCGTCGCGGTCTTGATGCGGGTGGCAGTGAGCTCGATGGCTTCACCATCGACTGGTACGGAGGGGTCCACGGACGAGGCGCGAACATCATCCACGGGCGTGCGGAAGCGCGTCTTGGAATGGGACAGTAGACCCTCCACACCCCATTCCTCATCGGTGAATTTAATGAGACCATGCCGATGCTCTCTCACGAACGCGTCGACCGCTGCGGTGATCTAGCATGTGCGACAGTGCTCCGCGATGGCCTTGACGCCTCCATTGCGAGGCGTAGCTACGCCCAGGTAGTTCTCGTAGGTCACGATCGCGTTCCAGTCCCTCTCCTTCTGCCCAGCGCGCCTTTGGTACAACAGCGCGCCTTTACAACAAAGGACAGGTGCACTGGACCCATTCAGCTCGACGTGCGGTGAGAATGGGCGGTGGCTTCGCGATGGGCGGTGGAGAAACATCTCGGCGAGGGGACGAAGGTGGCGCGGAGGGAGAAGGTAGGCTACACACTTGAATGCTTGCAGCAAGGGAATGAGATGAAGTCGAAGCAAGGTGTGGATCTCACAAGCTCGCAGCCGCGGCGCAATCTGGAAGGAATTCGCCTAAGCCACAAACAGAAACTCCGCACTTCCATTCCGCCTGTCCGTATCATGCCAACCGAAAACTCCTCTTGAAGGCTGCCCGGCTCCTGGAGCGCCATAATCACGCATCAAGACTGGCTCAATCCTTGGCTTTGCCGCCCATCTGCTCTAGCTTCTGAATCGCCGTGTCCCATGCATCCACGGTCTTGGTCGCGGCCTCCAGCTCCTTCGCCCATGCTTCCATCAAATCGCTATTCCCGCCCTCGCCCGGCATGCTCTCGACGGAGCTCACATAGGCTGCCAGTGACTCAACCGTGGCCTTGCGTCGGCCCCAAGGCTCCCTCATGCTCGCTGCGATCAGACCTGCGGACCTGTTCATGCCACTGACGTTCCCGTAGTCGAGGTCTTCCATTTCTTGCTGAATGACCTGCTGTTGTCGAGGCGAACATAGCGTCAACCACTCCCCGATGTTCGCTTCGATGAAGTTGCCTACGATGATGGTCAGTCGGAGCAGCTTTGACGAGGTGCGCATACTTACGGTTCTGCGCATCCAGAAAGAGGTCGCGATAACTCGTCTTCTGGCGCTTTGTATCCTTGGGTGTCTTTGGCGTCATGGCAGTTGCATCTTCTCCGGGAGAAGCTGGCTGGCCTTTCTTGCGCTTCGGTCCGCCCTTGGTCTTCGCTGCGGGGCCGTCACCGACATCCGCCATCGCCACGTCCTTCTCTGCGTCTTGCATGGCCACGAATCTGTCCCAGTATGCGTCGTCCTTGACTTCCATCGTCGTGGTCGGCCCAAAGCCTGGTAGTCCAGGTGTCAGCAGCTTGCAGTTGGTTGAATCTGGAACACATCACTTGCCTGCTTCCTCTGGCTCCAGGTAGTACTCCGATTGGCATTTTAATTGCTCGATCAAAGCCTCCATCACAGTCAACTTCTTCTTGCCCGTCTCGGAGTTGCCGGTCGCCATGTTCGCCACGTTGTTGGAGGGATGTGAGAGGTGGTAGGTTGGGGCGAGATTGCTCAAGTTCAGTCAAAGCGCGGCAACGCCTGCCTGCCTCTTTCAGCACAGACCTGTGGTGTCACGTGTGAAACTTTGTCTCTGCTGTGCTCAAGGCCTCACTCTCATTCGTCGAAACCCCTTTCTCTCATCCCTCGCCATATCCACCATTTCCCCACCTTTCTGCGCACACTAAACTTGGGTGCAAGCACTACATGAAGTTTGAGTTGGTGAGCTTTGACAATGCAAGTCGAAGGCCGCTCCGGCAACACCTACGTCGTCGACGATGAAGCAAACTTCAACTGGACCAAAGCCTCCGCAATTTCTACCATCCCCTTCTTTCGCACCCACCGATTCCCGTCATGGCTCCTCTCAGCAGGCTAAACAGACTGGCGGAACGAAGCAGTGACAAGGATCGCAGCCATGGAACATTGTGGTCTGCAGAGAGCATCAACGCGTCTCGGCTGGAGTTGGAGGAGGTGCAACAATACATGGAGTCCAAGGAGGCCGAAGGCTTCGTGGGCAAGAGTGCCGCCGCACAGCGAGATATGATCAGAAAGATGAATGTCTTGACCAACCGCAAAAACAGCAGCCGCAAAGTCCACGCTGTGATGAAAGACCTTGCGCAGTGGCAAGGCGGAGAGATTGCAAAGGGCGCTCACTCTGTCAAGCTCGCCGGCATTGACGACGAACTCCAGCGTTTGTTTGCCAGTATGAAGGGTTTGCGAGATACCCTTGCCAGCGCACGGTCAGACAAAGCGGAAGAGCCTGCCATGCTCACGGCAATCCAAGCGAAGTTGGACGAATCTTCGGCGGATGCCGCCAATGGGCGCTCTATGGTTATCAACAGCCTGGCCGAGATGAAGTCGGCGATCGACCAGCACTTTACCGGCCTCTCCGCCAAGAAGGAGATGTCGGATCTGCAAGAGAAGATGAATGGCGAGGCTCGAGACAAGGACCAGGAGATCGAGAACCTCAAGAGCCAAATTGAGCAGCTGCAGCTGGATAACTCCAACAAGGACGGGATCAACACCACTCTGCGGGCGAAGCTACAGGAAACGGAGATTTCTATCGCTCTGCAGACGGTGCGCGCCAATATTGAAACGGAGGCGACGGGTCTTTTGTTCGAGGAATTGGAAGACCAGACGAAATTGACGGCCTTTTACAAGGACTGCGCGCAGAAAATGGAGAGTGCGGACGGCCCGATCATTCGCGCCATCATCGGTAAGGTGATTCGCCAAGGTCGGCCGGAGAAGCGGAGGCAGGGAGATGAGGGAGAGGTTGCGGGTGATGGCGGTAAGAGGCTCAAAGACGCTGACGTTGATGTCGCGACCAATCCATTTTCCCTTGATTTGGCCCTTTGGCACGGCTAAAGCACGAATGCAACGCTTTCCCGAACATCGATGCTCCCGGTCTGGTCGTTTCCATCCCAGTCGGAACTCTGCTAGGTTTTGAGCAACGTGCGCCTCCGACGCCGTGTCGCTTCCGTAATCCGATACGTCTCCTCACTTAGCGCCCCCTTTGCATTTTCGACAGCGCGCGCCGGTGGGTGGCAGCGGGGGAACGTTGGATTCGCCGTCATCACTGCTCCGCTTGACAACAGGGACGCCGCCTCCCGACGCAGCATCAACACGAAACACCGTCGTCCAGCGCGGGCTCGTTCGCCCATTAGAAGCTTTATAGACGTATTTTGGTGAAATGATCCGTTCCGATCAGTCTTGCTTTCTTCGTGCTTGTCGATCTAGCACTTTTACCTACTCGCCTTCTTTACGCTGACCGTTCTGGTGTCAAGCTTGGTGCACACCGACGAATGCCCCGTGCAGAGGAAGATCTGCACTGTGCACTCTGATGGCCACGCCGGTCGAGCCAGCCATCTCCGTTTCCGATAGTTGCAATGGAGTACTACGTGTGAGTGAACCTGCTGGAGTACTGGTACGCTACATATTGGACCGGGAGCGAGCTGTCACTCGCGCAAAGTTGCTTGCCACACAACAATCCACCTCCGCATGCCTCAATGACGACCGCCTTTGCTCGCAACCGTCAACCCCTCAGAACGACTGAGATCGCTTAGGCTTTGCCAGAAGAGCAGTGACGTGCATCTTCAGCCCTGCTATCTCCCTTTTAGCCTCAGCCAGCTGTTGTCGGACCTGTGAGAGCTCCTTTTCAAGCTTTCCGTTCTTGCTCTCTAACTCCTCCTCCCTTGCCGCCCTGATCCTGAACTCCATGAGCTCCTCGTCTCGCTTGATGTGCCACGCGCTATTGATTTGGGCGGTGCGGTCTTTGATCATCTTCAAGAACTCGGCTTCGCTCCGGATGCTTTCGCGTACGTCTTCGGGCTTTTCGTGCTCATTTGTTCGGTGGTCGGCGCTGGAGATGCTGGCTCTCTTTTCATCCTCACCAACTGATTCCACCTCCACCCTCGCAAAGTGACCCGTGGGTGTCTGTGCATTCTCCGCGATCCCATCTCTCGCTCGGATCGGCATCTCCGTGGTCCCAGTCGCTTGCATGATTTGGTCTTTGTCAAGGAAGCCCTTCGCCGCGTTTGCTCTCGTCTTTGTGAGTCTGGCATAATGCTGTTAGCTTGGCACTTCCACAAAAGGCTTTCTATCTGCCTTGATACCTGAGAGTCCCAGGCAAGATGGGAAAGTGATGGATTGGTGGGGCTTGTTGTCTGTATCTGCGTTGGCTTTGTGCTTGATGTTCGTCAACTGCTCTTCTTTGCTGCATCAGGCTGTGGATAGAGTTTGGCGGGCGCCACGAGTTTATGAACTCTAATTCTGAGCCGCTTTTTCCACAAAGCACTTTCATTGCAGCGCATAGCGTCAAAAACGGCCATTTGCATTGGGGATATGGAGAGATGGGTGATGGAGTGCATTTTTTCAATCGATTCAGTACGCTGCCAGACGAACACCCTGCGCATTACTCGCCGTTACTATCGCCCTGCTGAAATCCAGTAACGAAGACGGCGGTCTTGCTCTCGACATTGCCTTTGTGCTGCATCATCATGCTCACCAGTTTCCAAGTGTGAGGCATCTTGACCTGCAGCAAAAGGTCCGCTCCATTCAACGCAATTGACCATGCCTTCCACGATCGCAGACTCTGTACGGCAATCCCCAGCAAAGCCAGACCTCCCAGTCACAGAACCATAGGCGCCTCCACCACGACCAAACATCGATCTCAGATCGGCCACGATGGCATCCGGCCGCTCCCAAGCACCGAAATGACCCCCTCGTTCGTACTCATTCTCAAAGACGATCGGACCCAGAGACTCGTACCAGAGGCTTGGCAGGACAACGAGATCTTTGGCGAACCTGGTGATCCCAAGCGGCACGTTAATGTAGGACTGCGCCGTGACCAATGCCGGGGGAGTGCTGTGCTGCATCGCGTAGTAGATATTCCCGGACGCCTGGGGCCCAGCGGTGGAGAAATAGTATATGATGGTCCACGTAATAATCTCCTCGTCCGTCCACGGGTACTCGTCCGCCCAGTCATGTAGCTTTTCAAAGATCCACGCCAAAAGACCAATCGGGCTGTCGCGAAGGGCGTAGCCGATCGTCTGCGGCTTGGTGGAAAGCAGAGACATGTAGCCTGATCCTTCTGCCACGAATGCTCCCGCTCGCTGCAGGGCAGCTACGTCTTGTCCCGTGAGCGGAGTGGCCTGTAGCTTTGCGAAAAGCTCCGGGTGCGTATCTTGCTTTGGCTCAGCCGGCCAGGGCGTGCTCGTATGGCATGCTTTACAACTGCCTGCTCCAACGCCTTTGACGATGAATCTCGTTATGAGATTACCGATGTCGCCGCTTTGCACGACTGCGAGACGTTATTAGAAGCAGTTGAGCAACTTTGACCGTGCGGATCTCACCGTATTGATCGTATCCGAGCGCCAACATAAGCTTGTGATATGTCTCGGCGTGCTGCTCGATGCCAAAGTCAGGCTGGGCAATGTATCAGCGTTGCCTTGACGAGTTTCAAATTGCGCAACGAACCCTGGAGGTTGGGGACGAGAAGCCAAAATCCAACAGGCTGGGAGCGACGACGTTGAATGCCGGCAGGTTGCTGTCGCTGTCGTCCGTCAAAGGCCCGAGAAGCTTTGTCACCTCCAAGAAACTGCCGGGCCAACTATGCAGGAACAACAAAGGAATAGCGTGAGCCCTTGCACTCTGCTGATGAAGGAAATGCACTCCATGGATTCCGAAACCCGAGACGTCGATGTCCAGTGTGTACTGCGGCAGTCTGTTCAGTTTCGAGAGAGCCTCGACCCAAGGGTAGTCGTGCAACCAATAGCGTCCAAGCCGCTCAATCTCGCTGCGTGGGACTCCTCTGCTCCAGTCGGAAGGATTGTCGCTCGCTTGCTGCGATGGGTAGATGGTGTCCGCGAGCTTGTGTCTCAGCCTTGCGATGTGAGATTCACCGACGTCGATCTGGAACGCTTTGGCTGCCATCTCCGGATTTTATGCCGCGGATTATGACCGTTCTGCACGTCTGTCGATGTCTGAGCCATCTTGCGTGGTATTGTGTTTGTCTTATAGCAGATGATGACTCGGGCCGAACTTCATGTTGAGCACAGTGCCATGACTAAGCCAGGTACCGAAGTCGCGATCCCTTCGGCCCGAGCGAGACTTCCGAAACCGAGCTGGGGTGATAACATCGCCGAAACAATCTTGAAGCGGGTATAGGCTGGAAAGCCTCGCCATCGCTGCTCTGCCGTCATACTGCATCGTCGCCGAAGGTAAGCGGCTGTGATAAAAAGTCGTTGAAGCCGGCGTCTCCTCCGTTCATGAGGTCGAATGACGATAAGAAATTCCATTCCTCCGAGCCGACATGCGGGAAGTTTGGCACCTGTTGAAAAGTAAATGAACAGATTCATAAAACACATGGGGGAGAACGCTATTCTCGTACCTCAGCACCCATCCCGACGTCCGACAGCCCGAGATTGGAATCGAAGTCAACGTCTCCGACGTTTCCCGTGCGCGGCCCAGTGTCGGCGTCAATGGCCGCAGCATCTCCGGCATCAGCAGCTTTCCAGAGCTTTCCTCGACAAGTTCTGATCATCTCGCGGGCGATGCTGGCGATCTCGCTCGGAAACGACACGGAGACTTGTGACTGCGTTGAGAACTCGATGTACCCAAAGGCGCCAGCGCAAACATCAAGGAGACCGAGGTCGGCAGCCGCAGTCTCCAAGGCTGGATATTTGAGAATGTATATGAACAAGTTGATGGCCGCGTAGAGTGGAAATTGGAAGCTCAGCCACCCTGGCGTAGACACATCGGCACTGACCAGTCGAAGGCCCAGTATTATGTTGCGTGCGGCATCCGCGACAGTACTATCGGATGCGGCAATTTGAGCCTCGAGCACAGCGTTGGCTCCACCGGTTGCGAACCTTGACGTTGTCCAGGGGTAGAAGAACTGCGAGTGCACAGCCATTATAGTTCCATAGATGGAGCAGTGAAGGAATAGAAGCTCGACCATTCGACGTGTCGAGTGGATGGGCTTGGTGAGCGGGCCAATTCTGCATTCCGCGGGTATCTCGTCGAGCAGCTGCTTGAGTTGCGCATCGAAGTGTGACACAGTGCCAATGAGTTCTGGCAGCGAAAGAGTCAAGGCCTGGATTGAAAGGAGACGTTGCGATATTTGAGACTGGATCATCGCGCATCGGACGCCTATACTCAGGGTGTGATTTTTCCCTCCGGTTGCCGGCGTCGTGGGGATTTGAGCGCTGATATCCCCGTCGTGGATGGCGGAGGGTCGGCCATCGAATAAAGCATACTCCTTCTCAAGCGCATATAGCGCCCACCAGAGCCAGAGTCTCTTGTTTTTTTCTCCTTCGGAGCTGGCCCATGCTCGGTCTGGTTGTCGATGCAAGCCCTTCGATTGGGCCAGGTGAACGGCGTTGGCGCACAGAAGGTGCTTGAATGCCGGGCTTCCCAGACCTTCTGCATAACACGCCTGCGACGGCTTAGCATGGATCAGCTATCGTTACCCAATTTGCACTCACCATCAATGCCAGCGCGCGTACGCCCACCAGATTCGAAGGCTGAATAAGTATGTTGGTGAGGACAGAGAGCGCGGCTTTGAAGAAGCGCCCAGCCTGGGCTTGGGCTGTTGCGAATGATACAGAAGGGTCCTTTGCCAGCAAACCACGATAGCCACAAGCAAATACGGTATTGCGCAGTGCAAACCATGCGTATTCAATCTGCTGGTCGGGACTGCGGTAATAAGCCTTCAAGTGTGTCTCAAGGTCTTTGCGGTCGATAAAGCCCAAATTCGCCTCCCAGGAGTGTTCGTAAAACGCTGGGCGACGGGTCAGCTGTATCGCATTAGGAGAGAAGTCGGCGGTGGATACCGTTGGTGTATTTCCAGGCCGTGCTTTCACTGATCTCGCTTTCTCCAGACTCTGCAAGGACATAGTCTCCGAATGAGCCTCGCTGGACGAGGACTTTCGAGAATGTCTTCGCAACTGCAGCGAAGTCGCCGTCTCCCGTTCTCCTCTCCACCCATTCAGTGCCCGTGTCCGAGAGGAT
The DNA here is from genome assembly GCF_010093505.1 of Neohortaea acidophila. Classification (NCBI taxonomy): domain Eukaryota; kingdom Fungi; phylum Ascomycota; class Dothideomycetes; order Mycosphaerellales; family Teratosphaeriaceae; genus Neohortaea; species Neohortaea acidophila. Next base: position 1,264,160 of record NW_022985517.1, read on the forward strand.
TGACGTCCAAGACCAAGGCTCGTGATACTGCCAGTTGGCGTCCTCCGCAGAGGTAGCGTTCCTCTTCGGTAACGGGCTCGCCGCGAGACTTGGATCGAAGCCCGACGCCCCTTCAACACCGATATCTTGGGCGTTGCTTATACCAGAGGGCTCTGTCTCGTCTAGAGGGAATAATGTCGGACGCTCCGTAGGCCTGGGAGAGCGAAAGAAATTCTGAGCCCGGGGGGCACTTGATGACTGGAAGTCCACGAGATTACGGTGTGAAGCGATATGCTCAAGTGGGCGATTGCTATCAGAGCGATACGGAACGGCGTCTTGAGCTTTGCGCTTGCGTCGCTGCGGTATTGCATAGATGCATTCCTTCTCCAGCCTGACACAATCTTTGCATGGCTGGACACCGGTGCCTGCGTAGGATGTCATCAATACTGAGCAGGCTAGAGTAGGTGACAACGGGCAGACTACATTTCACTTTCCTCTGGCGGCAGTTTTGGCACGCTGCCGTCGCCCTGTCGACGCGGAATGGCTGTGCGGACTCAGGTGCGGGAGTCATGAAGAAGTAAATGAGCGGGCAGCTTGTTGCTGTCCAGAGCGCAGAGCATGCTGCGGTCTGCCGAAGATCGCCGTACGTTATCGGTTAGATGACAGACTTTCTTCGAAATGTGTGGAGAGTATGCGCTGTCGCCTTTCTCTCGATGTTCGCTTCCAGTTCCATGTTGTGCATGCCAGTTATTAGTCATCAAGAGTAACGCTCCAGTCGATGTCTTGGAGCAAGCTGACACTTTCACTCGCTCCATCGTACACCAGCGACATCATCGAGATGGAAGATCCGGGGTGGTCGAGCACTGGCACGGATAGACAGAGTTGGAAGAAGGCTAGTACGGTTTCCCATCTATCTCAGCCACCAGTCGAGTAATCTCGCAATTTGATGAATATCAACGTCTGCCAAAACACCTCTCCGAATCTCAAGAAAATCAACTTGCACCCCCCCGCCGCCGGAACGAGCAAAGAGCGGCTTCTCATGCCCATCCAGTCTTCCGTTATCGACGGAGCGAGCACACACTCTGAACGCCGCACGACGAGGACGGTGAAGAAGTGTGGTGCAGACCTCCCGGAGAAGCCAAAAAACGACGCAAGAACGAGCTCAAGGCCAACGTCGAGAAGGCCGCGCTACCGGATGCTGAGGAGGATGCAATGCCAGTCTGGGCAAGGCAGTGGTCCACTCACCCAGGGTTGGCTTTTACCAAAGTGTCCTCGTCTGCACATACCAGTCTGCCTCCGAGATCTTGCCCAGGACCCGTGCGTCCCCCATGACACTCCCGGAGAAGGCCTTGGAGCAGTTGCTCTACGGCTTCCGCGCGGCCCTGAGCGACCTCGACAAGGTCATCCATCGCCCAAAAGAAGAGGGCAAGAAGAGAAAAGTCATGGCCTACACCATGATGCCCAAGACCGCGCACATCTATTACAACATCCTGTGCTTCATGGACGTTCATGCCGTTCTCCCCACGACCAAGCAAAGCTTTTCCGAGCGCGCCGACATTGTTCACGACTTCAACGACACGGATGCGGTGTATGTGCTCGTCTCCACCTACGCGCTCAACATGGCGGGATTAACTGCCATGAGCGATGCTCCGTTGTGCAGTGCCTGGAGCCAGCGTACAACCTTCCCTCCGAAGCCCAGGCGACTTACCGTGTGCGCCGCATTGGGTAGAACGAGCCTCAGCTCGTTTTGAAGTACTTTCAACACGAAAGCTACATGGTGGACTGTCATTGGCTCAATGGCGCATTAGGCGGGAGCCTGAAAGATGATTTTGATTGCATCAGGCGCACTACATGCACTTCCACAGACTCAGGTGACTAGATGAACGCGGAGGGCCTGTATCAGCATAATGCCGATGATCATGAACTGCGAAGACTCGACCGCCAACTGTCAGTCGCTGAGAACCATCACGAGACAAGGAATGCCCACGAGACAGGGATCGATCACGAGACGGGGAATGCTCCCTTCCCCGCCGCCTAGTCTGACGACTCTGACGACACATGGACGCAATAATGACATGCATACGAACAAACGAAGGTCTTTGTCCAGTATGAGCTGGTCTTGTTCAACACCCAGCAGAAGACACATTTCGTGAAATAGTCGTCTCCGCTTTCCACCGTCGCCAAGCGATCCTTCTGTATCTTCACTTTGGGGCTGAACATGGCCGCAATTTCTGCTCCCAACTTCTCTAGCGAAGACGGCAGCTCGGAGATCAACCATTCCTGCGGCTCCCCGTCGTCATCGGGGCCCAACGTCATCCGAACATTGTCCGGAAGTCCAGCAACTTTCCGCGGGCTGCTTGGGTGGTGTTGGTGCTCAACGGTAGGCTCTCTCGCCCTTCCCCTTCCCGCCTCAGATGATGCAATTTGCTTTCGAGTTGGCGAATCTTTGCCTCTAGCTCACCGTTCTCGGCTTTCAGCTGCTCGTTCCATTCCTTCAGATCCGCTGATTGTTGATCCAGGAACGCCTCACAAAGGCTGGCCGCACATCTCTGTAGCTGCTTCCGCGCACAGGGTGGATCGATGATCTGTCTAGCCGGCCATAAACAGCAATAGCCAGCTGAACCTGGCCACACGACACGTGAGTTCCTCTTCGACCAGCATGATCCAGCATTTCACGCCGAGGGGCCGGACAAGGTGATTGTGTTGGCAACTTACGATTCCTTCTCCCATTCCAAGGGGAAATTCGACGATACCCCCTTCGAAGGACTCTTCAACCGCTTGTGCTTGGGGCGAAGCGCACCAGATCCGTGGCGATGTCGCGAAATGTGCGAGACTCATCAATCGCCCCCAGGCTCCCTTCCGCTATGGTTTTTCCGGCACGTCGTGCTGCAGCTCGCCGCCTTGATGCGCGTTCTGGAACGGTCACACTGACGATCTCAACAAGGACGTGGATGGCGACGTCAACAAAGGGTTGCAGCCGCATTACATGAAGTTCATGTACGCCGACGGTCCCGCTGGCGAAATCGATACCACCGACTCCATACGGCAATGAATGGAGCCACGCTGGAAGCACGCATGTTTCCCGTTTTCGACCAGATCATGCTTGCCCGCAACTCAGCGTCCAAGATCATGGACGAAGACGGCGAAGAGGCCTCTTGCGGAGCAACCATCGCCGAACTGCACATCGTGCGCGGTGTGGTGAATTTCAACCCGGACGAGCAGATCTCGCACGACGCGAAGATTCAGCATCTCGCCGCTTTTCGCGACGAGCAGAAGCGCTTGCGGGAGGAGGAGAAGCGGCAGGCGAAGAAGGACGGCGCCGACGACGACTTCATCCGCGAGTTGACAAAGAAGAGCAGGTACAAGCCCGGCTCGCGCTTCCACCAGGAGCTGCTCGTCTCCACCTACCAGGCCGCATCTGGGCTCGTCCACATTCCCGCGGGCGTCTTCCAATCGTACTACAAGGGCCCACTCGCCTTGCTCGACGCTTTGAAGGAGTCGGGTGGAGTCGCTCCCAAGTATGCCACCGCCCCTCACGATACGCCCGAAAAGATGCTGTTGCATCTGCTCGACGGCTCTCCAATCTTCCGCCGCGCTCTCAAAAGGATCGGCGAAATTGTCAGGCATGCGCAAGAAGGCGCTAAAGACAAGGTGATGGTGATGTGTCTGTCGCCCAAGACCGCACACATCTTCTATACCATTGTTCCCTTCATGGGCATCGAAAGCGTGTGCTTGACCGCTCAGCAGTCCCAAGATGAGCGCTCCGACATCATCTACAACTTCAACGAAGAGGACAATGTGAAGGTGCTGGTGGCGACGTATGGGTTGGATCTGGCGGGCTTCAACTGCCACCACCGCTGTGCGCGCGTCATTCTTCTAGAGCCGGCTGTCAATGGATCGCAGGAGGCGCAGGCTTACATGCGCGTTCACCGCATCGGCCAGAAGGAGAAGCAGGCTGTGATGCGCTTCCACCAGGCGAACAGCTGGATGGACAAGTGGGATAAGAAGCTCACCCGCAAGCAGGATCGCGACTGCGCGATGATGCTGCAATACCTTCACAGCCGCGAGCTGCAGCAGTCCGGTGACATTGGAATCAAGAGCGCGAGTGCGTCGATGGTGTCGGGGTATATGAGCTCACTTCTCGACGATTCCGACGAGGAGACCGACTACGGAGATGACCTGCCTGGGCTGCTTTCGGAGGGGATTGCCGAGCTCGAGGAGGCCAGGGCACGAGGCACGATTGTAGGTTGGAGAGCTGCCCATCCCGTCACACATCTCCATCCCATCTCCAGCCTCATCTCCCTCACATCATCGCCTGTCGAGCATCTCAAACGCTTCACGCAGCCCACTAGCAAGAGAAGCGAGTGCTCGAGAGGTGCCACACCGCGCCAGGAATGGAGTGAAGATTTGCAAGATTGCTGTATTGATGTTCGGGTGTCATTTCAGTAACAATAGGTCGCGGTCGACCCCCTCGCACCATCACCAGCTGCCGCCATGTCGGACGGAGAAGACGTCGACCAGTCGATGCGAGACGAAGCCGCCGACTTCGTCAAAATGATCGAAAACAGCGCAGCGAATACTACGGAGTGGTGGAAGCGTGGAGAGGAGTTAATGGATTTAGAGGTCGCGCGAACGCGTATTAACATTCTCGTGCGTCGAAATAGCAAGAAAGATGCAGAGATCGAGCGATTGCAGGCAGAGAATGACGAGTTGAAACGCGAAGTCGAGCGTTTGCGTGCCGGCGTTCCGCAAACGCCGCCCAACAGCCAGACGGCCGTCGTCCTGCCTACGGGCGTCAGACTGACCCTCGGCACCAATGCCGATGGCAGTGCCATCGAGTGGGCACCCGCCGTCTCCATCACACGCCGTCTCCATCACACGCAGTCTCCATCACACGCAGTCTCCATCACACGCAGTCTCCATCACACGCAGTCTCCATCACACGCAGTCTCCGTCACACGCCATCCTCTTCACGCGCCGCGTTATCATCACGCGCGCCGTCATCATCACTCACCGTTGTCTTCACGCGCCGTCTCCACCACATATGACACGCCGTGACCCTCACGCTATCCTGATCACAAGCCATCTCGATCACACGTTAGTTGGCTTCACGAGCTGGTCCTCTTCACGCGCTTGTCCTCTTCTCCCACTAGCTTAGTAGGCAGGACTTTCACTGGCGCTATCCAGAGAGGACGAGACAGACTTATCTGATGAGTGATGCCGTACGCAACGATCGTAGGGCACGGGCCGCCTTCAACCATACAGGGCACGACGGCGTTCAAGACCACACGCCGCCCAACAGCCAGACGGCTGTCGTCCTGCCTACGGGCGCCCGATTCATCACCGGGTTGAATGGCGATGGCAGTGCGATCGAGTGGGCTCCCGCTGCCCTCCCTTCCACCCTTCGGCCCCTGGCGGAGAAAGCCCCCGTCGTCATGACGGTGAAGGGGAAACAGAAGAAGCTGTTTGCGGCCATCGCCCGTAAAGCCGATTCGCCGGCGAAATGCGTTTTCGTCGGTTCTCGAAACGCGACCAGCGCATACCGGTCGAAAGTGTCGCCGCTCCTCTTCGCATGCCAGAGCTGCGCAAAGAGGACAAGCGCATGAAGAGGACAAGCGCATGAAGAGGACAAGCGCGTGAAGAGGACCAGCGCATGAAGAGGACAAGCGCTGAAGAGAAGAAGCGCTGAAGAGAAGAAGCGCGTGAAGGCGACTGGCGTGCGAAGAGAATAAGCGCGTGAAGGCGTGACATGGTGGCGGCGCGTGTAGATGACCATCTTGTGGTAGAGAGGGCGTGTGAAGACGATAAGCGTGTGATGCCAGGTCAATCTGACGCCCGTTGGCAGGAGGACTGCCGTTTGACTGTTTGGTGGCGTATGTTTTTGAACGTCGCCGTGCTGTGTCTCCGTTTGCGGTTGAATGGCGGCTCTCTTCTCCCCTCTCTCTCTGCGCAAACGCTCATTCTCTGCCCTTAACTCCGCCAACTCGGCCTGCATTCGCTCATTTTGGCGTTTCAACGTTGCGTTCTCTATTCGCAGTTGCTCGACCACTTTCCCTTTCTGGACACTGGCAAGCTCGGCTGCCTGCACTCGGCTTCTTGCTACTCTCGAGTCCACGATCGTCTCATCCTCTAGCCACCACTTTGGTGTGGCTGCTGTCCTGCCTTTGATCATCTTGATGATCTCGGCTGCTTCGTCTTTCGTGGACTGGCGGTACCCCTCCGACATGGCGAGCTTTTAGTAGACTGAGAAGACACTCGAGCGTTAGTACGGCCATCCTGCACGTCTTTGCTCCAATTCTGGCGGTCGGGGCGGTGTGGCGCCTCTCGAGCACTCACTTCTCGTGTTGGTGGGCTGCGGGAAACGTTTGAGATGCTCGGCTGGCGATGATGTGATGGAGATGGGGCTGGAGATGGGATGAAGATGGACGATGAAATGGGACACTCTCCGGCCCACAATCTTACCATTGCTACCCGCCCGATGATTGATATTATCCTCTCCACCTTTCCCGACATCCTGGAGCTGGCCACCTGCCCGAACTCCGCCACACCGCCGGAGCGGAGCAAATCGCACTTTGCGCGGCTCTGGACCACATATTCGAAGACCGAAACGCACAAGATTGTGCCATTGATCTCGCGGCTCAGTTGAGCAGTTAGGCACCATCATATCACAGCAAAAAGATTTGGCCTCAGGGGAGCAGACGCGACAAGTCGTGGAGACGCTCGATCAGCATTCCGGAATCCTTGATGAGATGAAAGCCACCAGGTCCGCCATCGCCGAAGAGCGAACCGCCCGCGGTCGTGTCATTGATCTCCGCGCTCGGGTTGAGCATCTCGAGCCCGAACTGTCCGCCGCGAGTAGCGCGCTTACAGTACGGGAGATGGAGTTGACCTTGGAGCGAGGGAAGATGGTGACTGTGGAGCGCGACCTCGCTGCGTTAAAGACCAAAAGCAACGAGCTGACGTTGGAATTGGACACAACATCCGCGAGTCTCGTCAAGGAGAGATCGAAGGTTGTTGGACTGGACGGCGATCTCACGTCGCTTGGGGAAACCATGCGGGTGGATTTGGACGATACCAATGCCAACCTGACGTCCGAGCGGGGGCGCGTGGGCGATCTTCAGGGGAGCGTGGCCGAGCTTCAACAGGTGCTAAAGAGAGCTGAAGACGACGGGTGGATTCAGCCAACGGCGGCAAAAGACGAGCTCTCCACAGCAAAAGAGCATGTTGCAATGGAGCAGCTGGGAGGACAGCTGGATGCAACGCTGAATGAGATGCCGGTGCATAAGTGCAGCGCCGAGGTGGTTGTTATAGGTCAGAAACTGCCTCGAAATTGGTAGTTTGCGTGTGTCGTTCTCTTTTCGCCAACCTGGTGCAGACGGTGAGCTATCGCCATTTCGATATCCATTCGCCCATCTGTTCGCTTGTGATGGCCTGCAGAGCTCGGTATGTCTCCGATGTTTGCGCCATTCTCGCAGTCTCATACCGCGAGCTCCTTTTGGGAGCTTGTAGAGCTCTGTAAAAGGGCAGTATCTTCTTCGCCGGATTCGAGTTACTTTCAGCCGTCTCGTCAGGGCCTTGTCTTACAAGCTCAATCCATTCCGCCAGTGTCACCATTCGTCTGACTTCAATCTGCGCCGCAATTGAAGGGACCAAAGAACTCCAAGAAACGATGTCAGGGTTGATCAGATGGAAGACCTCTGTCCTCACCCTTTCTCCATCCCCATCGCCGGGTCCGGCGAGTAGATCCACCACGCAATCCGCTACCAAGTCAACGGGAACCCAATCTACATCATCCATGCGTCCCAGCTCCTCCGGCAGCGCACCCACGGTCTTGGACGAAATGACTAGGCTGGGCAACCACTCTCGCGTTGGCCACACTGCAGTGCTTCGTTTCACGGGGCCAGCAATTTGTCCAATCCGGACTACCGCCGTCTCAAGCGCACCATCCGACTCCTCTGTGGCTCGGTGGAGGATGCGCTCGGCGACGTATTTCGACTCGCCGTACCCCATCTTCGCGGGGGCAGAAGGCTCAAGGATGATATGTTCCGGGACGGAGGAGTCGGAGGCCAGGCTGAGGGAGGTCACTGAGGAGAGACTGGAGACGAAGATTATTTTCGCTGGTGATGGGAGGCTGGCGCTGAACTCGACCAAGGCGCGCACACCGCTCAGGTGTGGCGAGAAGGACTGCAGGGAGAGGTTGAAGTTCACCGGCCATGCGTTGTGGATGATGTGTGAGATCTGCGCCAGACGCAGCTGGTGGAGCGCTTCTTCGTTAGGGAGGCCAAGGTAAGGCGCGGCCAGAGAGGTCGAGTAGAGAAAGTGAACGCGGTCATTGACATCGGGCAATCCCATCGCCAGTTGCCGAGCCTTTGCGTCCGGGGAGCGGTTGATGCAGTAGATGCTTCCTACCTGGGGGTCCGCGAGGAGCGCGAGCAAGATGCGGCTTCCGAGTGAGCCAGTGGAGCCGGTGAGGACCACATTACGCAGGTGCCCTTTCTGGCGCTGGAGATTGGCGAGAGAAGGCATAAAGGCCGTGTGCTCGCGCACGAACTGGTCGATGAGGTGTTCCCTTCTCTCGTCAGATGCGGCTTCATCTCCACCGCCGCCCACTCCCTTTGCACTCGCCATCCGATCGAGCACGGCTTCGGCGAGTCCCTTCAAGGTCGGATGGCTGTACAACGCTCGCACATCAACCTCTACCCCGAGCTTACGCCTCTGCATCTCTCTGCTCACGGTCCGTGCAATCCTCAAGACCTGCAGCGAGTCCATCCCATTCTGGAACAGATCTTCGTCTGGTCTTAAATCGCCTTCCCATGCTGTGACAGCTCGCAGAACACTCTCGAGATACCTTTGAATCCCATTCAGCGAGCTGAAATCCACACCCTGTGACGCCGCGGCCTCATTACCCTCGCCGACAAGCGCATACCGCTGATACATCTCGGTAATTTCGCCCGCATACAAATCCACCGTCGGTCCCCGTCGAACCGACAATTTTGGCGTACGGAGGAAGGGCTTTTGCACATCTGTGAAGATGACCAGTCCCCGACTCAACTGGCCATGCCCGGGTGATTCGCGATTGGCGGCCTCGACGGCGGGCCAAATGGCCTCTATCAGCTGTGCTCGTGCTGAAGCGTCTGAAGCATCAACGCCCCGGGCTTCAAGCAGTAACCCAGGGGCGAACTGGCCTTGTCCAACAACGAGTGCGCCAGTAATCGCGCTATGGGCGTTAGCTATGCGGGCCTCAATGTCGACGGGATTGAGTTTCTCGCCATTGGAGAGGACGAGCACATCGTCGTTGCGGCCCATGTAGCGCCAGTGGTCGGGCTTGAAGGGATGGCGAATGTAGAGGTCGTTGGTGGGCCATTCGTTGAGGTCCGGCAGGAGTTCAAAGACAGGCTGCAGGCCGGGCGTGTGCTTTTGGGCCGCTGAACGAACGACTACCAGCTCGAAGGTGCCAGTGCTGTCGCCGCCAATGGGCCGCATTTCCACGCCGCTGAGGGGATGGAAGCGAAAATACTGCCAGTCTTTCACTGGATCGTCGAGCTCCAGCAAGATATACAACCCGCACTCGGAGCTGCCAATGTAATGCGGACAGTCGTTCTGTCTTGTCAGCAACAAATCACCCGCTGCCTTGGACAATGGACCAGATCCAAACTGCACAAATTTCAGGCTCGCCAGAGTGTCGAAATGATTCGGGACCGCGAGCATCTCCTCCAGGAGATATGGGGGAATCACGCAGCCTGTACATTGTCCATGGCGGAGGATCCCATCGAATAAGTGGGCGTCAAGGGCGGCCGAGGGAGGCTGGAAGATGCATACAATGTCGTGGTAGATGGATTTGAGGAGGGTGAGGAGGATGCCGCCGGTCTGTGTGTGTGTCAGATGAGGATGCAAGTATTATAGTGAGACGTACGTGGAACAGGGGCATGGCAACAAACATGCGATGTGCGCCATAGAATGGCTTCCTGGTAATGATGTCCAACCCTTCGTATTCCGGCACATGCTGCACCAGGTCTTCGTGGAAGCCGTAGCCTTGCGTCAGGCGGACGATTTTGGGCATTCCGGTCGTGCTGGAGTACGTTCAGTACGAATCAATGGCGGGGAGTTGGAACGTACCTCGAGGTATGCAGACTGACGAGCGGCAGTGCTCTCACCTCCTCGATCGTCCGTTCATACGGAAAGTCCGCAACTTCCTCATCCCGTAATAGCTCGTCTTGGCCAGGGACTTCGAACTTGGCCATGGACCGAAGCCGCGCATGACTCTGCAGAATCTTTTCCACACGTGCGGCCATGGCGTGCGTGTAGAGGAACTTGGTGCAAGTGGCCTGTTCAATCACCGTTCGCTGTGCTTCGTTGCTGTTTCGTGGGGAGAGGAAGAGCATCTACGTCCCCCCGGATGGTTGGAATTAGCACGAGGACCGGATAATCGACAGATCCATACCTGAAACCCGACTTTCAGCGCCGCAATCGCCAGAACGATGTATCGGGTGTCGGGCTCTCCAATGTAGGCCAGGGCCTCGTGTTCCTTGTCTCGGTGTGGCTCGATCGTTTCCTGCATCCATTGCGCGGCGCGCGAGATGGCGTAGTTGAGGCGGGCAAAGGAAATGTCTTCGTAGCCTTCGGCCGGATCCGTGCGTGATCGGGGACTGGCACCCCAGACCTTGTGCGGGTTGTTCTTGACATGATCAGATACAACGTGGGCTATTATGCGTGGTGCAGGGAGACTGGTTGGCGCGGTGCCGTTGGATGGACAAGGCTGGTGGTAGGACATGACTTTGGTGTTGACTATTCGAATGACTTGTCCACTTTGTGCCCATTGACTGAGGTGCAGTCATTCGTAGTATGAGGTTCTCGGAATCGAGCAACGGTGCCCGGAAAGGCATTTCGGAATTTCCGGCCATGTCGATTGGATTCCGTACGAGCGCCTGCTGCAAGCAGACATGATTTATGGATTGCCGTTACTCGGACCTCCCGCCTCGCTCAGCCGTCGGATGGGTTTTGTATGTGCATCAAACTCAAGGAACCAGCTGTAGTAGAAGTCAGCAATCACATTCGTAAAGCGAGGTTGGTCACGTACGTGAGGTTCGTGTCCTCCTTTGGATTGCGTTCCCTGTCCGTGAATCCGGTCGCCATCCACGCAAACGTCAGATCATCACCCTTGCAAAGACTCGTCCACTCGAAGTCTTCCCACCTCGGCGTGCTCAGGAGCTCAAAATAATGAATGCGACTACCAGGATGGAGGCTATTCAGCGCCCCTCTTTCGTCTCCATTCTTATACGTCGACGTGCAGTTACTCGCCCACACGGTACGCTCGAGCCAAGCGAGGGCTTGTTTCTGGTATGCGGCCGGGATGTGAGACTTGGGGACGCAGTTGCTGTAGTTTTGCGTCTGCAGTTTGTGGATAAAGGCTGAGACGTACTTGGTGACCATCTCGATCGATGTCACCAGACTTCCATGGCCTAGTGGGGACGAGGGTCCCATGAAGGTGAAGTAGTTGGGCATATTGGCTGCTGTCACGGATAGGTAGGCTGCCGGGTTCCTCAACCATTCGTCTCGCAGATTGATGCCGTCCATTCCTACAATGGGAAACCGTGGAGCGCAAGAGAGATCGAAGCCGGTGGCGCAGATTATGGTGTCCACGTTGGAAGTCATCCGATCTGCCGTCTGCACGCCGTCTTCTGTCAAGCCTTCGACTTTGCCCCATATTACCTCGCAATTGGGGTGGCACGATGCCTCGAGATAGCCATTTCCAGGAGTAGGGCGACGGCAGCTGGATATTGTTAGCGGGGAGGTCCGCGAGGTATTCAGCGAGAGATGGCTAACCCAACGGCAAAATCCGGCAGCAAAGCAGACAAGAGGTCCTCTTTGCCACCATTCCTGAGCTTGGTGGTCATATCGTCCACCGAGAACTCCCGTGCGGCCTTTTGTGAGGGAGTGTGGTCGATGTAAAGCGAGAATCGATTGTTGATTTCGCTTTCGATCATCCTGCACAAGACATCAGCATCCCGATGCGTAATGCAATTCACAGACACCCCACAGACCTTCGATACTCCAGGTGTGCTTTCGGATCTGCCGCCCACGCTGCCTTTTGCTCTTCGGTGTAATAGAGATTCGATCCATTCGGGCCCGCGAACCGCTGCGCAATGGCCGCCGTGACCCACGTCCGGCTTTTGACATGGACGTAGACTTTCTTCACTCTATTGATGATCGCGGGAAGGATCTGAACCCCGCTACTCCCATTGCCAATAAGCGCAACGGTCTTACCGTCCAGATCGTTGTCCGCATCCTCTGGCCAAGCGGCGGAATGAAGCAACCTGCCGGCGAATTTCTCTCGGCCCTGGACGTCCGGCCATCTCCAGTTGTTGAAGAATCCGCAGCAATTGACAAAGACCTCGCACTCCTCGACAAAGGTCGTGTCGGACTCGCCCTCGGCAACGCCTGCACTGGAGATGACGAGGTCCCGGCCGTCGGTTTTGCAGATTGTGATTTGCCACACCTCGCGGTCGGCGATCCAGCGGGCGTGAGTGACCTTGTGTGCCGGCTTGATGTATGGCCGCAGACCGTGCTGATCAGTCACCGCATGAATATAGTCCCTGATTTCGCCTTGAGTTGCGTAATACGACGACCAGTGAGGATTGGGTGCCCAGGAGAACTAATGACAATCAACAGAGTGAATGGATGCAATGGGAGTAGAGCCTCTCCGACCTGATAGTTCGGCGCCGGAATATCGCAGGCACACCCTTTGCCGATGTCAGTGCCAATGCTTGAGAGACTGCAGAGGAGCATTACCCGGATATCGATTCTCAAACCACGTCCCGCCCTCGCGTATGTTCTTCTCGTAGACTGTGATGGTCGCGTTCGGGATGTTGCCGACATGAACAGCCCGAGCAATCGAGATCCCACTAAATCCTGCTCCAGCAGCAATGATGCGAATGGGGCGTGGCGTGAAGGTAGGGACCCGAGAGAGTAGGTATACCAGCTCATCGATGTCTTTGTACTGCTCGGTGGCCTCGCCAGGCAGCGCTTCCCCCGGTACAAGACTTTGATAGAAGTCTATCGCTCGCTGTCTTGCTGTCGTCATGTTGTTGAGTTGAACGCGGACCGCCACAGCCCTCTCCTGTACGATATGCTCAGCATTGTTATGTCAAACCGAAGGGCTCGGAACGTGTGCGATATGGTGTTGCCATTCCGAAAGACCAGTCAGTGGCTCAGGTCGCCGGAAAGCCTGAGCCCTCAGTTCCGAGCGGCTGACGAGGAAATGTGAGATATACACTGTGGACGAGACTTGCATAACTCGATGCTACCCTTTCGATCCCGTTATCTGCGGTCGCGCCATTTGAATCGGCCAGGCAACATCGACTCCCAGGTCTTCCGCAAGCCTCATCACCCATGCCGGGTCGTTGAGGAATTTCCGAGCGACGAAGATCAAATCCGCGGCAGCATCGCCAGCGGAGTTTTGTTCCACCAAGTCTCGGGCCTGGCCGGATTCATTGATCATACCCACGACCGACACAAGCAGCTTGTTGTCGCTTGCTCTCAGCTCTTTGCGAAGCTGCTTGGCGATCTCGGCTTGTTCTTTGCCTGCGTTGAAGACGTTGAGACGTGCTGCTGGGTGGTTGCCACCGGAGCTGATGTCCAAGATGTCCACGCCAAGCGAGGGCAGGAGCTTGGCGAGGCGCGTAGTGCTAGAAACATCCCATTGCCCGAGCGTTTTGCCTTCATCGCTATCGTCCATTCAGTCGGTGGCGCTGATACGGAGGATGATGGGCATTGTCTCCGGGATTGCTGCTCGCACTGCGGCAATCACTTCGATAGTAAGGCGAATGCGGTTCTCGAAGCTGCCGCCATACTCGTCGCTCCTCTGGTTGGTAATAGGGCTGAGGAACTGATGCAGGAGGTAGCCATGAGCCGCATGAATTTCGATGATGTCGACACCGGCCATGACCGCTCGGTTCGCAGAAGAAGCCCAGTCGGCAATGAATTCTTTGATGTCATCCCGAGTCATCTGTTTTGGCTCGCAAAACCCTCCGGACTCGTCGTTTGGGGGTTTCCCATCCCAGGAGCTGCCGGCTCCACCCATCGGGCCAACGACGTTATCTGGCCACCCGCCCTCCGCGACGCTGGCTCGCGCACTGCCCTTTCCTTGCCGATTTGCAATCCATGGGGCTGTAGTCCCTGACTTCCGTCCTCCATGCGAAAGCTGGACTCCGATTAATGCTCCGTGAGAGTGGATGACTTCTGCAACCGACTTAAGGCCAGTCTGCTGGGCATCGTTGTAGAGACCGGGGCAGTTGACGCTGATACGTCCGTTGGGTTGTACACCAGTTGCCTCGACCATGACCAATGCCGCTCCCTTGTATGCATAGTGCCCGAGTGTCACGATGTGGTGAGGTGTCAAAACACCGGTGCTTGGCCCGGAAGGAGCACACGAGTACTGACACATTGGGGAGACGCATATCCGATTGCGGAGCGTGACGCCGCGGACTTTCAAAGGGCGGAAGATGGTCGGAGTGCTTTCATCGATGGTCTTGGCCGTGCCTGGAGAGGTTTGATGTTGCGGCGAGAAGTACGACAGGTTTGGTACTGGCACATTGCCAATTGTGGCATCGTAAGTCGTCATGTCGGCTGGTGGTGATTGATTATCGTTGGCGTTCCCTCTCGAGTTTTGTTGTCAAGCCGGAATGGGCTCGGAATGAACGGCAACATTCCGCGGCCTACTCAATTCCATATTGGGCACAGCACATCCACCGGCATGTCAAAGAAAAGGCTTTTCATACACTTGAATAAGTCGCACTATTCAAGACCCCCGTTCCAAACTCGTAAGGACTACCAAAGAGATCTCCGGGCATGTCCACCCATTGCTCCGGGTCCATACGAAAGTGGGTGAAGTCCTCGTCAACCATTTGAGATTCGCTCATTTCCTGGTTTGTATTAGCAACGACACGGAAGGGCACGCCCAAAGATGACTCACCATGGCCTCAACTACGCTCTCAACAGCTGTCGCGCCTTCATGCGTAGTCGTGTTCCTGGGCGTTCCCCAACGTGAGGTGACGCCACGAAGAGCCTTCAACGCTCGCTTGGCGACATTTAATTTGGCGGAGAGCTGGATCAATATGCCGTGCGCTTGGTTGAGCGCTTTGACGCAAGCAGCCTGCTCCTCGTTCTTGGAGTAGTGGAGGACGGGCACCAGATGGTACACACACTCCACCATCGATGTGGTAGTGAAGTAGCCCACAGCACGAACACACGGGTATCTCGCCATGAAGGCGACATGGGCATGGATGGTCTCTCGGGCAATCCGACTGCAGAGATACGCTGTTTCGGGGACGAATGCGGTCTGCCGAACCGGGTTTTGCCGAATGATCATTCGGAGTAGATCAATCCTGGTTGCGATTTGGAGGCGGCGGCGCAGCTGCGGTGCGGCTTCTCCGCGGAGGCCGTATTCGAAGAGTTTCTCGGTTGACCACGACAATTCGTCTGGCAGCTGTCGTCGAGTGTTGAGAATTTGTGTATCCATGATCTCCACCTGGACAGCGTTAATAAGATAGACGGTGGGAAGCGCAGATCCTTCCCCTCACCTCCATCCAGTCTCCTTTTCTCGTTGCGCCGATGGCGAAGAACGAATCCCACACATGACTCCAGAGACGAGCAAGATCGATCAGGGCCTGCAAGTAGATGCGTGTACTCCAAGGAAAATATGCCGCCTCTTCGGCGGTGCGGCTTTCGTCTGCCGGCTTGGGATGCTTGAATTCTTCGACGTAGAACTCAGTGTCTCGAATATGGTAGGAAATGCCACTCTTCTGGGCAATACGTCGATCGAGAAAATAGATTGTCCACCACAGCTGCTGTCGGGAAATGACCTCGATGCGTGCGCGGTCATTCCACGCTCGTTGGTCGTTGAGCTTGATCGTGATGGCGAGCTTTTGGGCGACTGATACCGCTTCGGAAGCGGAGCGGAGTACTTCATTGTGCATGAGATATGCGGCCTTGATGCATTGCGCTCGAACGGCGTCGAGGTCGATGGCGTTGGAACTGAGCGAGGAGATTCTTCAGCCTCGCAGGGTCAGGGAGTTCCACGAGGATCTGCGTCCGCTCACTCGATTTCGCGTTGGAAGGGCCTGGTGATGGCGGCTTCGACAAGAACGCCCCCATGGCCGCAACTTGTGATGAGAGCGAGAGATCGTCCGGGCCTGACTCGCGGGGGCGGAACATGTTCTCACCGTTGCCGTCATCAAGGGCGAGGATGTTGGATGGTGGCGAAGGCCGGGACTGCCCAACGTCAGCTCAAGTCGCTCGTATTGGACACAGAAGCAATTCCGACCGGTCCGAGAATCTAGGAGACTCTTTGTACGACTCCAGCAGATGGCCCATCATGCGTTCGAGTGCCTTGACACGGTTGCATAGTTCATTAATGTCGTTTGGAGGTTCAAGCGATGGGCGCACGACGATGCTCTCTTCGGCATCGTTCAAGGCTTGGTTCCACGATACGTCTTGGATTGGCAGCGTTGCAGCAGAATCATGTCGAGCCACCGAGCTGCTGCGAGCCGTGAGCATGGAACTCAGCTGAAAACCAGCAAGAAAACTCACCGGCTGTAAGTCCGATCACCTGAAGTTGAGGAGTACTGGGAGAGAGCGCCTCTCGCATTGCAATTCTGGCACGAGTCCTCTCCGGAGCACTGCTAGGTATTGGCAAAGGCTCGTTGTTGGTGGCTTCAAGGCAAGATACCTTTACTTTCCTCCGCTTACACTCCTCACTGTATTTCACCGCTGTCAGTCGAGTTTGGGTTGGATATGGCTGCCCTTACCATGCTCTTGCGGTATACTTTTTCCGTTTGCTACCTTCTTTCCGTTCACGTCCGGACTGATCTCTCGGACGGGCTGATTGATCCACGACTATCTCCAGCGAGGAGTCCATTTCCGACAATTGTGGCGTGGGAAAAGATGAGGCTGCCGGAGGAGTCGGTATTGGAGACGGTGCGGGGTTGCTTCCGTTCCGCATGTACCTTTGTCTACTTCCTACTTGGGTTCCGAAACGAAACCGCGCTCAATACTGACACGTCTTCCCACCATCAGATACCAAAGCCAGGCCATTGACATAGCTCGACATGGTACTGCTCAAGTACACACAAGCATCGGCAATCTCATCGGGGTAACACAGGCGCCCGAGCGGATTCGCAAAGACCGGGGAAGATTCACCTCCCACCTTCTTTTTGAGACTTTCAATGAATGGGGTGTCCACAATCCCCGGGCAGACGGCGTTCACGCGCAGCCCTTGGGGTCCATGTTCGATTGCTGCACTCCGTGTCATGCCCATGACGGCGTGCTTTGCGGCATTGTAGGGCATGACATCGGGCATACACACAAACCCGCACACACTGGAGAAGTTGACAATGCTGCCAACCTGCGCCCGTCGCTCGTCCTGCCACGCGGTACTGGTGAGTTTCCGCGGTTGTTTGAGCATCACTCTGGCCTCGGCGGACATGCAGAGAGCCACGCCGCGGCCGTTGATGGCCATGACTCTGTCGTATTCGTCAATGGGATAGTCCGCCGTCTTTGCTCGGTGATTGACAATGACCTGGATGATCTGAGTTAGTTTACTTTACAGGACCGTCTGGTGCGGTCTCTCGTACGCCTGCTGCGTTGGCAGCTGGTGCCGTCAGCCAACATTGACCAGTAAATGTCAGACACGTTGCGACTCACCACAGTCCAACGTTCCGAAGGCGGCAACCGCCTGGTCAACCATCTGGTTCACCGACTGTTCTTCGGTCACATTCACAACCACTTCCAATGTGCCAACGTGCGGAGATTGTGCCTTGATCAACTTCGCAGTCTCCGCGAGTCCAGCAGCGTTCATGTCTCCCAACGTGATGTTCTGGACTCCCGCTCGAGCATACGCGAGACTTAGTTGACGGCCAATCCCCGATCCTACGAAATGGCGTTAGGCAAGTCCAAGTAATGAGATGAAGGTCTGTCCTACCCGCGCCAGTCACCAATGCATTGCCGCTGAGAAGAGCCATGTTTGAGCAGAAAAAGGGAATGTTTCTGATTGCGTAGAAGTTTACAACAAACAACAAGCTGAGATGATACATTATCCTTCGGAACGGTGAACGGAAGGCTGGACGCTCGGAATGGTGATGTTTCGGAAGAACCAGGTGTCAGAGCGGAGTCTCAACTATGGACAATCTAAACGTTCCGCAACAGATCGAACTCCTCCGTTCACGCTCCAGCCTTTTGTCGCGGAATGATTTTGACATACATCTCCGGCTTCTCCCAGAGAAGAAATGCGCTCTGCTTGCCCCAATCATTCGAGATGGCGTCAAGTTCCAGATCGAAATTCCATAACAGCAGCGCCATCAACAATCGCATCTCGACGAAAGCGAGACTATGTTTTGTTAGCAAGTACTTCTTCAAGACCGAATGAGCAAACACACTTGCGACCGAGACAATTCCGCGGCCCGACACTGAATGGTTGCAAGGCTTCCTTTCGATCCTTTTCGAAGCCTTTGCCCTCTCCAATCCATCGTTCGGGGAGGAATTCGTCAGGCCGGGTGAAGTTGTCGGGCGAGTGGTATGTTGCCCACTGCGATTGCCGTACGAGCGTCTATTATCATCGGTGAGTTCATTGTCATCCAAGTGGATCAAAGTCACCCACGCGCGGAGGTACGATCTTGCCGCAAATCAGCTCTTCCCTGGGCCCTGTATTGCGTGGGAACCCATCGGCCACAGGAGGGTATACTCGAAGGGTTTCGTTGAGGCAAGCAAGCAAGTAGGGGAGCTTGTTGACGGAGACAAAATCGATGTCTTCGGCGGATGAAAATGTCGACCGAACCTCGTCAACAACCTTTTGCATTTTGTCGGGATTCTTGAGGAGGTAGTATGTGGCTCCGGACATGAGAGTTGCCGTCGTTTCGCTGCCGGCCACGATGACGGTCTCAACGCTGCTTTGGTATTCGAGATGAGTGACTTCGCTGTCGGGATGAAGCATTCCCGAAATGAGATCATCTCTCTCTTCTGTGATGGCCTTGCGGAATGCGGCTTTCTCCTTGGCCATCTGCCTCTGTTCCACCCGCCGCTGTTGAAGGTCCGAGGGAATCATTCGCCGCGTAAGAGGGGTGGCCAGAGGCCAGTATTTGGAACATCGGACCCACGCCGCCACTTTGACGGAATCAAAGATGAGCTTGACCCATGGGTGGTACTTTGAGCCTTCCAGGCAGCCAAAGGACTGCCCGAACACCAGATCTCCCATGACATCAAAGGTGAAGTACTGGGGCGACGAGTTAGCGAACGTGCGGGCAGGTGGAGGACTCCGGCGATGCTGACATTGAACCAACTGACAATGTCCACCGTCGCACGGCCGTCTCTGGCGAGACCATCCAAGCGGTGAATGAACAGATCCCCGTATTGACGAATGACATGCTCTTGGTGCCGGAGTGCTTTTTCGGAGAAGCCGTGGGACATTTGCTTGCGGAGATGCCCATGGCGTGCTCGGTCAGCGTTGATGATGCTCCCAGGACCCGAGCTCATGCTCGAATAGAAGACTGGATCCTTCATGATCTCGGGCTTTCCCTGCCGATGGCCGTAGATGTCGTTCCAAGCGTTGGGGTCCGTGTACGACAGCTCGTCGGGCGCGATTCGGACAATTGGGCCATACCGTTGGTGTTGCTCGCTGACGATGTAGATCAGATCGCCCCGGAGACAATAGTAGACGTACCACAGCCGTGTGAGGCCTGCGAGTCTCGGTCCTGGATAGCTGGCAAGTGGGTGGAGATAGACGTTGTAGATCGCGGAGAGGATCAAGTGGGCAAGGGCCTGTGATCTGTCAGATGTTGAAGCAAGGGGAGGAGAGGTGTTCCTACCAACACGCCGATTCCCATAAACCACTCGCCTACCGAGAGGCTGCTGAGGAATGATTGCCCGCTGCTGAGGAACGACATTGTTAGTTGGAGTGTGGAGCAGAGTTCACGTCTGTCCTGACCTGCTTAAAACGCTGGACATACCCAACTCATGCGTGATCGCCGTTCCGATGCCGTGCCGTGTCTGCCCCGGAATGGGCATGGACAGCGTAAATTCCGAGCCTGGTTGTTCCGAGGAGTGGTCGATCGCACCAACGGGAGATGTGTACGACTGTACTTTCAGATAATATGTTGTCTTCCATCCTGAAGTCTTGTGGCCATCTGAATTCGAGCGCAGAGCATCACCGCCATGTCCAACAGCCAGGATGGAGCCGGCGTAGCCGATGATTTGATCGCCTTTTACCAGAAGGACTCCGAGCGAGTTCCCAACCCCAGTGAGACTCTCGAATACCAGAATGTCGACAAGCTCGCATACGCCATGTCAAAGGTGCCGATGCGGACTGCGCGGCCACTCAAAGTCATCTGCGTCGGTGCAGGATTCAGCGGACTGGACTTTGCCCACGAGGTTGAGACTCGGGCAATTGAGAACTGTGACCTGACGATAATCGAGAAGAACAGTGACCTGGGAGGGACTTGGCTCGAGAACAGATATCCTGGGTTTGTCTCTTGCCTCCTCTCCTCCAAATCACGTCGCTGACAGAGGCCCGCAGTTGCGCGTAAGCTTGCTTGACTCCACCGTCGAATTTCCGGAGCTGACAAAGGGCAGTTGTGATATTCCCATCCACAGCTATCAGGTTTGCATATTCATATGCCTCGGGAGACAATGACAGATTACTGACCGCCGACAGTATTCCTGGGCTCCATTCCCGCAGTTCAACAGCTTCTATGCCGGCCGCGATGACATTCTCACCTACTTGGCCAAAGTAGCAGACCAGTTCAACTTGAGAAAGTACATCAAAACGAGCCACAAAGTGATCGGTGCGAAGTGGATTCCGGAGCGGAAGAAGTGGCAGGTCCAGATTGTCGCTACCGATGGCCGCGAAATCGTCACATCCGACAGTCAGACGCGAGATGGGGAAGCAGGTGAGCCGTTCGTCGAGGAATGCGACGTCTTCATCAATGCAACTGGAGCATACAACAACTGGAGATGGCCTACTACCCCCGGTCGTGAATCCTCAAGGGCGACATGGTGCACTCTGCACGCTGGCCGAAGACGCTCAATCTGACCGGCAAGACCGTGGCAATAATTGGGAATGGTAGTTCCGCAATTCAAATCCTGCCTGCCATTCTGGACTCCGTCGACAAGATTTACGTCCTCCTCCGCAGCAGGACCTGGGTGACACCCGCTCTGGCCAACCGTTTTGCGGGCGGGACGGGAGGCAACCAGATCTACACTGAGGAGCAGAAACAGGAGTGGACTGACTCACCGGAGACGTACTTTGTGTTGCGTAAAGACATTGAGGAGGAACTGAATGTCCGCTTTCGACTGTATCTCAAAGGGTCTAATGCACAGAACATGGGCCGCAAGATGACGGAGAAGATGATGACGGATCGACTCGCCGCAAAGCCGGAGCTGGCGGATGAGTTGCTCCCTGAATTTCCAGTTGGGTATGTTGACAGACTGCCTTGGACCGTGGGCTCGAACTAACATGTCAGATGCCGACGCCCAACTCCGGGAGTGGGCTATCTCGAGGCTCTTTGTTCTCCAAAGGTTGAGATTGTCTGGGGTGAGCTCGATTCCTTCAACGAGACGGGAGTGAAGACTGCATCAGGCCAGCAACTCAACGTCGACTCGATCATTTGCGCAACTGGCTTCAACATGGGCTTCGTGCCTCGCTTCCCCGTCATCGGCTCGCACGGACGGGACCTCCGCGAAGATTGGACCAAAGAACTTCCCGCCAGCATACTGGGCGTCACGGTCGAGGCCATGCCGAATTACTTTGTCTACATGGGCCCCACGAGTCCTCTTGGCCATGGCTCCATCATCGGCTCCATCGAGCACGTAACGAGCTACATCCGCCAGTTTGTGTACAAGTTGCAGACTGAGAACTACGCCTATTTCCAGCCGAAGGAGGGCGTAAGTAAGGCGTGGCAGGCACACGCCTTGAAGTGGATGGCCAAGACGGTTTGGGTCGAAGGTTGCGCATCTTCTTTCAAGAACGGAGCGTTGGAGGCGCCCGTCGTCTCGCTCCACCCTGGTTCGCGCCTGCATTACTTCGATCTCTTGGAGCACCCGCGATTCGAGGACTTCGAGTGGACTTCGCTGTGTCAGGATCCGATGAACATGTTTGCTTGGCTGGCTGACGGCTTCACCGCTGCGGAGACCTACGGTACCAAGACTGGCTCGTGAGTAACATGGGTGTAGGATGTTCCCGGGCACTGCTAACGAGACTCCAGGTATTATCTAACTGTATCTACATTGGAGTTTTTAAAAAACTCCATAGAAAATCTACTAAAACCTCCAAGTTTTTTTAAAAAGTAAAATATAAATAGAGTTTTTAAAAATATTAGTTTATAAAGATAGGATTTATAAAGTAAAGAGATTAAAAGAATAGATTTTATAAAAACTCCTTTAGTATTATAAGAATTTAGATCTATTTATTTATTTTAGTTTAAAGAAATCTAATAGACTTAAAAAGTTAGAAGCTAGTTAAAGTATATTCGAAAACCCTTTTAGCTTAAACTTTAAATAAATTTAACTATAATAGTTTCTTTTAATATTATTTTAGTTTTATTTAATTAATAAAAGAAAACAGAAAGAAAAGAAGAATAAGTACTTATTTAAAAGATTAGGATAAGAAAAGTTAAAAAAAAACTTTAATAAAACTAAAATAGTTATTTTAAGTAATTAAAGTGTTTTAAGTTTATATTAGAGTTTAACTAAGAGAAAAAGAATATATAAGAAAGCTCTTTTTATTTTATCTTTGTCTTTTCTTTTATATCTACTTTAAACTACTTTAATTATAACTAACTATTTAAAAATGGATTTAATTACTTTAAATCAATTACTTATAAATAATAAAGATTATATTAAAGGAGATTCTTATAATAATTCTACTATTATAGAAAGTACTTATACTAATAATATAGAGAATACTATTCTAAATTATAATATAGAAATTAAAGTTTTATTTTGTACTATTTGTAAAACTAATCTAGATAGAAATAACTATTTAAAACATTTAAAAGATAAACATTTTACTATTTATAAAAGTTATAAAGAATCTTCTAAATTAGAAGTACTTAAAACTAATATAGAAGAACTAGAATTTAATGACTTAGCTAAATTAGAAGATATTTTAAAGCCTAATCTATTTTACTTTAAAGAGTTAGATTTAAATTTAAAAGGATATAAATGTATAGAATGTAATTATATTAATATTAATTATAAAGAAGTTAGAATTCACTTTAATACTAATCACTTTAATAGTAATAAAAGTAGTAAATCTAAAGTAAACTATATTATAAATCAGGTTCCTTTACAATATATTAAAGGTAATAATAAAAATACTAAACTATACTTTATACCTAAAATACCTAATATAAGTAAAAAGAATACTAGTACTAACTTATATATTAACTCTAATAGTTCTAATTCTAGTATAGAATCTATTACTTCTAAAAAGTCTAATAGTTCTAAAGAACTAGATTTAAAAGAAGATATTATAAAAGATTATCTTAAAGAGAATTTAGAAGAGAATAAACTAAATAATAATATAAATATTAATAATAATAGACTTTTAAACTCTTATATTAAGAAATCTAATATTTATATCTTTTTAAAAGATAAAGATAGAGAGTCTTTAGTAAATCTAGTATATAATATTAAAGAAGAAGATAAAGATCTAAGTGTTTTTAATAGAATAGACTATAATAAATTAGAAGATATTATTATAGATTGTTTACTTTATATACATTCTAAAATCACTAATATAAGCTTAGGATTAAGACAAAAGCTAAATCAAAATAATAGTAGTAATACTAGAGTATTTAAAGACTTTATACCTTTAGAGAATAAGTCTACTACTAAGACTTACTTTACTTATTATGCTAAACTACTTAGCTTTATTATTAAAGTACGTTATATTAAAGGGAAATATAAGAATACAATAGGTAAAGAAAGAACTTACTTTGATTTAGTAAAGAACTTTACTATTAACTTAGAAGCTAAAGAAGCTTTAAAGAATATTATTCCGTTTAACTTAGATTTAATAGATTTAGAAGATAAAGAACTAACTAAAGAGAAAGAAGAGTTTTATACTTATATTATAGAGTTTTACATTAGTTTACTTAAAGATAATACTACTTTAACTTTAGATAATAATACTAGTTTAAATAATATAGTTCTAAGCTACTTCTTTATAACTAATCTAGATATTAATACTAAAGAGATTAAAAATATAGATCTAATAGGAAAGCTTACTAGTTATATTCTTTATAATAGTAAACTACTTACTATAGAATATTTCTACTTTAAAGAGTTAAATAATATAAAGTATACTTATAATGATTTTAATGATTTTCTTTCTACTTATTTAACTAATAGTTCTAATAATTACTTTGAATTCATTAGTATTCTAAGGCCTTATCTCTTAGCTTTAAATAAAGAAAGAGAATCTACTAATTATATTATAAAAGAAACTAGTTTAAATATTATAGAATATAATACTATAGAGTATTCTATTACTAAGATTAAAGAGCTCTTTAAGAATGTTTATATTAATTTAGAAGATATTTTACTAAAGAAGCTTTTAAAGATAACTTCTATAGATTCTTTAGATATAGACTTTAATACTATAAATGATAATACCTTTATAAGTAATATAGATTATTATATAATAGATACTTTAGAATTAAAATATCTTAAAACTAATAGGCCTTACTTTTTAACTCAATTATTAACTAAAGGAACCTATTATAATAAAACACTATTAAAAGATATAAAGAAAGATACTAAGACTTTAAGATTTAAAGATACTAATATAGAAATATTTAATACTAATATTAATAGGTTTTTAGAATACTTAACTCTCGCTATTTATTTATATAGCGGAGGTCCTTTAAGAGGAACCGAATTAACTACTATACTTTATAAGAATATAGAAACTAAAACTAGAAGTCTAATATATAATAAAGAAGATAATACCTTTATAATTTCTACTAATTATAGTAAGACTAATAATATTACTAGGAAGAATAGAACAAATATACGCTATTTACCGCCTTATTTAAGTAAACTATTAATTATATACTTAGTATTAATAATACCTTTTAAAGATTACTTATATAAAAACTACTATAACTTTAAAGACTATTCTAGTCCTTATCTATTAACTAAAGATAATAAAGTAATAGAAAGTAATACTATTAGTAGGATCTTAAAGAGAGAATCTAGTTTATTATTTAAAGAAGGTTTAACTATTAAATCTTATAGAAAGATTATTAATTATATAATTAAAACTAAATTTAATAATTATGATTATAGTAGTAATAGTAGTAATAATAATAGCGAAGAAGAAGATTTAATCGAAGATAGACAAGCTAATAGATCTACTAGAACTAGTTTAAATCATTACCTTAATATTGAAAATCCTTTTAATACTTTAAAAAGTAAAGATTTAACTAATAAAGTTAAAGAATTTAGTATAAAATATTGGTCTTTCTTTAATCTATTAGATAAACGCGATTATAAAGAGAATAGTACTTTAGAATTAAGTGTAAATAAACTAGAATCTACTACTAAGACTAAGGAATTAAGTATAAGTAGTAGTATATCTTTAGATTTATTAGAGTTAAACATTAAAGAGTTATATAAAGATTCTAAAGTAACTTTTAAGAATAATGAACAAAAAGAAGCATTAATAGCTTTAACTAATAATACTACTTATTTAACTTTTATTAATAAAACTAGTAGCGGAAAAAGCCTATTATATTTATTATTAGCTTATACCTTTAAAGAGAAGATATATATTATTATAAGTCCTAGAATTACTTTAACTAAAGATTTATATAAAAAAGCAAAAGATCTTAATTTAAATCCTAGTACTTTAGAAGATTTTAGTAGTAAAAATAGTAATCTAATATTTATAGATATAGAAGATCTTAATAGTAAAGAACTTACTAATCTAATTAA